>NC_052504.1:60813085-61413085 GCF_014356525.2 Nilaparvata lugens | reverse complement strand
AGATAAATGATTCTACTTACAACAAACTCAGATTTCAGACTTTCTTGTATCATTATTGTATTGAGACCCAACGTTCAACACGCATCATCAATGTTCAACATTAAATATTCTCTACAAACATCAAAAGTCACTCTCATGGTAAAATTAGCTGTACAACATATTTATAGTTCATCTCAATTTATGAATTGCAGCTCGAAATCAGATTCACCGTTTTTTGATAAAAAGTAATTTCTTTATCATGGGAGAAGTAACTTTCGATCACAAGTAATTATACTGGAAACTATGCATGAGGGCAAGAATGGCCCCTCATTGTTACGCGGACATCACAAATCAAATAATATTGTTCCAGTTCATTAAATTCAATTTGATTCAATAGTGAAAATTTGAATAGACCCTTAACCATCCTCGGTAAATTCAGGAACGTCATGCAAAATTCCAAGCTAATCAGTTTAGTAGTTCGGATCTGAGAATGCGTCAAATGTGCATTCCCTCCCTATTCAGTACATTTCAATTTGAATTCCATATTTCATGTATAGTGTAATCATCGGATTCAATTTCTCTTTGTCAACTAAATCTAGAAATCAACTATTCCTTCTTTCAACCGGTTCATCCCAACGGAAACTAATGGAAATCACTAAAATTTCACACATGTTCAATATTGCCACAATTAACTTGTTCCTGCTTGGAATGGCTTCACTCATCTCTTAAATACACTTTTCACAATCTGTATTAAACTTTTCAATGCATCTCATTTAGAGTGCTGAAAGCGGCTAATAACCTGCTGTGCCACTGAATCCGTGCTCCTGCAAATGAGAATCCCTGATAGCATCGATTCTCTCTGTTTTTCTGTGGTCTTCAATGCATTAATTTCCTTGTTACAGTCTGATTATTCAAACATGTTGAACGCTTCGCGTAGGCAGTTGCAAATACAATCAAGCAATGTTATAACGAGCATCGTGTCTCTCTGCTTTCTGATTTACAGAGGGATATTGAGAGAATCAGGAAAAATATCATTCTGCATTGGATAAATAATTTTGGATGTTGGGATTGGGACTGGCTGTTCAAATCTGATTCATATCTCGTCATTTTACGTCATCGATTTTCTAATGCAATTTATTATTACAATCGAAAACAAAATAACGTTGACAATAGCTGGAGATGATATTCGAGATATTTTTTTTCATAATTATTTTGAATTCTCTGAATAGATAGTATAAGAATGTATCACACTATTCGAAATACGACAATTCTAATTACTATTATTGAATATAGCCCACAAATGAATATTTTTCAATATTTATAATGAAGGCTACTTACTCTTCAATATTGAGACAATTATTGAGTACTACACAATATTAAACACCGATGAAACATCTTCGCCTTAAATATTTATTTGGGCTATCATTAATAGCATTCATGCTTAATTCAGTTTTCGAATAGAAGTAGATGGGGATGAGCTTTTTCTTCATTCGGCCATCAATATAACTGATGGCTTCTGTACTCTTCTCCGATTTCAATAGGAGTCGTGATTCATGAAGAATCTATATTATAAAGATTGAGAATTTAATAAAAATCAGTTGAAGAGAAGACGAAATTTCCATACTACGCTTCATTCAAAGCTTCATTTCTGAACAGGATTCAAACATCTTACCATAAATAGATTATTTTCCATTCCCTTTTCTACAGTTCCCTCTCTTATTCTGAAATTCGGGGTCGGCAAAGTACGTACTTAACAAGGATTAATCCGCAGTGCCTTTTTCGTTTTGCATAACTAGCCTTTTCAGCTCTTGAACGTTGGAGGTTTGAAGAATGCTTTTTCTTGCCTGTATTGGAAATTTCTCCAAAATTAAATATCATTATTCTTCCAGTTCTTCATAATGACACAAATAACCTTCTCTAGAAGGCCTATCCTCAGTATCTGCTCAGTAGCTAAGGCAGCTCACTTTTGGTGGTTGAACATCAGTGGTAGTTTTCTCATCCGAGTAGGTGAACTCTATGACAAGCTCATACCTCCACACCACTCTGCAAAAGTGTTTTGTGATAGGACAAGTGGAGTAAGCCATGAGCTGTACAAAATCCTACAACCATCACAAATGATAGAAATAATTTTGGTATTCATTTTGGAGTCAACAAATGATATTGTTATGCAGTATTGTGTTTTTCAATTTTATATCGTTTTGGAATCGATCGAACCTCAAACTATTTCAAATTTATATCCAATACTAAAATTCGTTTTAGTATCACTACTTTATACTATTCCGCTTTACTTTCCTGCACGAGAGCTTATTGTACTCTTTTATTGAAACAATCAATCTATTGGTATGGCATATACGAGTAATTCCATCTTTGAAAGGGTCACAGGAGGGATGAAACAATACATTTATATAATAAGTTTGACCACGGAGTTGGTTGATGGGGGGGTTGACTAGTTGATTGTTACTTTCTTAGATGACAACTATCGTTAAGTCTGACGAGTGTTTCTGGAGACCAGAAATTCGCTGATCCTTGCTTATAATAATCTTGTTGTTCCGCTTGTTACCTTGATCTCTGAAGCTGAAGCTAGGTGGATGTTATTGTTGTGCACTAGAGAAACAATGGCTTGGCACAAGGCAGCTAGAGTATACTGCACAAAACAAAAGCAGCATAGTGCTTACTTTGAAGCCTCTGTGAATAACCACTACACATAATGTATTGAGCTGCAAACTGAACACGAGTACAATCTCACAGTACAGGTATACATGTATTGAATCCTCAATCAACCGTATATATAAAACAAGTTTAAACGGAACTTTGAAGTATGAAAATAAGTGGTTCACTACAAGACTTGGGAGATTCTGAAACTTTGTGTGCAAACATAGTTAAAGTTGCTGTTGAAATTTTGTCTTAAGTAGTTTGATCGGAGAGACCCATAATGTCAATTTCTAAGAGCAGATTCCAAGAAATTCATGAACTTTGAAACATGCTTTTGATAACACTATCAAAAAAGTGACCTGGATTTAACATGCGAAGAGCGGGAAGATGGGCGAAAGCAGGGCTGAATCTTGTGGGTGTGAAGGGTGCACGTGCACTGGCTCTGGGTTTTGGAGGTGCCGAATGATTATGTTCTATTCAATCATTATTAGACAATATTGATTATTCAATCAATATTCTCAACTATTCATCTACAATATTTCAAACTGCTTAGTGATGAAATGGATTCCCAATATTAGTTTCAATGGTTTGAATGTAGACAAGTTGAAGAAAAAAAAAACAATGAAAAGGTTCAGTTTTGATGCAGCTTAAGCAATTGGATGACAATGATGGTAACTCTGTATGATGTTATAACAGCAAATTGAATTTCTAATATCATAGCGAATATCAACTACAAAAGTTCAACTGAGCTCGTCAATCAAATTAATAGCGTTTCCATTTAAAAATCTCCCCTGAAATGAGCCCACGTCAATGGTTTTTACATTCACACAAGGACAGTGGAAATGATTTGTTTGCTTCAAAAGTTGGAAGAAATTACTTATGTTAAATTAGGGTAGGATGAAAAGGGCGTACACAGAATTCACATTATTTGAAACTATTTATATGTTAAATCTATGAAATCTCTGACTTCTCCTGTGCTTTTTGGATATCACTTTCACATAAGACTTTGTTCACCTAATAGAATAATATGATTTCATCTCCTCAAATCTTGGATGAGTTCATCACTTCAAATCTTCTACCTGATATCACGAGCTTCAACAAACTATTCTTATGATACACGTAGTGGGAACAAATGATATTATTGAACTATCTAAAATATGCACATGCTCATACAGATTTTTGATCAGCCAATATCGGGAACACATTTTTTATTATTTCATTCGGGACCTGAGAGAATCTGAGCTGAAAAAGAACCAAGTATCGTGAAATCATTGCTGATTGATCTCTCATCATAGAAATGATGGGAAACAACGTTCACTTCTGGATGGCAATGGTTTTATTAAATTTGTCTGCCAAGTTGTTAACGAAAAAATTGGGTGAATATCTAATTCGCAATTGATCACAAAAAAATGTCAAGTCAACACTAGAATTTATGCGCTTTGAATGTACTTTCTGATTACAGTTATGGTTTGATAAAGTTCAATTATCAAGTGAACTGATATTTGATTCATTTTTCATGTTTTGAAAACTGGAACTGCCGATAATTTTTCTTTCACTTCAGTGTTCGATATTCTTCGATTTTTGCTGTCCAAAATCAAGGTATTCCTGAGAGTAAAACCTTCTAGTGGAAGAAATTTTAATTCTAAAATGACGCTGAGGAAACCTCGTAATCCTAGCAAAATCAATGTTATATTGAATCCTGAGAATCCTATTTGTGAAATTTCACCTCTTTTTCACTCTTCTTGACTGGTGTTCCAAAACCATTGTGCACAAGGCACGTGTTGAAAATGAAAAAAAATACAATATTTCCTATTCAGAATAGAAAAAAACAATTTCGAACCTCTCAATTCTTAGTGGAGAATATTCCATGGGAATCATTTTAATCGTGATAAACCTTAAAGGATTTTCAAATTAATATAGTACACTCAAATTATGTACTCTGTACACTCACAATACAGTATCCTCATAATCGAAGATAATCTATCTTCAGGCATCTTTTCAATAGAACTATTTACTAGGCCTAAGCTGTTTTATAGTTTGATATCATAAGAGAGAAGGCACGCGCGCTTTCAATATAAAATTTAGAAAAGTAATTGTTGCTCAGGCTCGAGCCGCATTCCTGACCCTTTCCCGCTCAGCTTTCATCATAAATACTACTTCTCCAAGCAGGAAAGGTTTAACGATTTTGCTCCTAAGAGTTTTCTCATTTTACAAATTCCTGTATGTTTGTCAAAGAGTCCCCTCCATTCATGCTGGAGAGGAATCCGTTACTTTTTGCAATTTTAAAATGAGAATGAGAGATAGTTCTTCCAGTTGGCCGGCTTGTGATTAATTTTTTAAGAGTTCTCTACGAGTTTCTCCATTTTCACCTTTTTCAACTTATTAGGAAGTGGATGAGACATCGGACAATGAGCAATGAGTGGATTCTATTTTGTTGGAAGCATATCTTTTTCAATTTTCAAGGAAAATGCTTTGACCTCTCCCACCCTACCACATCTCTTGGTCCGAGACAGGTGTGCTCTATCAATCGAAGGGTATTCCCTGTGGTAACACTTCGATACGTGAGTTTGGTTTACCATGACACGTGATATATTTTCTGAGTCAGGTCGTTCCATCATGATAATCACGGGTATCATAGTCATATTGCAGATTAATCTTGTGACCTCAATGCTCCATCACTCCTACACCATGATGGAGGACCATTAATAATGAATTATTATTTTCGGAATAGGTTTGTTAACTAATACTGCCCGTTCCTTTTTCCCTTGTTCTTTGTTTTTCACTCATCCTATTTCGTATTGATGACAGTTCTGAGGTGATTGAGAGCCTTTTTGAATCACTAAGGTCTTCATTCGACTTGTATTTTTTTTTTTAAATAATTTTTCCCATTTAGATGCAATTCCTATCGCATAATATTCTATGCAAACACATCAAACTGTGGAAGGTGATAAATAAGAAAGTTATCAACTATAATATAATGTTGGATACAAATAACTCGTGACTCCAGTTCCCTTGTTCTACCTTATTATCTCATGATTTTCTGAATTGAAGAAAAAATTGTGCAAGTTAGTTTAATTGAGATGAGTGGGATGAAATTGATGTAATTCATAGAAAGAATAATTTTGTCTCAGACCGAACAACTTAAATTGATAGTATTCGTATTTGTACAACAATAATGAATCTTATCTTACATATAATTATGAAGAAGGCAGTTTCGCAGTTTATAATTGTTCACAAAACTAGAATTATACAGTCAAGTTTTCACACAAAAAATCTATAATTATTAGGAATGCACCACTAGTTGATAACATTGCTTCTGTTCCTGGTATTTTTTTATCTTTTGTGCTCATACTTCTCTCAATCACATCTGTGAATTCTTGTAAATCAATTTATAGAGAGATAATAATTATTTATTCTTCTCTAATGATCTACTTATCTTCAAACTATGCTATAGTAATATCTTCTGTTAAGAGAAGGATTTTCCAAAATCGAGTTTCTCAATTTTCCTATTCTTGATTGAATATTATTTATTCAATGAATAAGAAGACACTGATAGTTCTCAACAAGTCATGCTAACAAAACAAGTCAAGTTTTGGGACGATGTAATAGTACGAAATACCAGAAATTGAATGGAGTATAGATAGAATATATAATATAGAGTATAGAATATAGACACAGGCTGTCTATAGCCCCAGAAATGAAAATTAGTTCTGAGAAGTCTTTTATTCTGAACCTTCGTTGTAAAATAGACCTGAGTTATTACTGCCTTCAAATTAGTTATACCGAAATCCAAGAATTAAAGCCTTGAAGCAATGAACCCAACTCAAATGTGAATATCTTGAGAAGAAAATGTGAACCATGAAACTGAGTTTTCAATATTCACTCTCAACTTGCACATAGTTTGCCCTCTCTCTTTCACTCTATCTCTCTCTCTCTCTTCTCGAATACTCACCATTTCAACTTTATGAATAATCCATGTTTGAGTGCCCTATCTCACATTGATAGATTTATAGGTTGTGTTTTTGATCTTTCTACCATTGAAATGCTTCACGGTCTCTTATAATAATGTGACATGATATGATTTATGTGTGCAACATCGTTCTTCTAACTCTCACGTACGGTATGCTAGTAGCAAGAGATATGGCGGTTCACGATCTAGTAACAATAAATTTTCTATACCTTTTTTCCGTACAATTTGCCTACTATGCAAGTATCCATCGGAATGTTCTCTTGATTCATCACTCTTGAAATAAGAAATATCTACATTCAAAATATCTTCTTCTTAATATCTCTCTTGATAATGATCCTGTCAGAATCGAAAATCCATAATTCAATGTCATTGTGGATAATATTATTGTACCCTGTACGCCTAACATCCAGTCTACCTACTATTTCATCTCAATTATTTCATTAGAGATAGTTCAATAGGTATAGTTCAATTTCAAGTAGAAGTCAAGATGGAAGTAAAAGAAATATAATTCAAGTGTATGGATAAATATTTATTTATTTAATCATTCAGAATTACACAACTTACAGAAAAGTATCACAGGCTCACGCCCAAAACAGTTCCAATTTTGATTTATACAACAGTCCAAATGTATCTAGGTTATGTGTCACGTCAACATTCTTCAGTTACACACTCAATTTACAATTCAAAACACACAAAAATCATTTTTAAATGAAAAAATACTTCTAAGTTGAATTGAATCGATATTGAAAATTTTCAGAAAATTCCAAACTTTTGAAAAACTATAAAATCTTGAGACTATAATATTTTTGTAGTTTATTCTCACCCAGCTCACAGCTGATAGCAAAAAGACGTTTCAAAATAACTTGTCTTTCAAACTACTTCTTCTATCTGCAGGATCTTCATAAAAATTTTTTTCCTCATCCATTAGGCTTCAATATTCTGTTTTCAAGCAAGAGCATCTGTATGATTTTTTCCACTGCATTACTGAGTAAGTGTTTTTTCTCACTCAATGCAGTAAAACACAATTGACTGATTGACAGACACTTGCATCTTTTGAAACCTCAGCTGAATCATGGCTCTCCTGAGATGAATGTAGAGATAATAATAATGGAGAATACCAACAACTCTTGAATGATCCTCATCAGTCTTGTGAGAAGTAGAAATAGTTGCATAAGTTAAGTGAATCAATCATAAGCTCCTATGATAGTTCATATTGTACCCATTGAAGTAGTGAGATTGGTACGTAGTGAGAACTGATTATTAGAATATGGATCTTATTCTCATAAGACTCAGAGAAAATAATGCTAAATCGATTCTGAGGAACACTGTCTCAACCCTTCGAACCCCTCACCCTCCGAGAAGTGAATTGGAAAGACAGAAAAGGATTGGATGTGGAAAGTGAATCTTGCTGAAACGTCCCCTTCTTTTTTAAAAACCCCAGATCGAGCTTACCCAATCAGGCTTATGAGGGACTACGATTTTCCACATGAAAAGGCTTTCTGATTGAATGTTGGAGACAAATGGAAAAGTTTAGTCGTCGAGATAGTTCAGTGAAAAAGATTTCAAAAAAGGGTTTCTGTGATGAGCCATTGTCTGGGAATACTCTGAAAATTAACTACAATCATGAATCAACCAGTCTCTTGCAATACATCATTGAACGGAATCTGGGTCGAAATAAAGTTGTGTTTGTTTTTTTTTTCAAATTGAAAGGGCATGGTTGTTCGTGGTGAATCATAAATTGACAAAAATATAATATTTTGAATTTGATTGAAAGCTAACTTTAACTGAGATCGTCAATATAATTCATTTGAATGTCATGTAGAAGTTGTCTAGAATACTAAAAATTTAGTAAGTAGTTCGAAAGACCTTGCAGATCAGACTAACAAAAGTCTTCCTGAAAAAGCTCTATCAGAATTAAATCATTCGATAAAAACTGTCCCTCAATCATCGAACTATTACATAATGCATTGCAGCGGTTTAAATTCTGAATTTTGATGATATTTCTCATGAAAAATGAAGAGAATATTTTATGGTGGATTCATCTTGGGTCAATCAAGTTTAATTCAGAGCACGACAATACAAGAGACTAAAAGGTTCTCTACATTCTGTCAAACCACACAGTGAAATGATACTAAATAACAAAGACTTTTTTAAGTTCCTCTTGGTAGGTCTCCTAGATGGTCTAAGAAGAGGATAACATTATTTTTTAAATTAAATGGAACTTTGAGAGCATCTCACTCTTAAATCACTCTATTCAATTTGAAAAGCGCTTTTTGAATCTAGCTTTTGATCAACTAGTTCACTTGTCTCAATGCTCACTGCTGTCTGGGAACTAGAGCTCTGAACACTGAAATATGGGACAAGCATTATTTTCAACGCGACTCTCAAGTTATCTGTTCAGTAAAGGCTCAGACAAGTAAAGAAAGATTCATCTATCCCAGAGGAGCCATGAATTACTTGAATGCATTTGTATCGTATTATTCTGAACGAACTTTGTTGCTAAGCTCTACGATCGTCAACTTGGAATACTGTCTCATTCAATTGAAATATTCAGGTACAATCAGATGTTTTTGAAAAAATATTCAGACTTCAAGCATCTCAAATGAATGAATAAATTTATTTCGAATGTCAGAGGCCATGATGGAATATTATGTGTAATCTATTAGAGTCTGGTTTTCTCCAACTTGCATAATAATTTCATAAAATGCAAGCTATGAAAATGTAGAAACAAGCTGTCATTTATTGATTACAGTTCAGAGCTCTCCTAAAAATAAAAATATTAAAAGAGTAAAATGAAAATATTTTATAACGAAAAACTGAACAACATCGAATGTCATAGAATTTCACCTACTTAATGATAGAAGATCAACCACTGCACAATGACCCTCGATGCTGCATATCATTTTTCAATTCCACTTTTCTGAAATCAAGCAATTTATACTAGCATTTGGGATGAAAACTAATCTTGTCAACTTTCTTAATAGTAGTCCTAATGGGGCAGAGGAACCTTTTTCATGTGAAAAAATTGAGTGAAATTAAATAACACAAAGTACAAAAGGTAGATTGAAATGAAAAACGATTTAATGTATTGTTTTCCACGGAATATAGCCACTATTCAAATTATGATATGAAATGACTCATTTGGACAAGTTACAGAGATGTTATTGAGAATTGAATTTATTTCCGAGTATCATTCAAGAAAAAATTACAGAAGGAACAAAGATTGTAGAGAATTGAGGAAATTCAAAAATTGCGAACTTTCTAGAGCGGCTGAGACTTACACTTTGTGCGATTTGCATGACGGTGACAGCGATTATTTCAACCGTTCAACCAACAGGTTAAAAAATGTTAACTTCCGCGTCGCCGTCATGCGAATCGCAGTTGTTTGTATATAGCTTTGATCGAAATTCAATAGCTGGAAGGATGCTGTGTCTCTGAAGTAAATAAAATCAGTAGAGTTTATGGTGATGCTGTGAGATCTCTCCATAATAAGAAAACAAAAATATTGTCAAATTTCACTAAAAATTAGTGAAATTTCACTTTTTTCAGTGAAATTTGACAATATCTTTGTTTTCTTATTATAATCTGGAGTAAATATTTTTAATTCATAGATTATTACGGTTCTCCCATGCACCTACAATTTGATTACTATATGACACGTTTGAATCTTGTTAGTTCAGTTACCAAGTTTCATTCGTTTCGTAATTGTATCACAAAATAAAAGAGAAGTTGATGTGGAAGAATGGATGTAGGAGAAAACATTCTCTTTCTGATAGATTGCTATCGATTTATTCTCCATGAATTCTTGATTAGATTCTGAAACAAATAGTTCTGATCGATTTATCAAAAAGAACAACAATTTCCTAAACAACCTTCCTTCAAGTTTTCGAGCTCAAAATTCTCCTGTTTTCCAATACTAATTTATACATATTGATATATTATTCTCCTTCTCATATAATGAAATTATATTTTTTCAAAATTAGAATATTTTTCGTTAACATTATTATGGACTTGAGCAAGAAAACAAAGTTTGATCCAAAATAATGTTAACGAAAAATAATATATTATATTTTGAAAACTCTACTCCACCATAGGCATATTCTTTCCTTTCCCTACCTCCATTCCACTTAATAGAACAGTCATGTGAGAAGCAGCTATCAGTTTACTTGGAAATCTTATCCAAGTTCATCAACATGGTTGAATGCCTGACGCTTTGCTTCACAACAAGAGTCAACTCTATTCAGCAACTTTTGCCCAGCTTCATCTGTATGATCACTCCTAGGAGACATAAGTTTCTCTGTTGCTATATAATGCAAACTCTCCCATTTTCTTCAAGTAGACCTCGACTAACCCCTCTCTCATCAGAAAATGAGTTTTCCTTTTGAGGTAACTAATGGTATCTCGCTGCCTACATTGAAAAAGCTGAGAGAGTTTTGAAACAAGCCCATTGAAAATATGACAACCTATTCCATGAAAGATACAGGCTCACATCCATGTTCACTAGTGCAACTCAAACATTATTAGAATTTTCGATCACAACTACTATGGTTACACTCTCTAGGAATAAGAATACTATCAATAGGTGTCATCTCTCATTCAAGCTTTTTCTGATTTTATCATGAAACACTTTTGAGTGGAAGTTAATTATAGAATCAGAATAATGAACATTATTAATAAATATATTTTTTTAAATTTGTTTACTCAAGGTGGAGGGATGAATTATATCAATAATATCTACATCAATGTTCACCAGTCTAATTGTAGTGCCATGGTATAAACTGATGAAACATCTGTCCCATGGCAGATTATTTATTTTCACGAAGATAAAAGCTGATAATGCTTCTCATCAACTCCCAGATCATAGTAGGCTGATAATGCTTCTCATCAACTCCCAGATCATAGTGTCAATATTCTCATTTCCACATCAATAAGATGAAATAATTTATATCTTTGACTTTAAGCAACAATCTATTATTTTTAACTCTAGAAACCTTCAAATGAGTGGAAAAAAATGAAGTCTCGAGCACGCATAATTGACAAGTAGAGCAGGAAACGATTATACTAACTTGAGAGCAGGTTGCAGTCTTACGCCGGTCTTGTCTTGAACTTTGACATTTATTTTGAGATGTTATATTATTGTACTTGAATCAATAAATTTTCGTATAAGTTGAGCGTGACAAATTTAGAAATTCGATGGCTATACAAATATCAGAGATTGATGATGATAAATCATGGAGTGATCATTCTTCAGGAAGCAAAAAAGTCTTTTTAAAACAGTAAAAACTGTTTTATGGGATAAGGGTGCAGAAAAAAAATAAATTGATTATTGCTTCATTACCAGGAGAGATGAGTTGACCAATATCAAGTGATAATATTCTTCATTGTCATCACGCATTTAGTAGAGTGCATTAGTAGATAGGCAGCAATCATATCTGAAATTACAAATGAGACGTCTACGTGAGTATTAATATACGGACGTTCTAGAGCAACAATTCTATTTCAACAAAGAGCAACACATTATTTGAATGCGTCAGTTTCCTGTAGAAAATATGTAACAGTCATATGCTTTTGTGAATGTGACGAGACTTTTAAACGGACAACATCTGTACCTTGCGCGCAGACATGCTGTAACTTATTTGTTATTCTGATTACATTCATGAAGTTTTCAGCATTCCTATATGTAAAGCTGACAAGGGTCGCCTCTTATACGGTTATACTTCACTCCTTTAATATTATTATAGCCTGCGTGGCGATGGATCGTAGTAGGAGAGGCTACTTTCCATCACCAAGTTCAAATATATCTTATTCCCATGATAAAAGGATTGGACAGTTATATTTGTACCTTGCAATGAATGTAGGATATATGGCAGTAATGAGGATTGGCAGTATCAATTGTGTTGTGTAGTGCAGTTTGTGTTTCTCACCCGCAATGGACGAGCTACGCTTGTGGTCCATCTATGTTATTCTATGTTATTTTTAACACTTTCCTCAGGAGTTTAAAGTTGCAAGGGTTGTTCCACTATATAAGGCGGGGAATGTAAATGATCCATCAAACTACAGACCAATAAGCTGTAACATATTTTAATTTGGATAGATAAATAAAAATCCCTAGTTGAAAGATTTATAGGTCTAAGTGAAGTAATAGGCTAATATCGCCAAAGATGATAACGTTAAAGATTAGATAATATCAGACATCCTGGCAAATTGTACAACAGCCGAAGAGGAATGGAAATAATTTTTGCCACTATATAATATTATATAAAATATTGAAAAATTGAGGTTAGGCATAAAACATTTACTGATCGGCGACCTAACGATCGACCGAGCCATACAACGTAGAATCTGACCAAACACCTTGGCAGAAATTTATTGTGGCAAAACAGTATGCAACTTGAGGAACTAAAAGTCTCACGTGGCTAATTATTGTAATATACGAAACAACTAATAATCTATAAAAAATTACTTGGCATGTAAAAAGCATATTTAAAAACCCCAACAAAAATAATTAAATGTATTAAGGAAGTAGGAGTACTGGGCGCATGAATACTGTAATAATTTGCATGCACCAATCAAATAGTGGCAATTGATAGGCGGCAATAGTGAGCCGGTTCAAATATATTTGTATATATTTCTACAAATGATGAGAATTTGTGAAGAATTGTTGTATAGTTTATGTTTTGGATATTGCCCGAAGGCAAAGAAATTATTAAAGATGTAACATAAGTAATAATTTAATATTTTGGTACAGTCTATTTGAGCCTTGAATGGCGGAGGAATAGAATATTCAAATTTTATGTAAATTTAGAAATCGGAAATGAAAATTGTAAAAATGAGAAACGAGAACCACACTCGCCTGCCAACTACCACCATGAGAGGTCACCAAAAATTATAGAGCGCAATACCTTATTGTACCTTGTAATAATTTAAAGTTAAATTGAATTACTAAATTTTCTCATAAGACTTTGTGATGCTCATATAAAGCAAAAGTCATTTTTAAATAATTTTTAACCCCTTGGAAGAGACGACTCCGGCTACAATAATCCAGGACCACCAGGAGTAGGATCGACATCAGCAGCTCATAGAAAATTCCGGCACGTGAGTGAAAAATAATGAAATAGTGATAGGGCGCCCTCAGTGCTTCGAAATTAAATAAGAATCAAAGCTAGCTCGTCGAAAGGGTTTTTTTTTATAAATTAAGAATTTGGTAAAAATACTTGCGCAAGTAAAGATAGTATAAAAGCTATTTTATTAGATAGTAACGAATCAATCCACATATCAGAAGATCTATCAAACAAAGAAGTCTAAGATCTAGGCTGTTAATACAATATTCATATGATCATTAATTTCTGCAATATAATTTGCGATAATTTAATGTAGCTCTGATTCACTAGATGAATTGCTCTATTTATTCCTTCAGGTGCCGAATCTTGCACCCTGAGATAAAAAATATATTTATTACAAAGAAATCTATTAGAAACTATAGAATTTAATATATATATTTTGATTACTAGTTTGTCAATTTGTCATGCTGATTTTAAGAATTTATTCTAAATAGAATTGTCCAAGTCGACAAGTATTAGCAAGCTGATATCACAGCTACATGCAAATAACTGCATATGATCATAAAAATGAAAGCACATGGTAGCGTTTCGTGTTATAAACTTAAAGAATAGTATTAGCCTGTGATATTTTATTGATTTCGATTATTGTTTTGTCTTATATTATATATTTCTGTCGCTCTATATATTTTTGCTCTGATTTACTTTTGAGATATTTGTTAATATATGTATCAAATTGTTTATGGTGTAAGATTTATTTTTATTCCTCAATACTATAGGATAAGTTTTATATATATATTTTTTTAAAATTATTAGTATTATTGTGGAAACTCATATCTGGGCCTATAAAGATTTTTATGAGACTGTATCCTATAAAAAACCACGACCTGATCTTTATAATTATTAAAATATTTTCATGCTCTACCGACTGATGCCAAGCAGGAGGCTAATCGTTATTTAACTATAAAAAATAACGAGACAAAGCTTACTTTGCAGTTTATCAAAGGTTATGGAGAAGGTAATAATAATAAGACTTATAAACTATCTAGATAACCATAACATTATAAATAAAAATCAATATGGGTTTCAAGCTGGGAAAAGTACACAAGATGCCATATCACATCTCTTAAGCATTGTTACTGAGAATTTTACAAGTAGTAGGAAGACTCTTACAGTTTTTTTGGATCTGGCGAAAGCCTTCGATACAATACCTCACAAAATACTGTTAACAAAGTTGGAAAACCTAGGAATTAGGGGTATAGCTCTAAAATTGTTTGAAAATTATTTAAAGGATAGAACACAAATGATAACTATTGGTGACAAGACAGATCGAACAAATTTATCAGGATATGGTGTACCACAGGGTACGGTGCTTTCTCCGATACTATTCCTCATTTATATAAATGACCTACTAAATTTGAGTACTGATAAAAGAACGCTTATCTCGTTTGCCGATGATACCACGGTAACATTTACAGGTACATCATGGGAGGATGTATATGCTCTTGCAGCTGAGGGATTAAGCATCGTTGAGTCTTGGTTGAATGAAAATACACTCACACTCAATCATAAAAAAGTACATATATAACTTTTTCACCAAATGCTAGGACTCAGCCTATAAATCTGGCCTTGAAGTTGCATTCTCCTTCCTGCAGTCTGCCTGCATCAACCCCTTGCCGGTGTGCAGTACTGGATAAAACAGACTCTGCCAAGTACCTTGGGATTATTATTGATTCACATCTTAGATGGAACTGTCAAATTGATGATAAATGTAAAAAGCTAAAATATTTAATATATAGATTTCACAGAATTAGTTTGATTAATGATAAAAGTATTTCAAAGTTGCTTTATACTGCTTACGTTCAATCCATCTTGCAGTATGGTTTACTGGCGTGGGGTGGTGCGGCGGGTTGTCACATAGGTAGGTTGTTTGTGGTGCAAAAGCATATTATGAGAGCAGCGTTGGGTAAGCCCAGACTCTACCCAAGCTCAGAGTTATTTAGAGAATTTGATGTTCTGACTCTAAGACAGCTATATATTAAAAGTCTAATTCAGTATGCGGATAAAAATAAAATTCAACATGATATCCGTGAAACCCCGTACAACCTAAGAAATTTGACAGTGGTCCAAAACAGAGTTGACCTGAATGTTTGTCGATATCAATTCAGTTACAGAGTTAATAGATTAATAAATGTTGTGCCTAGTAGAATTATTAAAATAAGCTGTAAGAAACATAACTCTAAGGAAGTGGATAATTGGATAAAAACAAATGATCTTATTGTATGGTGATCTGAGTTTGTCAGGTACCTATTTCTTGTCTACCGATTTTTTAAGAGTTGTGGAGGATTTCCGTTGTGTTTCTGTATTGAACTTACTTAATTTTCAAAACTCAATATTTCATTTTGTAGTTTGTGTATTTCTGTCTGTCTGAAGTGTTCTCATAACTATGTCTTATTCTATTTGTAGGAATACTTAATAATGTAGAAAAATATAAGTAATATATATAATATAAGTGAATATATAAATGTTGAAATATATTTCACATAAGAAAAATAATCAAAATAGTTTATGCATTGTTTTTGCTTAGAATAGTTCGCCTTCTTGCTGCTTTGTTGTGATCAGAATTTATATAGACTCCTTCCTGCGCTCAGGTTTTTACCTTTGCAGGGAGATATTTCTTCATAGACTAATGTAATATTTCTGTTTCTGTGAATGTATTTTTTTGAGGAAATAAATTTTGATTTTTTATTTTTCTACATTTTACCAAAATTTGTAGCCCCCTGAATTCTACGTCCCTGGGTTATAGTCCATTCAGCCCATAATTAAGTCTAGCCCTGCTCTGACATCAACTTTTTGAATCTTGAAATGTGAATCTACACTCAAGAGTGCACACTATCACTCAATAGAACATTTATCTAATCAATATCATCTAATCAATAGAACATTACAATGATATTGTAATAGTATGTCAAGTCAATGGGGCCTTTTGCAGGCGAGAATGATGTATCTCAGGCGAGAATAATGGAATAGAATTTCATTCGAGCACTGCAAAAGACATTCACGTCCAAGTAACTTACACTATTTTTTGTCATAATAATCCAGAAAAGAATAATTGAAAAACAGAAAACATTACCTGCTTGTGCTGACATTACTACATGCATTCTATAAACATAACCTAGTTTACAAATTTCAAATCAGGAATGTCCTGATTGTAGTTGACAAAACTTCCACCCGGAGCGCTAAAAGACGGTTTCTTGTACCAGTTTTGCTGTTCCCAATTCGGAACTAGTAAACATACTCGACTGTAAAGAAAACATATGATTCTATTACAGTAAAGTATGCTTTTATGAGAATCATATGTTTGTTTATTTGTTCTACAATCAGCTGTTTACCGGTTTGATTTCATGAATGTAAAACAGCTGAAATTGAATGACTATGAAAAAAAAGAATAAATTAAGTGAGGTGGAAGGAGATTAATCAGTGTTGTCAACATTCGCAGTAGCGGAAATCTCAGATCAAGCTTGATATGAGTTTTATTCTAAGCAAAATTATTCATGCCAATTCGAAGGATGGACATTTTCCGAGTTATTAAAAGTGTATTTAAATGTGAAGCTGGTTGAGCACCACGATATCAAGCAATATGCATTATCCAAAGAGGAAGGTGGTGAAAGAAAGAAAAACCAATTTGACGTACAATATTTTATAATGACGGCTGTATTGCGCCTTGGGTTTTTTATTGAGAAGGACCAAGTGCCGTTTACGATTCATTCTCCCTTCTCCTTCCATCTCTCTTTTTCTTTAGCCTTCTCTCTCTCCATTCTCCACTTGGTGAGCAGCAATTCATCGACGTCATGGCTCCTATTTATTAAATTGCGCATCCCATTTCCTTCGCACGAATGATTTTCCGACCGACAAATCCCGTTTGACAAGACATAATCCGATAATTTCCATCTCTGCTGAATCTGGAACAGTATGCCCATGGAATAACAATTATTACTCATCGTTGACAAACATACTGCACTGTACAAGAGATAACATTCGGATCTATCTTCATCAATCTGATGAATATCCACAATCCGCAATGTGTCATTGTAGACCGTATTCTCTCAAGCCTGTTGTCTGTTTCATCATGAAGAGAAATCCGATTTTGAGCCAGAGAATCCCTCATCATCGCAAGGCAGAAATATAGGATGTCATTTTGGAGGAAGGAAGAATAATTATCGGCATTGAGTTTTCATAAAAAAATTTTAGCAAGTTCATATTCTGTCTGAGTCTGTTCCAAAAAAAAATAATTGCCTTATCACTGATATCCAAGGGAAATTTTACGATTCTCTATTCAATTTCACGATCCAGTGCGCATAAGCATTTGTGAATGAATGACTATGAGAATATAAATAATATTTAGTTGGCTTATTATGGCCAGATGAGTTCATGGCACAAAAAAGACTGAATTTTTCAAAAATTGTCAAGACCAGTTCCAATCTGAAAATGTGCAATGAACTCATGAAGATTTGTTGTCCAATTTTCAGTAAGAGAGAAAAGACATTGGAAAAATTCATGGATAGGCCCGCATAACTTGTGCGTGAGTTGTTGAAAATTATAATAATATTATCGAGGGACCTGGCTGACTCAGGTCTGGTGTGATACTTTTCAGATCGCAACTGATCAGGGCCTCTGACCAACGTGACCATCCGAAATACGAATCTAGACAATAATCATGAATGTTATGTGTACAGGAAACAAAACACATGACCAGTGAGACTATAACACACTGTGAGATTCAACTCACGTCTATAGCACATTATTTTCTAAAATATATTATTCTTCTATCATTATCATGAATACTCCAGGTACAATGTGAATATTGAATGAAAAAGACTAAGAAATTGTCAAAAAAAAGAAAAACAATGTGAATATATATTCCTTCCTCTTCAAACAATTTTATCCTTTATTATGTTTACTGACCAGAGAATAATACCTCAAATGGATCTTTTGGACTAGAAACCAATTAAGTTCTCAATAGCACACGATAGCAAAATCAAAACTCTTCCCAGAAAAATTAGTTTTGCTGTGTTCAATTTGCTTATTTTTGTTTTAATCTCAGCAGAAAAGTGATCAATATGAAGGATTGAAAAATTGTCATTTCTATGAGCATGTATTACTTTTGCAGAAATATTAAAAGCGAGTATGTACCTCTATAAATGGAATTGTTACTCTCTCTCTTCTACCAAGGAGTAGAGATCTCAATTTTGATGCAAAAAGTGATGAACAAAGTATACGAGACTCTCATAAGTGACATACACACTGAGATGCTCCTTTTGTCACATTGTTTGAAGCGCCTTTATTCTCAGCTACATTTCTTCGTTTTATTTAATATTCCTCATCCATGATTATAGAATAGAGAATAGGCTTATATATTATATGGTATACTTATATAAGAAGAAGATATTCGAAATGTCAATATTGATGCATATTATATGACTTGGTAATATTAGGTGTTTCAAGTATTCAATTGGTGCTTGTTAATATGAAAAAAATTGAATAGATACTTATTCACATGAAAATTGTGATGGAATTGAATGTCATCAACTGTATGTACATTGTATATTGGACCATGAATAAAATCTTCCAATTTATTAAATTTATTTATTATACATGAGCATATTTAAGTGAAATTGTTATAACTTTCATATTGTTCGGTATCGAATAAAGGCTCAATTCCTTCCAATTTGTTTCATCGCTTTTTCCTTTTCGAAAGTTTTGAGTTGAAACTAGGTATCAATATTCAATTCCAAATCATTAGTGCGAATTTTATAGTGAGTCTTTTTCTGATATAGATCTAGATATATAGAACTTGATATTTTCATTGGAAATTGGAGAGATGATGTGCCTATATTTGAGAATATACCATTTCTCCGCGATTGAGAAAAGCCCGGGGTGCCGTGAATATGTGTATCAAAGTCTGAAGATGATCTAGTCATGCATGCATCTACTTTTTCCCATACATGCAGGAAATTGTGTGTAGAGTACAACCATACTTATAAGATATGGTAAGGTGAACGAGGACTTATAGGTTCTCATATAGGAGCCGTCAGCACATTAGGTGGTCCATTACCGTGGAGTGATGGAGATGCATTAATGCATTAATAACACACTACCGAACAAGTCTTGCTTGAGGGACGCGACCGGTATTATGAGAGAGCTAGGGTATTTTCTCCTAATACTATAAACATCATTACCTCCATTAGCGTACTTCTCTTGAATCTTCTTCAACTGATCATTATTGAAATGAAATTGATACTCAAAAAATACTTCATAATCACTCCATTGATATTCTTCTGAAATCCATTCAGAATTTTCAGAAGTATTTCAATGACATTGAAGGAGAGAAGCTTCGACAATCAATATTATTGTACTAACCATTATCGGATTCGATAACCTTAAAAGGTCTGTTGAGATAAACATTGTTAAGTTGTAATGTATCTCAATATTTCATTGACAGAAAACTGAAAATCATTTTGAAGAGGGAATAATTTGCTATCAAACTCGCATTTGGAGACCTTTCGTTTTCAGGTGAATACTCCATATTTATTCATTGGAATATCGTTCTTGATATTATCCTTCTCAGTAACTGGACATTATGTGACTGAACAGATTTGTGATGTGACAAGCATTCTTCTACAAATTGATCATCTTATCTTTCAATCTAAAACGTTTTCCATGGAGAGTTGTGACTGATAGTGCCATCAGTAATTTGAGAATGTTTTCAAGTTGAGAAGAACATTGTTGAGAGGTTAATAGATAATAGATAACTCATAGTTTTCATCTATTCTACAACTTACAGAGAATACTTCCAGGTGTTCTGAATATTGAAAACTTTTTCCTTGTATCTATCAGTACTTGAATACAATTTCTATAATACGAAAAGATTGAATACTGTTGGTGCAACCTCATATTTTTATTTGTAGAACATAATCCATCATCTTAGTTTATAAAATTGATAGTAAAATTCTATCCTGAATGAAAATATTCTATTCTAAATGTAAGAGTTGAATTCAATTCATTGAATGAATAATAGACATTTTGGAGATTTCTAAATATATAGAGATTACTAGACATAACATCTATTCAAAATTCCGTTTTGATAAAACATATTTAAAATTCCCCTCTTTATATGACCTCAAAATTCATGGGAAATATCACTCATAATAAATTAATCTCCACTAGAATTTTCAAGGAGCAGAGACAGACTTGAAATAATATCAGACCACTTGAACATTATTTGTTTGAATCAAGGCGTATCAGGGTGACTCATTTTTTCATTTTCATTTCACAAATGCATCGTCTCGCACCAGAAACGTGAAATAGAAAGATGTTCAACTGTCAGATGAGATGTCTTATGCTGCGTTTACTTAATCCTTCTCCTCGGAACGTCTGTCTTTCCTTGGGATTTTTCTCGTCTTTTCCACTTTTTTTGCAGAATAAGTTCATCTTAATCAAACGCATTACATCGTTCAGC
Organism: Nilaparvata lugens; assembly: GCF_014356525.2. Taxonomy (NCBI): domain Eukaryota; kingdom Metazoa; phylum Arthropoda; class Insecta; order Hemiptera; family Delphacidae; genus Nilaparvata; species Nilaparvata lugens. Next base: position 61,391,907 of record NC_052504.1, on the reverse strand, counting down.
TCTGTCACTTTCCACATTTCCCCATATTTTCTTGCAATTGCCTTTCCAGCTTCGAGTCAATTTTCATCGTTTTCCTTCTCATTCGCATCAACGATGAAATTTTGCACTCCATCGCCTTCTCTCACCTTGGAATTGAGCACAAGTAGTATGTATAGGTTAGCAAACAGAGAAACAGATTTGCATAATTCTCCCTTCTGCTGAAAGACATTTGATGTCCCTCGCTCACTTCTCAAACGACGCCCATTTCAGCCCCCCCCCCCTCCACCAACACCTCCACTACAACCCTGGATTCCTTCGCAATCTCAATTTCACAGCTCTACAGACGATTAACCTTCAATGCCTCAAGTTGTTCAGGCATCGACAAGCTCCACGGCTTGACGTTGTTGTGAATGGGAGCGCTGTCCGCTTAAATGCTCCAATGCATGTCACTTGCATTTGATATACTCTCACCTATTTCAAGCTCAAGTCACAACCTTCTGCTCGGAAATACACTAACTTAATTTCTCATTATGAGTTGCATGCAAGTTTCTCATAGTTATTGAGGATAGCAGCAACTTAGTGGCATTCGCCTTCCCCGGAAGTAATTATTGTAGAGATAACTTATTCAAAAATCATATTATTAATGACAAATTTCAATGAAAATAGTTCATTTCATCTCAAATTTATAAAAATATTCATCCCACGATATCATAATGCGCCATTACAAGTTGTATGAAACATGTATGGTGATTCAAATGACAGGATCAACCAGCTCGAAATCTGTTATTAAGGAGAAATATTGTAATCGAAAGTATGAGCTTGGAATATCACAAAACTTGTTGTGATTAGAATAGATTGAATAAGTTTCAGCCTACTACTTAACAAAATTTTAAATTCCAGTCCATTTTTTTCCAATATGATACTATTCACAATAACTATGAGAAAATAATACAAACTTACCTAAATACCATTATGCTTTCCGAGTCCAGTCACTATTTGAATTGGTGCTTGCAATATAATTATAACGTACTTCTGATTTTTTAATATATTGTTTGGATATATGAAAGAAGTCTAGAACCAATTTTTTCATGCAAAATTTTCTGTACTGAATATAGAGTGTCCCTAAATCCTCGTATTTTCGGTTCTTATTCCAGTTCTCAGCTATTCCCGCAAAATCCGACAGAAAACTTCACTCTCGGCTCTCGCCTTCCTTCTAGATTTTAAAATTCCGAATAAAATGTGATCATTCTGAGCTCTCTTTAATGAGTACTGAGTGAAATTTTTCAAATATGAGTAAAATTTTGAGAAAAAATTTGTGTTATGAATTTTAGTTTTAATGAACAATATCTTCCGATTGTCACCACCAACAAGTATAATTCTGTGATCTACAACCTGAGAACAGCTAGAGCGCTCTATCTCATATAGATTTTCAGACACACCTGCTAGCAATGCTCCTTGTATTTGAAAAACAACAAATATATTGTTAGGCTCAACAATCATAACCTTCATTGTCCCTACATTGAAATCTCGACAATGATATTATAAGTTAATAAGATCATGTTCTATCAGAATCACCCATTAGATGCACTTAATTTAGTTGAGAGGCGTGTATAAGACGTTTGAATAAAAATTTCAAACACTCATAACTTTCGACAAAATGATAAGATCTCCTCGTGCTAATCCTATCATTTTCAGCTCGTCGAGGCGGTTCAAATTCATGTGTCATGAGACAAATTTGTTGAAGAAATGGAAGAATTATTGTTGAGTGTACTTAAACCCTTATTTCCATACACAAATAAAATATCAGAAATATAGAATAGATATTTCGGATAATATTTCGAATAATTTCGAATTATTCAAAATTCAGAAATCATCCAATCATCAATACATAAACGTGTGTATTCGTTATAAAAATAATCTTTTCTCAGTATATCAACATGATATAAAACAGAAATCGAGATATTTCTTCAAGATTGATGCAAAACCATTGACCTGTTGTTAGAATACCTGGTTGCATTCCAGTGTCTCATCCTCTGAAATTCCTCAACCGAAAATCACTCCTCCGAAAATGAGATGGTCTGCTTGCTGAGTGATCCACGCCTGGTTGGTCCTTCCTTAGCCTTAGCATACGTAGGTTGTCAAAGGGTCATCGAGTGGGTGCTGGCAAAGGCAAGTGATAATGAGTTCACTCCCTGGGTAGCACGATTCGCCTCACGGTCCTCTAATCACCGACTTTGATTCTCGTAAAGCTGTTTCAAAATGAGGGCTGATTGCTGCATCCTTTCGTCTCCAAAACCCACTCATGCAGGATGCAGTGTACGATGGTATCCAGAATCCTATTCGAAAACAGCTTTGAAATATGCATGATGTCTTTTGAAACGACTGCAAATTCGTTTAATTCTTCTTGGAAAACCTATAGAGCTTATTATATCAATAAGGAATATGATGGTAAGATTGTAGCTGCTTGACCACAGAGCCTTAGCTGGTGAGAGATTTTGGGACTATCAAACTCATAAAATATCCAGGTGAACTGTGAAACTACTCCCTCTAAATGTAATCCTTATAGAGAGTTCTGTGAAATTGAAGGCTTCAAAGAATTCATATTCTTCGGAATTGTCAGTAGTTAATTTTTCTTATAATTGCAGTGGTTAATTTGAATTATAGCAGTACTAAGAAGATTAATGAAGGCACTTATTTAACTAAAGAGCAGTACAGCTCTTAAATACGAACAAAATGGACAGGTCAGTGTGCTTTCCGTGACCTCGAAGTTGTAATCGCAATCATACTTCTATAATAATTATATAAATATAGTATTAAGTTATCTTTATCAACGACTCCAAATGTTTTCATAATTGCTAACTGTTTAGCGGTATCGATTGAAATTACAATCCATTACGCACCTTATACTCGGTCTATTTGCGCCTTTATTCTCAATCCTAGTTATCAGGCCTTTGTTTTCTGGATTAGCTACTCAGAATGTGTATTCCCTCACACTTGAATCAAACTTTAATTTTTATACAGGAGATTTGATACTGATAATGATGCAAAATGATTTTATCTTTCATACTCATGACTTTGCAAGTCTAATATCACTGAATTATTAGGAATACTTAGTAAAGTACTGAAGGGGAATAACGACAAATTATGCTACAGTGAATTTTTGTCCAACAGTTTATATAATGTATGTATACAGAGTGTTTCCCTATCAATATTCCAAAGTATTGTTCCTGGGTAGGAAACATAGCTAAATATAATTTCCAAACTGTCCGAAAGTCTCATCTAGTTACTCACACAGCCCCCTTTAAATGTTTTTACTTACAATTTTTTTTCTAATTGATTACGGGGCATATGGAATTGGAACTTTGCACAGATATTTATGACAACTGAACAGAGTTACAATGAAATAATGACAATTTTCCAAATTCATGATACAAAATGGCGGTTGTTTAAAATGTAATTTTGTAATTTCTAATATAACTAGCATAATAACATTTCTGTGAAATACACGGATTTTGTTTTGTTATTAGAGAAATAAAATCTTTAACATCCGCCATTTTCCTTTATGAATTTGAAAAATTGTCATAGTTTTTTTGTAGCTAAGTCTAGTTGTCATTAATGTCTGTGCAAAGTTTCGCTTTGTATATTCTGCCATTAATCGGGAAAATTGATAAGTGAAAAAAAATTATGGCTGCGTGAGTAACTTAGGACTTTCGGACGGTTTGAAAATGATATTGAGGTATGATTTTTACCCAGAAACAATCCATTAGAATGGAAGGGAGTTCTGAAACACTCTGTGAAGAGAGCCACAAAAGTGGACATCGGAGAGCTCAGAAACACATAAAAGATTCGAATATCACAAGAAAAGTAGAATATTAAAATATTCAAAAGAAAATAAGTATAAAACGCTCTGAGAAAATATCATCCGTATAAATATCATAGCGTGAATCTATGGATGTGGATCTCATTTGAAAGGCTTTTTCCCTACTTTATGGATTATTCCTGCTCTAACGTAGGTAGTTTCATCCAAAAACTAACTGCATCCACACTCACTACTATATCCATTCGTATTAAGTTATAGAAAGGAGTGAATTTCGATAATCTATACAGTTTTAGGACAGCAGCAACTCTAAATAAAAGTGCATTTCATTCTTCTGCGATGCATTTTTGATAGGAAATCTACTGAACCACATACCCTTGAACCAAATCTTCACAATGATACTTCTCTTTGAATTTGAGATCCAGAGTCCCATTATTCGAGCTTTGGCGATGCATTGTATCGATGACCTTCAGGTGCTACCGCGACAAAAGAATTCACGGCAAAATATGAAATGCTATCAGGGGAGAGATGTGTGATCTCTTTCTCACAGAGAAGATGAAGAGATTTTTATGAGCTTCCCTGGTGCTTTGTAGTCTTCACAGAAATTTCATCCACGATGAATCGCATTTTCTGCCGTCTAGAATCGCATTAGTTTCAATCGATAGCTACGAAGTCATTGCAGCATCAACGTTTTGGCACTCAGATCCACGCTAATATTTCTCCAACTACAAAATATAATAGATATTCCCTCAAATCTTTTTCACTTATTATTCATAACAAGTTATTATTGTTCAAAAAATTATATAAAAAATAATGGATTAATCTGATGTTTCTGATGTACGGAGAGTATAAACTTTGGTCTGCTAGCACTGAATTTTTCATAAATTATCTCCTAATTTATCATTTTTAACACGGAAGATGAACTCCAATATGCACTTTTCAAGCTCAACGAAATTGGGTCGGACTTCAGAATCTCACCTTAAAAATTCAATATAATGGCATTCAGAGGAAAGTCTCCAGTCAGATCGAAAATCGCTAGACAACCAACCATTAGATCAAGTGAGAGACTTCAGCTACTTGGGAACCAATTAATTAATGCCTATTGCTCCTTCATCGATTATCGATATGTCACGAGCGTAATAAACCTGTCTGTGTAATCATTACTTTGATTCCTCATCAGGCGTTTCTAGCATTCCTATAGCTTACTTTTGGAATGACAAATTATTTTTATTGAATGAGAAGATACGAGCAGAAAATCACAGAAGAATATTATATTACATTCTACTCCTTTCCAACCCTTGGGAAATTAAAATACGTTTGCAGTTGCCAACATATTTTTGTGGATCATTATTAACACCAATAAGGGAACTGGTAAAAGTTATCAAGACAAGAGGACTAACTAACTATTTTTAGTACAAACCGAATAAAGTTTTCTGGCCATGATTGCAAGCTTGGTGTGATTTCTTTGGTGAATCAAAGTTGTTTGTATGTGTAATGAAGGGGAAATGAGATTCGCATGCTGATTATTCCAGCTCTCCTGTTCAAAGTTTGCCAATTAAATTCTTGGTTAAGATATTCTCGCCATTGAGAAAAAGTTGGTTTTTACTAGACTGATATCGTTGAAGTTTGACTCCTTATTTCATTAGAAATAATCAACGATGTACCTGATTCCACCTCAACGTGCACTACTAGTCAAGTTAATACTAATGGAACAATCTTTGTAATCTTCGAAATTGAATCTCCAGTGAAAATGTTCTCAATCCTTCGACTGAACATTATTTCACCTCTTCAAATGTCCCTGAAAATATCAATTTTAGAACAGTAATTCTACCAATTCAAACAGTCTCATAATGAATTGTAATGTAATACAATATAATGAAATCTAATATAAATAGTGAGCATTAATACAAAATATGATGAATTACTAAGCCTAAATACCAAATTCTTTTGAACAACTAGAATTTCAAAGACCTTCCTGGAATAGGAATAGAGGAGAACCACAGATGACAAGCATGCAAATGGATAAGCTTTGAATTTTAATATTCGAAAATTTCAGAGAAAATTTTGATCGATGCAATCAAGTTTCGCTCTCTTCTATCAATCTGTGTGAGTAACTGACATCAGCTAGTCAACAATTTCAGCAACCAAAGCTTATTACAACAAAAACGGATTGGTGGAGTTTATCCAGAGAACGTCTTCAGTGAATTGTGACAGTGGGCTCCAAATATACTACGACTCTACATATCCAAAACTCATTTCCCATTTCAATGATGAAACTGAATACCAATCAAAAATTTTGATCAGGGACTACTTTGGAAACGAAGCCTAGAAGTCGGGACAAATCATGAAAAAGTTTGGGATATAAGTATGAATGATGAGAAACCGTGTTTTCAACATTCCAAAAATAAGATAAATCTTTATGAAAATTGATGGAAAATTTACAAAAAACATTTGTTGAAAGCTTTTTTACTGAATAATCCAGTATCAATAGGGTGAGAAGTTCATCATAGATCAATATTACCAATGAATTGCAAATAATCTATTATTTGAAATCAGGATTTTGAATAAGTTTGACAGTCAATCCTATCGCATCACTCACATTCATCATAGGATCAAATCCAATACAGATCAAAATAAAATTCAATATTTCAATTAAATATTACTATAATTGGAAATTTAGCGAGTGGGAAACAATTGAAAACTACTTCACTGGATTATGCTCTTTAGGTAGTCAACGTTTGAGTGAGGTCTGAAGAGTAACCCACATTCGAAATCGACTAAAAGGACTATACATACTCTCAGATGCCCTCGTCTGATGCTTTGAAGGTTCATTTACTCTGTAGACAGAAATGTCTTTCAGATGAAGTAGAATACACACATCTCACGCATACAAAGGAGTAATCATTCTAATGTGTAGCCTGCATGAGAAAAGCAAGTTTCAGAATCCTCAACTCTTCCCATTCTCCTGACATACTTCTGATCAAGTATAAAACATTATCTGCCTCCATTATTTCCGATTTCCATGACTTGAATCAGCTCTATTGTATCCATGATAGATCTCGTATTCCTTGAAAGTTGGGAATCATTCATTGAGTATTGCCATCTATATAGAATATATTGTATATATTGCAGCTCCTAAACCTGCATCATCAATAATATGCGTCTCTGATTATGATTGTAACAACAAATCACAGCTTATTCAGATAAATTATGGACTTTCTAGACTCATTAATCGAATTATTGATTGAAGAAACGACACGGGAGTAATAACAATGTACATTGAAACAGCTTCCGATAAAGATATAAATTTGTATGCTGATTCAAAACAAAGATACATATATCACAGATTGCCTCATAATTCATTATGAGAAGCGTCACTATATTTTGAAATTCAAGTGAATATTACAGAAAAAGGAATATTAGTTAATCATCACTCAAGAAAATACATGTATGAAATTGAAATCATTGAAAACTTTCAATAATTAAAATCATCGCATTACTGGGAATACACTGCAATCTATAACATTTGAATTATTTTTAACAATAAGTAACTTAAACATTTTTATTTAATTTTTTTTCGATAAATGACAAAATAGTGACTTTCGTAGGCATAACAATGTGTTTGGAAGTACAATAGCAAGAAATTATCAAATTGAAGAAGTAAAGTGGAGAGTTTTACTTCTCGCGTCTTTTTCGCACAAAAACTCAGGCAATTCATTTAGGAGCGCGTTGAATTTTTTCTTGTCCAACGTTTGAGTTTCCTGATGAAATTCTCCAAGAAGATCGTGCTTTGAGAGTAGAAGAGATGAGAAGAAATGTGTAGGCATCAACTTACCTAAAGTGATGAAACAACAGCAGAACAAAAAGCTTGAGAGGATGTAGAAGATGAGCCTGTGATAACGTCAATGTGGTGAACGGCTATTAAATGTTGCAAGAAAAGTTCTCGAAGCATTTAGTTAGTGCTCACCTTTTTACTAACCGGTGTCAGAAACAGACAGGTAATACAAGAAAACACTTTGAAATTCCTCTACCATCAATGGATTTTTTCTTAATTGTTCTATCTTTCATCTTCCAATTTATTATGGCTCACCTTCATCGCCTAATTCGGAATTTCAATACTTCAATAACCGTTTTTGCTACACATCAATGACGGGATAATACAATAAACAAGATACATTAATATTCTTAGGATCAATTTTGATAGAATTCATTAGAGACGTTTTGAGACATTAGAAAAGATTCATTTGAATTGGCATACATTTCTGCTGCTTTTTTCAATATGATATAATACAATACAACATACAATAATCTACATTTGTGGAGGCATCAAAATATGAGATTTTCAAATTATGAGGTGGAAGATAAGGTTGACCACTAGAAGTTAGATATTTCTCAGAATTTTGAATCTTCCAGGAAAGAGGCAAGATATCTTCTCTATATAATAAACTCTTCATGACAGTCAAGGGTGATCATATTTTATAACATAAATCCATTATACTGTGTACGGTAGTTTAATGGCATAAAAGGGAGAACTCGGTTAGCATCTATAATATTATTCAATAAGTGGTTATTGAAGTGTCTAGACAAATCTATCAGGTTTGAGGAATTCTTTGGTTTTCTTGAGTATTATCACGACCAAGCAAGAAAATCCCATTTGATAAACGATTCTACAGAACAAGGAAAGCAGAAGTGCCAAAGCCATGAAATTTGAAAAATAGTGCTTGTTCATGCCAAATCTTCCAGCATGGTGAACGTATATGAGTGGGGAGCAGATATCGTATCATTCAAAGGCTCTGAACGAAAAGATAAATGTCATGATTCGTCACACCAGCTTTAAATTGCAGATCGGAGACGGAAAAAGGGTTTGGATAAGTTTCCAGCCCTGTTTTCCGCATTATGTAATGTATGGTTCAGATCATTACTTTCAATGCAACCTGACAAAACAACACCTTGTTCGTTCAATTGAAACATTCATTATTCAATATCCACCTACAGTTGGAGTAAAACACATTTTTCTTTTCAGAACATTCATTTCGGAAATAAATCTACTTTCAGTGTGAATCATGCTTCCATTTACTTATAAGTTATAAGACTGGAGTAACCTATTGTCAGAACACCTGTGCTATTCATTCCTCGTTGCTCACTTATTCAAAGCAGCGAAGGAGTTTGTGTAGCGTAGCCACCAGATGCAAACCATCATTGTACATTTCTGTTCTCTGCATACTGTGTAGTTTATACAATATTATACTCTACAGTTTGGCTCGTAGTTCACCGGGAAACCAGATCTATGGAGAATTATGAGACATGGGGAAACAAATATATTAAACCCCAAGAGAAACAAAAAAATCTGGTGTGGCGCACTCACACAACTTTCTTTGCCTTAATGAAAATTTATCACCTGACGCTAGTGTTCACGCGTATCTCAAGTTTACTATTCAAAGATCCAAGCCAGCTGTTGACAGGACAATAACGCTGGAGACACACGAAGTCTGCTATCTCTTCATAGTAAATGATTCAATAGAATCAACAGTTGCCAACAGTTTTCAATTGAAATAATCACATTTTCTCGAATTTTAAGCTCATTTTAAATTTCAGGTGGAAATGTTACAGTCATTAATTGTAGAAATTTTCATGATAAATCTTTTCCATTTGGAACTTTATGTTCAAATTGTATCTGAAGCCTGATAATCAGGAATCTAAAATCAAACTTTGCATAGATATGGGGCGGAGTTCCTGGAATTTTTACAGATATGGGACTTGTGGCAGTTGATAGAGCTTATCAATAAAGCTTTAGGTATAAATTTGATCAGAATCCTTGGAGCCGTTTTTGAAAAAATCGCGCAAAACCCTGTTTTTGACAACATTTTTGCCATTTTAGCCGCCATCTTGAATTGCATTAGATCGAAATTGTTCTTGTTGGATCCTTATATTGTAAGGACCTTAAGTTCCGAATTTCAAGTCATTCCGTTTATTGGGAGATGAGATATAGTGTACACAGACACACATACACTCAGACACACACACACACACACACACACACACACACACACCACACACATACACATATACACTCATACAGACCAATACCCAAAAACCACTTTTTTGGACTCAGGGGACCTTGAAACGTATAGAAATTTAGAAATTGGGCTACCTTAATTTTTTCGGAAAGCAATACTTCCCTTACCTATGGTGATAGGGCAAGGAAAGTGGAAGCAGTGTTTCGGAAACATCTCTTTTCAATCACCCTCTATGGGAGGATGGAATAGTCTCCAGCTTTATAACAAGATTACTATAATCCATTTGCCTTCTGAGGCTGGATTGCTTAATTTTTAAAAGTCATAATCCATAAAATTCAATTGAAGAATGCTGATAACAGTTTAAGTTGAAGATTAGCCTACTTCACAAATCTATTTTCAATACAAACTTGTTGATGAGTTGAATATTAATCCAATTGATGGAATCCATAACAATTCCATTGGATTTTTTCCATGGCATTTAATTTTTAACACGAGAATCCTGATGCTAATTCACGTCTGATCTACATAGCCAGCCAATCATCAGTTGAGCAATTATAAAACTTTTCAGTAAACTTTCCATTCTTCCCTTGGTAAATTCAGAAAAATCATTCTTTGCTCGCAGATAATATGAAAGCGCTGGAAAATGCTTGAAGGTCATTAGAGATCGAGAGGAAGTGTACTTCTAATATTAATCCGAAGGTGAGTCTTAACTTAAAAATTTTCAGCATAGCAATTTATTTTTGTAAAAGTAGAGGGAATATTATGAGTGAAGAGTAAGTTAAATAATAATTCAATTCCTGAAAGAATTACCAATCTTGGTAACATTACTAATGAGTTTTTCTTCCAAAATATATATTGAATCTTTGACCATGATGGGAATTTTTTCATTTGAATCCACTGTGATTGTATTTCATTGCATTTCAGTCATAGAGAACAAATACATCATTTACATCATTTTTATTTGAAGAATTCCTCGATTTTCTCCTTGGGGTACGAACAGAACGGCCTGGTCGATTCTTAACTTCAGGTCGCGATCGCGATCGACTTTCATTTATAGCTGCGCACAGACTGCAGCGCCACGAACACGCCGCACATTTCATTTTTCATCAGCTGATGCTACGTTTTTTTATCTGTACCTTAGTGTTTCTGTACAAATAAAGGTATAATCAGCTGATGAAAAGTGAAATCCGCGTGTTCGTGGCGCTCAAGTCTGTACGCAGCTTAACACAAACACAACATTGTAAAGCATGGGTATGAACAGTTCGGTTACGTTTCGGTTTCCGTTCAGCAAGATAACATGCTAATGGACCTAATTTTTTCATCATTGACAGCTGATTAGTGGCATCGATTGAAACCGAAATCTACAAGGCGACTCACTCTCTGTATTCTTTGATCACATTTTTATCAGAGTACTAGCAGGGCACCCGTGCTACGCTACGGGAATTGAAAGATAAGATTATTTTTGTGAACCATTTAATTATAATCTAAATTCTACCAACATTGTTATAATCGTTTTTGAGATTAGGCCACAGCTTTGCATGAAAACTATTGAGTCAAATCATTCGATTAATCATTGATGTGTTGGAAGTGCTCTATAGAATAGTAGTCCAATTGCAGCGAATTTTCTAGAATATTGGGCGGGGTTCAAGAGTCAACCTCGACTTTATTCATTGGCAATTAATATGTCCCGTTGACAGTTATCAAATTAGCTGTGATTATTATTTTTTTTTTTGCTTGATGCAATTGAAGATTAAATTCCAAATTTAGTTGATTCGGAATTTGATGACTCTGGTATCCATGGATCTCTTGCTTATTCTGGAATTTTTGGCATATCCTGTAGCTTACTTTTCATTTCACTTATCCAAAAGTGTAAGAGCTGCCAATCCACTGATTCTTTATTCCATGGAAATCCATTAATACATAAGAGTCCATTCATAATAGTTAGTATAACATTTATTGTGCCTGATTTCTCATGTCTTAAACTTCACTACCATAAATATTGAAGTGGGGTAATTTTAATGTCATTTTGCATAAATTTGAATAGAGTTCATTCACTTCGATTATTGACTACCATTATATGATTTTTTCTGATCTTAGCTTGAAACCAAAAGCTTAGGGATGTGAATTTTGATGTAAACTAACATTTAACTTAATTTTATTTCCATCCAAATTGACAACTTTAGTATTTACTTGTGATATTATGTTTTTTTCGATTTAGTTTTCAGCTGATTTTGAAACATGAAAATATCAGGCCCAGTAGCACAAAACCATGTTCAATTTTAATCAGGATTAAATTTCATGAGAATTAATCAGAGCAGGGATTTTTTTCAATAGATGGCCTCTCTCATTGGTTCTCGTGATATTTAGTCCAGAATAGGAATTAACAGTGCAACTGGCTCTCTCAAGGCCACGGCTGCGTACAAACATAGAGCAACAGAGGAACCAATACAACAGAAGCTGAAGAAATTAGTTGCATTTCTATCACCTCACAATGAACATTACATTCAACTATCATATGTTTGGAGAGATCGATCATGAATTTCTTTTGCTATCATCCTGTCACTTTCTGAACCTATTATACCAGATGTTCCAAGAATACTGCAATGTTTTAAAATAAGGTCGCCTAATTTGGTAACTCAACTACAGCTATTATAATCTTTTTCATTTGCTCACACTCTCTTTCGTTTTCAACAGAGTATGGAAAACTTTTTTCTGATCAGCTGCTACTTGAGGGACCAATAATCCTTTCTTAAGGAACTTCAGCGAATTTTTCCAGAGTTGAGACCTGTTCCAAAATAATGTTTTTTTTCGCAAACCCACTATATTCCTGATTTAATCAAAATCGTTAGAGCCATTCTCGAGATCCGTCCGACATACATACATATCCACAAATACACATATTCAAACAGAAATAGCTTACTAAGTATTATTCACTTCAATGATTATGATTTCATTCAATGAGAGCTTATTTCACATAATAATAACAGCTGGCATCAAAAGCAAAAATGTCAAACATGATTGAAATTGAAACAATAGCAATCATCAACATTATTATCTTCATCTGATTTGAAGTAACCAAATTATAGTAAGATTCACATCAATGTGTCAGCATTGTTTGAATGGGGAGCATTGATGCTATTAATGAGGAATACTGACAGTCAACGAACTGTTATGCATATTCTCCAATATTTATAACGAAAGCTTTCGTTTCTATATACCTTCTATTTTCTTTGGTAAAACAATCAATGTTTGAGAATAATATTGATGCATGGGAAAAGCGCCTTACTTCTATGGAAGATATTAGCTTCTACATTAGGAAAAGGAACAACAGCTATTTGGACGTTTTAATAAATAACCCCTTTCTTCCGCCCAAGTTAAATTTTGGCCGAATTTCCTCATTCTTGGAACAGATTCCACAACGGACACTTCTGAAGTTTTGAAAATACCCTCCATATATCATACTGAATTATTAAATTTCATCGAAATTATTTAAGCAGTTATCGCGATCGGATATACAAACAAAATTAAATTAGTCTTGATGGAATAGGATCACTTGATAGAAGCAACTCCCGTCATGAAAGTTTGTTTTATGAAAAATAAAAACTATCTATACTCCCAGGAATAGCTCTGATTGAAGCAGCAGTGCCCGATCAATTTGTTCTCGATAAATGCATCTTGATTAGTTCTTCAACTTGGTGCCAACCTAATGAAGTCATCTCAACTTAATGCCAACCTGTCAAAATTATTGATTTAGTTGCCAGTTAACAACTGTTTCGAAGAGGTACCCTTAATAGATTATGAATCTATAATAATATATGATATGGACATTTCTATTATAATAAGGAGATTGGGAGAAGAAGAATATACATGCTAAGAGACGAACTTTAAACCCTTAAAAACCATCCTTAGAGTTGAAATATCGCCAAAAGATTCCTTAGTGAGCACCTAGGACGTTTAAGGAAGCTATATTCCAAGTTTTGTTGCAATCCATCCAGTAGTTTTCCAGAAATCGTAATCAGTGATTCAGTGAGTCAGTGAGTCAGTGAGATAAGAATTTTATAAGTTTATATTTACACACATCAGAGAAATTGGATCATGGAAATAATTTTTTATTTGAACAGGTATATTAGTCAACAAAATTTAGTCTTGTATTGTCTGGAACATTCTAATTCTACTCATGATGCAGTTTTAATAAGAGCTCAAGCTCTTCATCATTGGTAGAGTTATCGAAATCATCAAGAGCAAACGTCACACAGAGAGTGAACTATGGAGTCAATTTTTTTAGACCTCAAGTTAATACTCAGACCAATTGACGCGTCAAATTGGAAATTCTAAAGCAATACTGGAGACACTATTCGGGACATGTCCTTATATGATATTCCAAATTATGCAGCGGAACAGATGTGTTAACATCGATCTCCTGGTTATTGCGATGCATTTCAGAGGTTGATTTATTGAATACGGAATTCATTCTTGGTCAACGGAGCTCGACTCTGACTCCTATCAATTCTCACAAGTGAAGATCGCAACTCATATGACGATTCTGGGTAGGTAACAGCTTTAATTGCATTTATTTCGAATGGGACGAGTTTTGGAAAAGCTCAAAAATTAACAAACTGGATGAGGTGAATTACAAACCACTAAACGCTGAGAACAAAGCAGCAGTAGAAGCCAACCCAATTTATACGAGGCGTGTTGTGGTGCGCTCTAACCAAGACTGATGGAAATTCAAGCTTTGAGCTGAATGAGATAATTTATTCCTGTCCTCGATGTGGTATGCAAATTGAATGGCATCCTTTCGCCCACAATAAGTCGATATGAGCAATTATTTATCAATTGAGAAATTCGAGGACAGTAACCAAACAAATTAAGGTCCAGGTCATAGCTTAGTGTGTCATGTGCGTCAGCTCCAATACTAGTCCAATCACGAGGTAGTGAAAAAGGGCCGTTTGGAGAATGGATTCCAAACACACTAAATTTTTCGTGCAAAGATTCTCGAGTATTGAACAGCTTAAATACAAATAGTTCACCTCGTAGCCCTGGAGATTTTTACAGGTTGTCTTGAAAACCGCGGATTTTCAGTTCATTCTCCAGTTCTTTGACATTTACGCCAAATAGAGCTGTTGGACAGAAAAAATCACTCACGCATTTTCTTTAGATAATAGAATTTCGAATAAAATGAAATAGTTCAGAGCTCTCTTCCTGATGTAATATTCCCTTTTCATTTTCGTTAAAAATGATCAATAACGCCAGTTAATGATTCAATAATACATTTTCATAATTGAGATTATATATTTAATTGATTGCTTATATTTCTACATTGTTAGAAAACGATCTAGCAACGTAGCAAAGCTGGAAAAAGATAGTGTTATCTCCTGTCTGCTTTGTCGGATGATAGACATCAACACCAATGTTAATAAACTACTGCCATTGTAACGTGGACCTCACTATAATGCATTTATTTGCGGAGTTGCACCGTTCGGAACAATAGGCAGTTAATCAGCAGCAGTCGATAGTGGGCCTACAACTCGTGATTATTCACAATCTGTTCAACATTTCCGTGCTTGCGTTCTAGTATGAATACTGCTATCTTTCAAGAGAACTCAAAATCTTTCGAGATTATTCTGTGATAATAGGATGAAACAGTTCGTCTCAGCAATGCAGAAGCTGAACTCTAGGATTAACGTATGTACTATGTACCTCTACTATTCACCAAATTCATTACATGAGCGTAGCGAGCTCGTAGTTAATTTTTCCAGTCTATTCGCGTTTGTTCTTAAAAGAAATATTCATTTCCATAGAGGTAGTCTCATTGCTATAGTGGAATCCACGTTATAATGACAGTGGAGAAAATTAGAGTAACAGCGCTGCCGATTCTTCCTTGCCTCTGCCTTCTACAGAGGATAGCTGATATAGGTACGGTATATCTGATGTGATATCAACTGTTAACTCTTATTTCAAATGATGGATTATTTGTATTTATCACCCCTCGTATGTTGCTTTTCAACTATTGAATAATAAATTTACATTATAAATTGAGATAGTTTTTTTTATCTATTTATATTTCCACCATGTTAAAAACAATCTGGCATCGTTTCAGAGCTGGGGAAGGATAACACTATCTTCTTTGTCGAATGATAGATAAGGATAGCAACACCAACGTTAATCAAATACTGCTATTATAACGTGGACCTTACTATAATACCGTAGAACTTAGCTGATTCGCTTCCTATACAAGAGACCCCCTGGGTTTAAAAACTCACTCATGAACTGTTGTATTGATCTCTGAGATCTCTTACAAGTATTATAATTACAGGTGGTCAGATCGGCAGTCACCTCCATCTAGACTGTTGCCACAGTAAAACATGTAGACTGTGCTATCTGCGACATCATTCCAACTTCCAGAACCCTTCTCCCATCTCCCTTCTTCATCTTATTTTGCTCTGGAACTCTCTCATATCTAGAATAACTTCTTCTATTGACCTGAGCTTTTTGCTATTCTCTATTCCCTCACTTTCTCTGTCTGGTCTTCCTTGACAAATCTTCTTCTTCTTCTTTTTCTTTTCTAATTTCTTGGGTAGACAAGGCTCATCAGCTGGGTTAAAGCAACTTGTCTAGGGGAGTGAACCTTATAAAAATCCTGTGAGTTCAGATGCAGCAAGGTGGCGGCCTCACCATTGAACTTGACCTGCGCAGTGCTCGTAACGCGGCCGGGGAATCTTTCACTTACTGGTAAACTTCAAGCAGCCTCGGATGGGATCGCAACAACGGATAATAAAAATGGACTGCCGAAGAAAAGACGATTTGGAATAGCAGAAACAATAAATTTTGCAACATGGAACGTGAGAGGAGTGAATTGGAAGGCTGAAGGGAACAAAAGATTGGGTAGAGTACATTGAAATTTGGAGTGGAGTAGACCAAAATAGGAGAGCTAGCGCTGGAGTGATGGTCTTGGTTGATCGGAGATGGAAAAATAGAATAGAGAGTTTCTCCTTTGTTAGTGGAAGAATAATAAGGGTCCGATTCAAGATGGACAGAGGTTACTTGACTCTATTTGGCACGTATGCTCCTGAAGAAGGGAAGAAAGAGGCTACGATAGAATTCTATGAAGAATTACAGAAACAGTTGACCGCATGCAACAAAGCAGACTATGTAATTGTAGCTGGAGATTTGAATGCTCGAGTAGGAAACCAGCCGATTCCACAGGTGGTAGGAACATTTGGGAAATATCACCTAAATGAGAATGGTAGGCATTTGCGAGACTTCTGCACATACAATGAGCTGAAGATCACAAATACATTCTTTAGAAAAAATACATACACAAATACCTGGTCAGGAAGAGGATACAGATCTCTGATTAACTATGTGATTGTGAACAAGAAACTGTCCGGACAGGTTCAGGATACCAGAGTTTATAGAGGTGTGATGTAGCCAGTGACCATTTCCTCGTGGTTTCCAAAATTAATTTTTGGGCAAGATGGAGGAAAGCGAGTAAACCTCAAAACAAAGCGGAGAACAAAGTATTCAAAGTGTATCTTTTGCGAACCGAGAGTATAAGAACTTTATATCAGACAAGACTAACACAAAGGCTCTCTACAAGACCGACAGCATCAACAATTGAAGGCGAATGGAAAAATATCAAAGACTCTATCAAAGAAGTAGCCCATGAAATACTTGGCACGAAAAAAAATTGTTAAAAGACGAAGAGGTTTGAAAATTTGGAACGACGAGATTTCTCAAGCTATTGCAGACAAGAAAAAAGCATACAAGGAACTCCTTCAGTCACCAACAGACCACACAAAAGAAAATTATCGGCTCAAACGTAATATAGCGAAAACAACTGTTAGGAAAGCACATGAAGATTCATGGGATAGATTCATCTAATCAATAGAAGATGACCTTCTTGGCAGGCTGGAAGTTGCTTACAAATGGATGAGACACCTCAATAGTACGGTCAAAGAAATGGCTGAGATAAAAAATGTGAGCGAACATGAATGGATTGAACACTACAAAGAACTGTGGTATGACCAAGATTTGCCAGTCATGGAAAGTATTGACCAGCGGATGGATCCAGTGAGTGATGTTGATCTCATAAGCATTGATGAGTTGGAAGAAGCCCTCAATCAAATGAAAAATAGGAAGGCCTGGGGTGGATCTGCTAAATATAGAGCTTTTAAAATATGGCGGAACATTACTTAAATTTCGACTGATTCATCTAATCAACATGTGCTGGAAATTACGTTATTTGCCTGAGGAGTGGATGACAGCTTTAGTAATATCTCTATTCAAGAAGGGAAGCAGAAAAGACCTGAATAATTATAGAGGTGCTTGATATGCTTGTTGAACAATGTCTATGAATTGTACAGCAGAATTCTGAACAATAGACTTCGGAAAATCTCTGATGTACTCTTATTAGAGGAGCAGGCTGGTTTCAGAAAGGGCCGATCATGTATGGACGATGTTTTCTCATTGAAACAGATCATAGCAAAAAGAGTAGAATCCAATTTAGAGACACACCTGCATTCGTGGACTACGAAAAAGCGTTTGATAAAGTCAATCGTCAATTATTGTTAGATAAGTTGATCAATCGAGGTTTCCCGATTCATTTAGTCGAAGTCATCAAGAGTTTGTACAGCGAGACAAAAATAAACCTAGACTGCTCAGGCTCCCATTCAGAAGAAATTGTTATCAATGTTTGTTTGAGACAGGGTTGTCCTCTCTCACCAACTCTCTTCAATATTTATGCGGACAACCTTTGTAGGAAGTGGAAGCAACAAATTCACCCAGGTATACAACTAACACACAATATTGTTGTCAATTCATTATGGTTTGCAGATGATCAAGTGATATTGCAGGAATCCGAGGACAATCTGCAAAGAGCAATATACCAACTCCATCTACTGAGCTCAGAATATAATATAAAGATTTCCTTGCACAAAACAAAAGTGATGGCGTTTCTGAGAAGTCTCCAATACGTTCTAGAATAGTTCTCAACAACAGAATACTGGAACAGGTATCACATTTCAAATATTTGGGATGTGATATTACATACGAGGAAGACCAGGACTTGAATGCAAAAATTAACAGATTCCAGTACATATGCGGAACTATTAACAGAACTCTCAAAAACAAAGCCCGGAAAGAGACGAAACTCAAATTTTATAGAGTAATGGCCGTCCCTACATTTTTGTATGGCTCTGAAACCTGGGTACCAAAGAGAAGGGAGTGAAGCAGGTTACAGGCGACCGAAATGAGATTTTCAAGGTCAGTGAAGGGATGCACCAGAGAGGACAGGCTTTATAATATCGATATCCGTAGAGAGCTCAATGTGATCTCTATACCTCAACAAGTTGACGAGAATCGACAACAGTGGAGAGAACACGTTGAGAGAATGGGAAACGGAAGAATCCCGAAAGCTGCCATTGCTTACAAGCCAGAAGGGAGGAGAAGTATTGGCAGACCAAGAAAAAGGTGGTAGAATGTTTGAAGGCGGAACAGGTATTAATGCCTACCCCTGTAAGAAGACGACGACGACGATAATTACAGGAGTAGGTTCCATGGAGATCCTATTCCAATTGAATAAAAATACTTTCTGTCGCTTCAAAACCTTTGTCCGCCATCTTGGATCCATCATATGGATCCAACTAACATCATTTCGAATCCAGCTTCATTCTGAATCCAACTTCATTTTTTCAAACGGGAAGGTGGTCATGTTTTATATACATGATTTTGATACAGAATTTCGAAGGAAATTAATGGCGAAGCCTGCACATCGATATCTTGAACCGTGTCAATGATATCAACATTTCAAGATACTAATAAATTAAACAAAAATGGAATGGAAGAGTACATTGATTGATAATCATTAGCTTCTACTTACAAATTCAACACTTTGAACAAAAAAATTTGTCATAGCAGCCTGAGAGGGCCGATTGCGCCCTAACTTCGCCCTCCCAGGTATAAAATAAAGGCAGTCATTCTATTCTATTCTATTCTATTCTATTCTATTCTATTCTATTCTATTCTATTCTATTCTATCTATTCTATTCTATTCTATTCTATTCTATCTATTCTATTCTATTCTATTCTATTCTATTCTATTCTATCTATTCTATTCTATTCTATTCTATTCTATTCTATTCTATTCTATTCTATTCTATCTATTCTATTCTATTCTCTATTCTATTCTATTCTATTCTATTCTATTCTATTCTATCTTCTATTCTATTCTATTCTATTCTATTCTATTCTATTCTATTCTATTCTATTCTATCTATTCTATTCTATTCTATTCTATTCTATTCTATTATCTATTCTATTCTATCTATTCTATTCTATTCTATTCTATCTATCTATTCTATTCTATTCTATTCATTCTATTCTATTCTATTCTATTCTATTCTATCTATTCTATTCTATTCTATTCTATTCTATTCTATTCATTCTATTCTATTCTATTCTATTCTATTCTATTCTATTCTATTCTATTCTATTCTATTCTTTCTATTCTATCTATTCTATTCTATTCTATTCTATTCTATTCTATTCTATCTATTCTATTCTATTCTATTCTATTCTATCTATTCTATTCTATTCTATTCTATTCTATTCTATTCTATTCTATTCATTCTATTCTATTCTATTCTATTCTATTCTATTCTATTCTATTCTATTCTATTCTATTCTATTCTATTCTATTCTATCTATTCTATTCTATTCTATTCTATTCTATTCTATTCTATTCTATTCTATTCTATTCTATTCTATCTATTCTATTCTATTCTATTCTATTCTATTCTATTCTATTCTTCTATTCTATTCTATTCTATTCTATTCTATTCTATTCTATTCTATTCTATTCTATTCTATTCTATTCTATTCTATTCTATTCTATTCTATTCTATTCTATTCTATTCTATTCTATTCTATCTATTCTATTCTATTCTATTCTATTCTATTCTATTCTATTCTATTCTAATCACAAGTAGCATTATTAATTACGTGTATGTTACAGACAGACAGACATTAAGGGAAGCGAGTAAATATAGAACTTATAAATAATTAATATTGTGTGTATTATACAGCTGAAATCATGTGTCGGCGAATAAAGTCTGTCTGTTTGACAGTCTGTATGATATCTCCCAAATAGCATCAGCTTTTTTAAATGAATGGAAAAATTAAAGAAATAGCATGCAATTAATTCCAGCTGACTAAATAATAAAATCAAAACAATTTTTTTTCTTATGCACTTTCAATGTTATTTCAATATCCTGAAAAAGGACGAATGAGTGAGTCAATTTTGTTGTCCAACGAACTTGACTTGTAAAAATTTTCGAAGAATCCGTGTTCAAAATTTGAAGTTGATCCATCGATTCTCTCTAATTTTCGTGTCGAACATACAAGCAGACAGGAAATGATTCGGCCTCCAGTAAGTCAAAAGTGAGAGCTTCGCTAACGCTCGTTCAACTATAGTCGCACTGAATGTTCATACTTCAAACTGGTTTAAAGTCACTTCCATAGTTAGTCCAGTCATAAGAAGGAGATGTGTTAGCAATATTCATATTGTAGTTCTGATTTTTTATTATATTATTCGGGATACATGAGATAAGTCCAGAACCAATTTCTTCATGCAAAGTTTCATTGTGCTAGATATAGAGTGGCTCAAAAACCTCGTATTTTCGGTTCATTTTCCAGTTATTAGCTATTTCTGCCAAATCCAGTAATCGGACAAAAAATTTGCTCCTGCCTTTTTTCAGATTATTGAATTCCGAATAGATTGAGATCGTTCGGAACTCTCTATCTCCAATGAGTACTGAGTTATGATTTTTAAAAGGATTAGATTTAGAGAAAAAAATCAATCTTGAAGAATTTCAATTTTTGATCAACAATATCTTTCGATTGTTACCATTTACATGTGTAGCCTAATTCAAAATCTTTCTGGGCGTATTTTTGTGCTCTACAATATGAGATCAGGTAGAGCGCTCTATCTCATATAGATTTCCAGTTACACCTGACAACAATGCTTCTTGTATTGTGAAATAACCTCATTTTCAGCTTCAACCATAATCACCAACTATATTGTCCTCACATTGATATTTCGCACAATGATATGAGTTCATGAGATTATGTTCTTTGAGAATCACCTGTTGGATACTCTTCACTTCAGTATCTCCTAGTGGAGAGGCGCGCATATAAGGACACCTCAAGGATCAGAATTTCAAACACTTATAACTTTTGACATAACGCTTGAATCTCATTTTACTATTATACACTTCATTCTTCTCGACTCGTCAAGGCGGTCCAAAACCATGCAACATAACTCAAATTCGGCCAAAAAATGGAAAATTCATTGTTGAGTGTACTTAAGCCCATATTCCAATACACAAAAAATGACAATTTCTATATCTGGGCCAACCTGTATCTAGCACAAAGAAATTTTGCATTAAGGAATTGGTTCAAGACTTCTCTCTCGTATCCAAATAAGATTAGAAAATCAGAACTGCAATATAAATTGCTAGCCCCAATGTATATGCTGACTGGACTATATAATAATATAATAATATAATTTAAGGCTGTTCGCTACACTTTTTATATCCAAATTGGATAATCTTTTTCAATATAATTATTAAGATCATTATAGGAGTGAGAAAAAGTGGCAACTGAAATTTTTAAGTGGTCTAATAAGCGAGTTATGGGTTGTTGAAGTGCTAACTCCGTTTACTTTCCAGATTATAAACGGTTACGAATTTTCCATTGGAGTTTTTTTTTTAATACACTCAGTATATCATTGGCTTTGTTCTAATATGCGTTTTTTCGCGATTAATGCAAAAAAAAACAAGTTTCGAATTCACAAAAATTTCACTTTTCTATTTATGAACGATATTGGGAGTAGAATGTTGTAGTTTGGAAAGAGACATTTTTGAATTTTTAAGAGAAGTTTTTTAATAATAGTCGACACCGTTTATGATCTGGAAAGAAAACGGAATCTGGAAAGTTAGCACCTGATCAACCCATAACTCGCTTATAAGACCACTTAAAAATTTCAGTTGCCACTTTTTCTCACTCTTATAATGATCTTAACAATTATATTGAAAAAGATTATCCAATTTGGATATGAAAAGTGTAGCGAACAGCCTTAATTTATCTAATTCCAGAGGAAACCTGATACAAAATTGGATTTTCTGCTCTTCATAGCAATGATTGCTTTTCTTGAAGCTTGACAAAAATCTGGAAATATACTGTAGTAGCAGGTAACCCGTGCTTTGCACAGGGGAAACTTTTGTGTTGTTTATTGCTATCTCTTTATGTCCAGAAAATATCAGAAAAGTTAATAAGTATTTGATATCTTGTCAAA
Organism: Nilaparvata lugens; assembly: GCF_014356525.2. NCBI lineage: Eukaryota > Metazoa > Arthropoda > Insecta > Hemiptera > Delphacidae > Nilaparvata > Nilaparvata lugens. Next base: position 61,368,740 of record NC_052504.1, on the reverse strand, counting down.
GTTACGTTCATGATCCTAATCAGAGTTGAAAATCCTTAGGGGAAAAAAGAGCTTTATTGGTTTCGCACAGGCAACAGGCAACCTTTCATTCATAAACCACTCGTGCCAACTACGCCATGGTTTCAATTGGAGAAAGCTCTGTTCGGTTGGGCTTTTATTGTTGCGTGAACTTTGAATCACAAATTGAATTTATTCTCGCTTGAATCATCGAATCAAAATAAATCTATCAAAAAAATGGGAAGATGCCTTTATCCATCCTGAGTGAATTCATTAGTTAATGAGTAGGGATAATGCGTCAATCGTATTTCCTATCCCATACGATTGACGTAATGCGTCAATCATATTTCCTATCCCGTACTTCCTTTATAATATTATGAATAACTGTGAACTTTTGCTAAAATAGTATTGACGATTTTTAAACATATCTAAAGTTCGCGGGAGTTAGCTGGAATGCCGCGTACTTCTTCCCAACTCGAATAATTGGAATTTTACTGTACCCATGTTATTTCATTGGAGTCAATGCTTCTGTACGCAAATTTCTGGCTCATAGCAATATCCATTGGATGCAATAATAATGGTAAATTAATTCATCATTACTTTGCATTATTAATTTGTGTTTCATTTGATTATTTTTGCAGACTCATCACATTATTCTGATTCTTCTAGCGCTGACCATGATGATTGGGTGTATTCTTGTGATAATTTATATTGTTGCCACGAACCAAGTGGATAGCGAATTTCCAGACTATTATTCAGCAATTCTTGATTACCTATATTATCATGAAGATGTGTATTAAAATTGACAGTAAATTAGAAATCTCTGTCGCCTGATTTGATCACATTGAATTGATGTAACAAAAACAATAATAAATTGATAATTATAATGATATATTATACAATGAGTTCCACGTTATAATGGCAGCAATTGATCAGCATTGTAGTTGCTGTCGTTGTCTATCACTTGGCAAAGCAGATAATATTATCATTCTCTAGCTCCGCAACGTTGCCCGATCGTTTTTTAAAATGTAGAGATATAATTTATTTACAAAATATGTGATCTCAATCGAGAAAATTTATCATTGAATAATTGAAAAATATTTTTTCTTGACGAATAAAATATAATCGATCATTTTATGCAAAAATTAATAGCCAATATTACATCAGATTACCGGTATCAGCTATCCGCTATACAAGGCAGAGAATCGGTAACGCTGTTCTCCCATCTTTCTATCTTCATTCTCCACTGCCATTATAACATGTACCTCACTATAGTAGCCTTGAATAAATTCAATGATCCCTCTGAACACCTTCCTATTTCGAATTGTGCCCGCCTTTTTGAGAGAATGGATGAACTATTTGGAATAAAAATTTGGAATTTGAAATAGACCAACACATTTAGAAAATACCCAAGTATATACTCAATTAATGCAGGTGAACGGGCTAGAGTCAAGAAAGCTTCAATATCAATTCCGCAATGCCTGATTATGATGGATTTTTGCTGATCAAATACTACTTTGAATAATCAAAAAAGCCAAACAAACCCAAAAAACTGTGCCGAGCACTGTTTTTAATTCAGGCCTTTTCCCATTTTATAATAGTAAATTTAATACACAGTAGACTAGAGCCATTATTGTAAGTGAGTTGGCGAAATAAATTATTTTCTCTCTCTATTATGAACGGCCATGACTTCCAGTTTCCCAGGATAGTTATTTAAAAATTGTGGCTCCGAGTCGTCGAGGAATGTAGATTATGGAATTATCTCTGAAACTTAGCCTTCCTGTCGCGACATAGAGTGCGATAAGTTGGAAAACAGCAAGTATTACAATTATAACAAACTAATGATTTTGCAGTTACTATTTTGTCCTAAGGCTCTAGAAGCCACGCGACGATTGGTCAAATTGATTCCCTTTGTCCAATAGGAGAGCTGTTTTTAAATGAAGTAGGCCTAGTGTGGCGATTTCCCAGCCGAAAGACCAGATTACGTTTCGGAGGACACTTTGCTAGGAGCACTACGAGAGTAAAGATGTAGTCATTTTGTTTTGCCCTTTTTGGGCAAGTTGATAATTTCATTAGGTTATGTGGGAGTTAGGATTATTTTCATTAAAGTTTAAAATTCCTAGTAGTGCCATGTCCTGAAAAGTTCAATTGTGTTTCTTTATCATGTACGAATAATTGTTTCTTCAAATAACCGCTAAGGTACGTAAATTGAGGTTTAAATATAATTTAAGGAATTTAATTAATTGAAACTTTCATCAGAGTACTGTATGAACAAAGCCTGTTATTGTTCAAGTTAATAATATTGGTTGAGAATAGTCCTTTTGATTTTATTAGTGATGGAAGATAATTATAAAGTTTTCTAAAGAAGTACAGAAAGTAGAGAAGAGAAGTTTTCAGAAGTAGAGAAGTAGAGAGAAGTAGAGAGAAGTAGAGAAGTTTTCAGTTATGTTACATTTGAGTTATTGTTTCTGAAAATATATTATTGTAGAGTATTGCTGTAAGTCAGAAAGATAGTCTTTAAATTGGAATGTGATTTTGAAAATTATGTTGTGTTTGAGACTTGCTAAAGTTTTATATGTTTCTGACTGTGTTTTCTCAGCGTTGAGACCTTTCAACTGAACGCTAATTTATTAAATTATACCAGAACTTTTGAATTATTTGTGAAGGAAGATCCATTAACTCTGGTACAAATAATCAGTATTTTAAAGGTAAGAATCTATATAAAATGAGGATTCAAATAGAATGAGAGAATTTCAATAATCTGTAATTAATAAATTTCTGCTTTTGATGAAAAGTTAGAAATTAATGCTGTAATGCATTTATTTACAGCGGTTCATGTGTGACCCCAAACCAATTTCATGTACCACCCCTTTGTTTTCGCAACTTTATGTAACACCGCTTCAAGACACTCGTTCAGATGACAGGTCTAGGGACGTAAGATGTCGCCGTCAAGCCAAATTCAACCGGTAAAGAGGTTCACCGCCAAAAACAAGGTACCGTAACCCAAGCAACGTACAGACCAACGAAAGTGCAGTGCAGTGGAACAAAAGGTTCTTTCAAGAATGTTGATCAAAAGTGGGAATTCAAAATTTATGAAATGGGTTGTGCCTAAGAAGATAATTTTGAATAGAATTTAGAATTTAGAAATAGGCCGACACATCTAGAAAATACCTGAGTCTATACCTAATTCATGCAGGTGAACGGGCTAGAGTCAAGAAAACTTCAATTAATCTTGCCATGCCTGATTTAATAGGTTTATACTATAGAATAACACTACAATTTGAAATAATAGAAAAATACAAACAGCTTCAATAAACATTGGCAGCTAAAATCGAACAACAGAAACAACAATATCATGTTACTTTGTTGACATTCTTCATCTGATTCGGGGGCGCATTACTATCCCCGTTTAGATAGCAATACGTCACAAAACCAAACAAGATCAGTCATAAAATAACCAATCAATTTCAACATGAAATTACTCAAGAAAGAAAAAAAACCCGTTGAACTCAAATTTCGTCGATAGTAACCCATATAACCCATTTCATAATAATTTTGAATCCCCACCTTTTATTGACATTCTCGAATGAACCTTTGTTTCACTACACTGCACTTTCGTTGGTTTGTACGTTGCTTTATCGTCGGGGTTACAGTACCTTGTTTTTGGCGGTGAGCTTTTACCGGTTGAATTTGGCTTGACGGCGACGTCCTCTTACGTCCCTAGACCTGTCGTCTGAACGGGTGTCTTGAAGCGGTGTTACATAAAGTTGCGGAACCCAAGGGGTGGTAGTACAAGAAGTTGGTTTGGGGACACACATGAACCGCTGTAAATAAATGTATTACAGCATTAATTTCTAACTCTTCCTACAATTCATCAAAAGCTAAAACAGGAGTTTATTCTGTTATTTAATTTAGATTTTATCTTGACGTTCTGATTTCCTTCTCAAAATTTAACAGATTTAAAACAAATTTACTTGCCAGAGTGTCATTAATCTACAATGCAACTTTATGAAAACACTCGTAATAAATTAATATAATGCTTTTAGAAAAATGAATACTTCATTAATTATGATGTTAACTTTTATGATATTTTTCGTTTGGTTTGCAAAATCAAATATAATTTTTCATATAGTAGCTCGGCTAGTATTGTTGGAAACTTGTGCGCTAGCCAACATTTATTTTATTTATTATTTATGAACTTTAGGACGCAATCCAAGGGTAAATAACGGGCATTCGCCCAAAACTGCTCAGAACCTTAATTAAAAATGAACATTCCAGAGTTTATGATTTGATTTACCTACAAATACAAGTCCAAAAACTAGTATCAACTGAAATTATGAATTTATCACCTAATAAAACAAGACACTTTATAACACAATGAAAGAAAAAAATATTGAAAATTTCACTTTAAGGAAAGATAATGTTTGCCTTATAAGATTCACCTTTAATTAAATAAAATTAGTAGACACATAGAAAATAATTTAAATTGTATTAAAATTTGAACATTCATTGATATTAATTTCCTGGAGAAGAAAACTTTCTTCTTCATCTATTAAGATTTCTATCATAAAAAATTTACTAAATCATTCAAAAGCCTTAATGACATAAGAAAACAGAGTCTGAAAAATATAAATTAAAAAATGTCATAAACTCAATATGAACAATTCTTAAAAGTTTCATTTCAATTTAAAGGCTATCTTCCTGACTTTCAGCAATACTCTACGATAATATATCTCCAGGAACAATAACTCAAATGTAACGTAACTGAAAACTTTCTATACTTCTGTAGAAAAAAATTATAAGTATCTTCCATCACTAATAAAATCAAAAGGATTATTCTCAATCAATATTATTAACTTGAAAAATAACAGGCTTTGTTGATAAAATCTTTTGATTGAAGTTTCACTTAATTAATTTCCCTAAATTATATTTTAACCTTATTTTACGTACCTTAGCGGTTATTTGAAGAAACAATTATTCGTACATGATGAAGAAACACAATTAAACCTTTCAGGACATGGCACTACCAGAAAATTTAAACTTTAATAAAAATAAAACTAGCTCCTACATTAACTAATGAAATACTTGTAAACCTGCCCAAAAAGGGCGAAACATAATGACTACATCTTTACTCTCGTAGTGCTCCTAGCAAAGTGTCCTCCGAAACGTAATCTGGTCTGTCGGCTGGGGAATCGCCCCACTACTGTATTTAGAAACAGGTCTCCTATTGGGCGAAGAGAATCAATTTGACCAATCGTCGAGTGCCTTCTAGAGCCTTTGGACCAAATAGTAACTGCAAAATCGGTAGTTTGTTATAATTTCAATGCTTGCTGTTTTCCAACTTATCGCATTTTATGTCGCGACAAGAAGGCTAAGTTTTAGAGATAATTCCATAATCTACATTCCTCGACGACTCGGAGCCACAATTTTTAAATATCTATCATGGGAAACTCGAAGTCATGGCCGTTCATAATAGAGAGAGAAAATAATTTATTTCGCTAACTCACTTACAATAATGGCTCTAGTCTATTGCGTATTAAATTTACTATTATAACTTGGGAAAAGGCCTGAATTAAAGACAGTGCCCGGCACAGGGTTATATGGGTTCTTATCGACGATAATCGGGTTCAACGGGTTTTTCTTTCTTGAGTTATTGCATTGAAATTAATTGTTATTTTATGACTGATATTGTTTGGCTATGTGACGTATTTCTATGTGAACGAGGGATACTAAAGCGCCCCCAAATCAGATGAAGGATGTCAACAAAGTAACATGAAATTGTTGCTTCCTTTGTCCGATTTTAGTTGCCAAAGTTTATTGGAGTTGTTTGTATTTTTTTTTCAATTATTTTAAAGTGTAGTGTTAGTTTATAGTAGAAACCTATTTAATCAGGCATGGAAAGTCGAGTAATTGAAGTTATCTTGACTCTAGCCCGTTCACCTGCATGAATTAAGTATAGACTCAGGTATTTTCTAGATGTGTCGGCCTATTTCCAAATTCTAAATTTTATTCCAAATTATCTTTTTTTATTACCTTCAAAAAGGCCAGGCACAAAACAAATTGGCAAATAAAATCACACAAAGGAAAAACAATTTCAAGTTACTTTGTTGACATTCTTCATCTGATTCGGGGGCGCATTACTATCCTTCATCTAGATAATAATACGTCACAAAAACCAACCAATATCAATCATGAAATAACAAGATCTATGGAGATGTTCAACAGCAGAAAAACTCAATATTACTAAGGAACCCGGTGACCCAAATTTTGTTCGGAGACCCAAAATTTTGTCGATAGCCCATCGCTGTATCTTCAAAGCTCTTTTTTATGGAATTCCAACTTTTGTACCAACCCTTTTCATTACACTACACTCTCGTTGATCAATTCATCGTTTTTCGTTTTAATAGTTGGGGTTAACTTGTTTTTCGCAGTGACCCTACCAGCTGAATCTGGCTTGAGGGCGACGTCTCCTTACGTCCCTGGACCTGTGATTCTTGAAGGGGTGGAGGGGTGGATTGGTGGAGTGGTGGAGTGGTGGAGTGGTGGAGTGGTGGAGTGGTGGAGTGTGGAGTTGATTCGTGGAGATGTGACACATGAAGCGGTGGTACATGAATCGCTGTCAATAATCGTATTACAGCATTGATTTCTTACTCATTCTACTATTCATCATAAGCTAAAACAAGAATTTTCTATTGAATCAAGATTATCATACTATTAAATTTTCAAATTCAAATTACTCATAAATTGTATCGGAATTAATGGAACTAGCTACATGGCTTAATCGAAAGTTTTGGGATGATTCAAGTACAATAATTCGAAATTGATTGGACGGCCTTAAACCTAACTCCACAAGAAAACACTGTCAGAAAAATATGAAACTTTAGAAAGTCGCAAACTACTCAGCTTAATATTTATGAGTTACATAATATCTACATGAAATGAAAAATATAGTATATTATGAGTTACAATCTCAGGACTCAATACATGATTAATTAACATGTATTGATCAATTCAACAGATTAGAAAGACTTTCTCTTCCTTCTCCCTGAGATACTTAACAATAATCTCTAGAATCTTAAGGAACAATTAAAATTATGCAAGAATGGAAACTCATCTGCTCTCTTTCTAGATCCTCTTAATCACAACAAATTATTAACTAGTAGCTCTTTGAACAGTAGACCTCGCGCTCAGTAATTTACATTGACCTGTTGTTATGTTTTCTCGAAAATTAATGAATAATTTATCAATTTAAAATGTCTAGAAAAAATCCTAAATAGCTTAAACATAGAGCTTTCTGTCCTATTGTACCGTGACGTGTCGTCCCGGAATGTGAGTGTGAGCGCTGTTATCATGTCTGGCTGCAACTGTCTACAAAGTTAATGGAAAGATACATTTTCAAGATGTTCGATGTTTTTGAACGGGTAGTATTATAGTCAACTGTCTACTTACTTGAAAATGTAAGATACATTCTCAAGATGTTTGATGTTCTTGAATGGGTAGTATTATAGTTCACTAGACAGCTGATTCATGATGAATAATTCTATAGTCTGATTTTTACTCCAATATTGGCTTATGAAGAAGGCTCCTTTTTCCTTCTATATAATCCTTGAAATGCAAAATTTCCAAAAACCTTGTATATACGTTGACGCGCAATTTAAAAAGGAACATACCTGTCAAATTTCATGAAAATCCATTACCGCGTTTCGCCGTAAATGCGCAACATATAAACATTTAAACATTAAGAGAAATGCCAAACCGTTGACTTGAATCTTAAGCTGTGTACACATATACGCGCTTCCAACCCGCACCGAGCACGCTCCGCCCTTGTACCGTCCTCGTTCCTCCATCGTACCGCAGTCGCTCCGCCCCCGCTCTGCAGTCGCACCCATCATGAACGTTACGGAAAGGTGCGTACAGACTTTCGCTCTGCTCCTAAACCGAACGTCACTCCAGCAGAGCGATTGATGATCGACCGGGGAGCAAGAGTGGTTCGACCGGGGAACGCGAGAAGATCCAACATCTTCCGTAATTTTCATGATGGGTGCGACTGCAGAGCGGGGGCGGAGCGACTGCGGTACGATGGAGGAACGAGGGCGGTACGAGAGCGGAGCGTGCTCGGTGCGGGTTGGAAGCGCGTATATGTGTACGCAGCTGAAGATGTTAGATCTTCTCGCGTTCCCCGGTCGAACCACTCTTGCTCACCAGTCGATCATCAATCGCTCTGCTGGAGTGACGTTCGGTTGCGGAGCAGAGCGAAAGTCTGTACGCACCTCAAGAACTCACTTCGCTTGGTCAATTATTAATATTGCATAATATTACAACAATTTATTTGTTTTTTATATTGTGGTGTAAATTTTTCAATTCAAAATGTTACTTTTTATAACATGTATTTTTGAAATGTAATGTATTAACTAGTAGTTCTGTGAACAGTAGACCTTACGCAGTAATCTCATCCACAATCACTTGATTGAAACTATAGATCTTATGGAAATACAGCAATGGACTGACTTCTCCACACATCTGTGTGATCACTTGTTAGCTGATTTATGATGAATAATTCTATAGTCTGATTTTTAGTCCAATATTGGCGAATGAAGGAGGCTTCTTTTTCCTTTTATAATATTATCCTTGAAATGCAAAATTTCCAAAAACCTTGTATATACGTCGACGCGCAATTAAAAAAGGAACATACCTGTCAAATTTCATGAAAATCTCTTACCGCGTTTCGCCGTAAATGCGCAACATAATAATAATAATAATAATAATAATAATAATAATAATAAAGACCCGTGGAGAGAAACTCAGGAACTCTCATTTGAACTCAAAGATATGTATGGCTTGCACAAGGTAAAAATATTGCCAATCATTATATCTGTGGGTGGGCTGATACCAAAAACAACAGTGGAATGCTTCAAAATGATTGACGTTTCAGACAATCTAGTAGAAAAGATGCAAAAATCAGTTCTTCTAGATATGGCACGTATAGTACGTCAAACACTGTAATGTACCTGGTAGTTGAAATGTAGGCTGATGAGAACAATCCGAATAATAGAGAAGAGTTGTAGGTTGCATGTAAATGCCCCTCTTATTTGTAGAATCCGCAAAAGCGTGAATAATAATTGAAAAATAATGATAATTTATTCAAACAAAAACAAACATTGTACAAACAAATTGAAATAAAATAACATAACTGGTGTAGCAAACACCCACGCATGCACAATACATGTTTATCATCATAGTCTAAATGAAGCCCCAAAGGTGTGGGGCCTTTCTTCATATTTAATCAATAGAAAATGATCAAACAAGAGATAAAAAAAACGAATGAAGGAATATATAGAGTCTTACATTAATAGTATACAAAATTTCAAAAAAGAATCAAGAGAAAAAAAATTGAAACTAAAATAATAAATCATATATTGCAATTTAAATAGTTCTCCGTGCGGGCAGCATATTCCAAATGATAATTATCGATTCTTCAGTCAACAGATGAAGCAATGAAAAATATAAGTGCTATGACACAATATAATTACATAAATAATTCAAATTCCCAACCATACAAAAACTAAATCAATCATGAAAAACAAAATATCAACTTTCGAGCATGGAAACCTTCATAAAAACAACTGTGTATCATCAATCGCAACAATTAATTATTTTATTCTCGCCTTTACTATTTGGCTATATTGACACTCCTGAAAGTTAGGTTGCAAGGCAATGTAAAGCTCACCACCTACATATCTAAAAAATCTTCTGTTATGCTCAAGCGTAAGTCTATGTAATTGAACTCTATTTATATAGCGTACATTATAATCAGCGATATGGGTTTGTGTTGCCAATTGACTTTTATTTTTGAAAGTATCCAAAACTGCTTTAAACGAAAAGGAATATATGTGACTGGTAATACATTAAGGGATCTGAACAGGGGTAGCGAGTGTTCGATCCTTGGCTTGCCACAAATCAATCTTATGAAATGCTTTTGTGCTACAATAATAGGTTACAAATTTCTTGTATATGCACTTCCATAACATATGACTCCATAATTAATTCTTGACTCAACCAGAGTATGATACAAATGTACTAGAAAATATCTTGGACACATATTCCTTAGAAAGTAGAAGTTCCTTATGGGAATTAACATTTCTGATTTTAATTCATATATATTATGATCATATCATGAAAGTTTATTATCTATTAGCAAACCAAGGTACTTGACACAATAATTATGTTTCTTTTATCAAATAGCAAAGGCAATCAAGCAAGGTATCCTTACAAATTGAGCTTATGGTATTTTAGTGATGGCAAGGTATTATTAAAATTGTTATTTTTGAGCGTGAAATTAAATAAATTCGACTTATTTGCGTTGAGCAGTAATTTATTCCTACAGAGCCACCAGTGAATACACTTAATATCATCTTGCATTTCATTTTACCATGTAGGTATTGCTAATTCATTTTGACCGTTGTAGAAAATAGCCGTGTCATCCGCAAAGGATACGATTTCACCCAAAAGCTTTCCATTGCATAGGTCATTCACATAAATTAGGGAAAGAACTGCTGACAAAACCGATCCCTGCGGTATGCCGTACTTAACTAACCCCAAGTCGCTCAACTCACTATTTAGCCTTACTTGTTGGAATCTATTTCTAAGGTAGCTCCGAAACCATTCATTTGCCTCTCCTCTTATGCCTATTTTCTCTAGCTTCTCCAAAAGCAAATCGTGTTCAATGGAATCATATGCTTTCGAAATATCCAGGAATATTGCCGAGCATTTCAAGCCTTCATTAAAACTGTTATTTACCTTGGATAGCAAAGTTTTCATTGCCTCCTTAGTACCTCTACCTTGAAGGAACCTAAATTGGTTCTTTCTAAAGAATTTTCTATAATTTAAGTAGTTCAGAATCCTGTTTTTCATCACCCTCTCAAGTATTTTAGCGAATATTGATAATAGTGTTATTGGTCTCAAGTTATCAATGTTTATGTTTCTGCTACTTTTGGGAATTGGGATTACAACGGATTTTTTAAATATTTCGGGAAAAAAAACCTTTTTGTAAGCTCAGATTGCAGAGCTCAACTAAAACGTCTAGGATGTGATCTAGAATTTCTTCAATTGTTTGAATCGAGATACCATCCACTACCGGCGCAGTATTCATCTTGAGATCTCTTATTATGACCTGCATCTCTCCTGCATTCACGGGAAATACTAAAATGGAGTGGATCTAACGGGTGATTCTCATAGAACATAATCTCATGAACTTTTGTCATTGTGCGAAATATCAATGTGAGGACAATGTAGTTGGTGATGATGGTTGAAGCTGAAAATTAAGTGTTTTTCACAATACAAGGAGCATTGTTGTCAGGTGTACCTGGAAATCTATATGAGATAGAGCGCTCTACCTGATCTCAGATTGTAGAGCTCAAAAATACGCCCAGAGGGATTTTGAATTAAACATCTAATTGGTAACAATCGGAAGATATTGTTGATCAAAAACTAAAATTTATCAAAATTTATTTTTTCTTCAAATTTCACTCATTTTTGAAAAATCATAACTCATTAATTATTGGAAATAGAGAGTTTTGAATGATCTCATTTCATTCATAATTTTATAGTCTAAAAAAAAGGCAAGAGCAAATTTTTCTGTCCGATTATGAGGTTTGGCAGAAATAGCTGAAAACTGGAAAATGAGCCAAAAATACGAGGTTTTTGAGCCACCCTGTATCTAGAACAAGGAAATTTTGCATGAAGAAATTTGTTCTGGACTTCTCTTATGTACCCAAATAATATATAAGAAAATCATATCTACAATATGAATTGCAGGCACACCCCCCTTTTTATGTCTATATTGACTGGACTACATGTCAAGTCTGAGGAAACAAATGTTACCAGCGACAAGAATATCCACTCACAACATACAAGAAGCTATGAAAATTTGCATATACCACAAGTACGGTTAGCAAAGACACGGAAGCCATGTAAATGTAGGTTTGAGACTCTTCAATCACCTTCAACTAGAAATGAGAAATTTCCCGTTTTTGGTGTTTAAAGATTTACTTTACAATATGTTCTAGTCAAAAATACCTTTTACAGCTTGAAAGAGTACTATGAGAAGTGAATATTTGAATGTATTATGTCTTTAAAAAAAATTATAGTTCGATTTTATTATGACTTATATTGTATATAAATATATTAAGATGTAGTTGAATATGATAACTATCACGACAATGTCTCATGCAATCATGTAATTGTTCTTGAACAAATAAAATATTATTTTGCTTGAGTGGTCATTTAACGCGGGGGGCGGGCGTATTTTGTTATTCCATGCTATGTACTAAGTATACTAACATCCTGCGAAAATTCAGTTTTCAGTTGCGAAAGATCCAGTTTTTTTGCCTTCATTAACTGGGAAATTATTTGACAATAACGATTTTTTGATAATGCAGTTATCGTTACATCATTCTTCCTCGTGGAATGTTTATATCGAATACTCGATATGGAAAATTAGAAATCTAGACAAGGTTGTAGAGAATATTTTCATTCATTCATTCATCACTTGGATTGGGCATTGCTAATCTGTAACCGGTAATCGACCATTAATTTAATTTTTAATTAGCTACATGGTAATCAAGCGGCCAACTCTATAAGAATGAATATAGTTCTGTTGTTCATTTGAGGCTCATCAATTATTATGATCGCACACAATAAACACATTCAAAGTTTCCCTGAAAGCAGCTTACGAAACCATGATGAACGGAAATGAACGCACAACTTTGAAGGGAGTCAAGAACTTTTAATGAGGTCAGATACTGATCTTCAATAAGCATTCTCCATGAAAAATGAGCACGACATAAGCGAATTTGTGAACAGAATGGGTTGAGTCCTCCATTGGTATATTATAATGCTTAGAAATCATCAGTCACATCTTGGACGGAATTCAATCTGGAGGTCGTTAAGGCTTTTAAACAAATTACAATCATTTCATCACTGATATATCCTTCCAATAAATTTCCGTCATTTAGTTCCGATTGAAAATTTAATATGGAGTACATAACTATTGCTAATAGAGGAGACATCAATAATCGAGTAAATGAGATATCACCAGCAATATTATGAATCATCATTAGTAGTTATGAATTGTATGTTCTGGGACAAAATGCACCAGACTTCCCATTAGGTCAAAGGTCAAGGTCAAGGTCAAGGTCAAGTTTCTTGGTCAAGGTCGAGGTCGAGACTTACAAAAAAAATATCTACACTCATTTTTGATATATTGAGAATCTTGAAAGCCATAAAAACTACTTACAGTCACTGAGAACCTCATATTAGTCATTTTTTATGTTGTTCGCATGTGAAAATGGGTTAGTTCAGCATTCCAATACGTACAGTTTTGATTTGTTTTCTGAAAATATATATTTCTTAGGTTGAAAATGAATAATAAGTTGATATGGATGACTGCACCAGCTATTTACATTTCTACAGAACTTCTAGCACTCTAGTATTGGTTAAATAATATTTCAACAATTATTAAATCAGTGTATCAACTATATTTGGATAATTATATCAAGTAACCCATGAGTTGATATAACTACTTGCAATAGTACAGTTTAGAGAGCCTAGGTGATCTGTTCTCATTTTCCAGATGTCATCAGTTATGAAAAAATCTGGTGTGGCGCACTCACACAACTTTCCTTGCCATTATGAAAATTTACCACCTGACGCTAGTGTTGCCGTGCATCTCAAGTGTACTATTCAAAGATCTAAGCCAGCTGGTGACTGGAAAATAACGCTGGAGACACACGATGTCTGCTATGTCTCTTTATGGTGAATGATTTAATAGAATCAAAAGTTTGATTTGGCTCTACAAGCCAACAGTTTGCAATTGAATAATCACATTTTCTCGAATTTCAAGCTTATTTTCAATTTTAGGTGAAAATGTTACTGAACATTAATTGTAGAGATTTTCATGCTCAATCATTTCCACTTGAATTTTTATGTTTAAATTGTATCTGAAGCCTGATAATTGGGAACCTAAAATCAAACTTTGCATAGATGGGGCGGAGTTCCTGAAATTTTTACAGATATGGGACTTTTGGCAGTTGATAGAGCTTATCAATGTCTATTCTAGGTATAAATTTAATGGAAATCGTTGGAGCCGTTTTCGAGAAAACCGCGAAAAGCCCTGTTTTTGACACTATTTTCTCCATTTTAGCCGCCATCTTGGATTGCATTTGATCAAATTGTTCGTGTCAGAACCTTATAGTGTAAGGACCTTAAGTTCTGAATTTCAAGTCATTCCGTTGATTGGGAGGTGAGTATTGTGTACACAGACGCACATACACTCATACACACACACACACACACACACACACACACCACACACACACACACACACACACACACACACACACACACACACACACACACACACACACACACACACACACACACACACACACACACACACCACACACACACCACACACACACACACACACACACACCACACACACACACACACACACACACACACACACACACACACACACACACACACACACACACACACAACACACACACACACACACACACACACACACCACACACACACACACACACAACACACACACACACACCACACACACACACACACACACACACACACACACACACCACACCACACACACACACACACCACACACACACACACACACCACACACACACACACACCACACACACACACACACACACACCACACACACACACACACACACACACACACACACACACACACACACACACACACACACCACACACACACACACACACACACACATACATACATACATACATACACATACAGACCAATACCCAAAAACCACTTTTTTGGACCTTGAAACGTATAGAAATTTAGAAATTGGGGTACCTTAATTTTTTTCGGAAAGCAATACTTTCCTTACTATAATAGGGCAAGGAAAGTGAAAGCAGTGTTTCGGAAACATCTCTTTTCAATCGCCCTCTATAGGAGGATGGAATAGTCTCCAGCTTTATAACAAGACTACTGTAATCTATTTGCCTTTTGAGGCTGGATTGCTTAATTTTTAAAAGTCATAATCCATAAAATTCAATTAAAGAATGCTGATAACAGTTCAAGTTGAAGAACCTACTTCACTGTTGATGAGTTGAATATTGAAACAATTTATGAAATCCATAACAATTCCATTGGATTTTTTCCATGGCATTTACTTTTTAACACGAATCCTAATGCTAATTCACGTCTGATCTACATAGCCAGCCAATCATCAGTTGAGCAATGATAATACTTTTTAGTAAACTTTTCATTCTTCCCTTGGTAAATTTAGAAAAATGTTCTCTTGCTCGCAGATATGAAATCAAAAGCGCTGGAAAAAGCTTGAAGGTCATTAGAGATCGAGAGGAAGTGTACTTCTAATATTAATACGAAGGTGAGTCTTAACTGATACATTTTCAGCATAGCAATTAATTATTGTAAAAGTTGAGGAAGTATTATGAGTAAAGTGTAAGTTAAATAATAATTCAATTCCTGGTAGAATTACTAATCTCTGATTTTTTTTCCAAAGAATAGGGATTTTTGGATGTAAGTGAAAATGTTGTAAGGCAATTACTGACATTCGACTATCCGAACTCAAATTCAACTAGAGTTGGAATTGCTGATGGTAATTAGGCTATTCGGTTCTTTCAAGAAGCGCATTTGCATTGGGAAACGTGGGAAAACACTTGCTTTTTCCTATCAGCCATTAGCTATTCAAGATGTGAGAGTGAAAAGCGTTAAAAGAGAAATCTATGTTCAACGTTTCCTCATCGCTTGGGAAGGGAAGTGGGGAAAACAAAAAGGTATCGAGGGAAGCCCCTTCCCGGTGCTCTCAACGTGTCTAGAATAATAATTGCTTTTCAACGCAACTTACATGTTAATGGATTTGAAGTCAAAATGGTGGTTACATTACCATCTTGCAGCTCAGTCAAGTCATTCCTGAATGATTTCAGAAACTTTCTCTCGAAAATTTACTGTCACAGTTTTCAACTCGGATACTCTTAAAGTTGAGTAGTGCTTCAGTT
This sequence comes from Nilaparvata lugens, assembly GCF_014356525.2. Lineage (NCBI taxonomy): Eukaryota > Metazoa > Arthropoda > Insecta > Hemiptera > Delphacidae > Nilaparvata > Nilaparvata lugens. Next base: position 61,352,660 of record NC_052504.1, on the reverse strand, counting down.
GTTGCTCAACGAGGAAACTGGAACTTCAAGTTCCATTGATACACAAATCGTTGCTCAAAAATAATCTCTTTGAAGAGTAATGCGATTGATGGAAAATGTCCAACCTTGATTGGAAAAAAGGAATCAGCTTCATACTGTAAAGGAGCTGATATATCACACCAATGAATTCTACAATTTTCTGTGTCCAATTCAAAATGAGTAATAATTTTCTAAATTTGAAGAATAATTGAACACACAGTTTTCCTATCCCAATTTTATTCAACTCAAAAACTTCTAGATTCTTACATACAATGCATTCTTATTGATCCAGGAAGAAGATTGATTCTTCATCTGCTATTATTATTAGAGAAAGCTACCAATAGAATGAAAAAAATGCATTCAGATAGAGTTCATTATTATAGATATTGGGATGCAGTTGAGTAGTTTGGAGTCTTGATTGATCGAGTTAGAAAGTGCATCAACATACATTAAAATGAGATAAAGGAGAAGTTTTTGTATGCAGGAATGTAATAACGTGATAGGGCAGGGAAGAATTAAATTTCCAACGGAGAAACTCTGGCTCGAATATTATCATTTCTCGTTGATCTTCAAGTATTGAGGAAAATTTAAACAATCTATACTACTCAGAACTTTGAATCTCTGAAGAAAATTATCATCACCACTTGCATTGTAGATTCAAGTGTACTTTGCTTCATAAACTATGAAAGCTATATATTAAACTTAATATACTGAAAATAATTCACACAAATTGTATTTTTCTTCTGTTAGGGCTACTCTTGAATAAAAAAAAAATAGAAATCTAAGTACCCTTTTTAAAATTATTTACTCACAACATGTTTCGACTATATGTTGCCAATGATGGCTACATGATTGGAAAATCACTAAATAATTTGAAAAAGGGTACTTTAATTTCTATTTTCATTTGAAATATACATATCATGTTCAATAGTTATTAAGTTACCGATATTGAATTGATAGTTTTCAACAAGAGTTGAGTTTGCGTATTTGATACTATTCACAACAAGGAGGGAAATATTTTCACTACAGAATAAATATACTATAAATATTGAGTATTTATTGTAATTAGCAGTGAAACATGACTTTGTTTCGTCGAAGGAATCACACTTGCATTCGCTCCAATCAATATACATAGCAATACACTCATTTTACTATGTATTGATGACTGTCAGATTGAATAATTCTCCAAATATCTTGAAATTATCTTTCATCTCTTTTCATCTGGGTCAACTTTGCTTCTATTTTATGGGTTCTCGAGAAATATACATCTGAGATCTGAGTTGAGCGACATCGTATTTTCATAAATAATATTATGTGGATGAATTTCTCTCCTAGCGAATCATCAGCATTCATTGTGGTATCTGCGTTGAAATTAGGCCTCTACAAGTATGTACAGCTCTCATGGGATATGAGGAGGGCAAAAAGTTGCTTTAACTCATCAACCCTCCGTTTTTATGATCAACATTGTTTGCTCGGTTTTCAACGTTCTTCTAGATGAAGGTTTTGTCTTGCAAGCTAACCGCTATAACACTCTAAACTTCTGCCTCATACATGATAAATCATAACCACGGAATATCCTGGAAGCCTCACATAATGTTCCACATGATGCTATCAAGTGCTTTTTCAATCGACAAATTTTTTATATATATTCACTATATTATAATATTATGAATTACAAATTGTGATATCAGGTGTAATTGGATAAAAGAGCAAAGGTATCAATGATGTTCACGATCAATTTTCCTGCAATATCGTATCATTACAGGCTAAATTTGGAAGTTGTTGATTCATTTTACCAATGTTCATATTGGTAAACACTGTGCTAAGTACTGAAATAGAAGCCTTAAGATAATTTACATGGTCTAGTTATCGAGCACACTTTTTCTTATATATCAGTGTTAATATTTATGAAATAGAATTATAGTACCCTTTGAAAATAATAAAATACAAGAAAGTAGCCCTGAATTCATGCATTTCAAGAAGATATCAGTGTTAATTTAATAGATCTATTTCACCCAATCAATTCACTCAGTCACCAGGTCGGAAACAGACAATATTTATTCACATTTTGCGAGTACTCTTCTTATTTCATTGATTGTTGAGTCTAAAATAAGAAATGCAGCTGTGCAAAGTTGGGGTACGAAAACGTTTTTGTTCCAGTCTCACATACTTTGATGATCACATTTGGAGGGAGGTCTCATGTTTTGGTATGAGAATGTTGTCTCTGAATACTTTGCTAAGCTGTCTGGATGTACTCGTTCTCCATTAACTTCATAGTACCTGAGTAACCTCCAGGGTTTAAATACCTGGCCTCACTGGCTGTGATATTTCATCCACAAATATTACTACAACGTAAAATGAAACACATATTTTCTCTCAATTAATCGATTCAATTGATAATTATAGCATATACATAGATAATATTGTTATAATAATAACAAGCCTTAGAATGATTCATGATTTTTCTCAAAATCTAAGGTAGTATGTGAAATCCGTGGATAATCTCTCCTCCGTGGATGTATCAAGTTGAGTTACAGTTATAATGATAATGGCTATAATTTATTTATCTTTTGATTGAGTTATCTATTTATTAGTCAATCGCTTTCGTCATAGAAGCATTCATAGATCAAGTGCAAGAATTTATTTTAATTATTCATCATTGTAGTAGTTTACATGAATCAATAATTCTTTGTTCATGGATCCATATCCAATTCTTTGCACGATGAAAAACCTTTGTGAATGGGAATCTTATTTCCTATTGGAGCCAATGTGCAATCTTTTAAATGGCTTATTTATAGGCCGGGGAGGTTGCTTTCTACGTTAGTAATACAATCTTCCTTGTAAATGCGGGAGTGAGCCTCTCTCATTGAAGTCATTGTATAGCTTCAGGGCAGAATTGATCGATGAGAAAGCTACCAGACTTCTAGGAAAGGAAATTTAAAGGCAGATGGTAGAGTTACACACTTCAATACCCTGGCTTTCTCCAATCCATTCTGTATCCGGACATGTAAAAAATGAAAGAAAAAACAGCCAACCCTGTTCTCCATAAAAAATTACATGTAGAAATGTAGGTCGCGTATCAGGAGAGAAAGCATAAAATTTTGAATTGACTTGTGAGCAGATGATATCTGACGACAAGTGTCTCAGCTATCGTGACTGATATTAAATTTAGGGCCGGTTTCCGAGCTCAGGATTCAGCTAAGTTCTAGACTTTAAACAGCTGGAGTCAGAAAATTGGGTTTCCGAAACGGGGTGTAGTCGCAGTCCACGTTTGAATTAAATTTCAAAAAAACTATGAAATTGAACACAGAATTAAAAAATAAAGAGAGAATAGTGTAAAGCTTCAGCCATTTTGAATTATTTTGGAATGTTTCATTTCGTCAAGGAAAAACGTTTCCAATCATAAAAATGGGAAAATAGAGATCATGAAAGCTGCGACTACGCCCTGTTTCGGAAAGCCAATTTTCTGACTCCAGCTGTTTAAAGTCTAGAACTTAGCTAGATCTCGAGTTCGGAAACCGGCCCTTAAAGTATCCAAAGTAGATCTTTCTATATCATAAGATACTCATAAGCTAAGCACTAGGCTAGAACTCCACACAGCAAGCTTCTCTATACAAGATTGCTTAACCAGTCAATACCAAACGTTATTCTAGATAAAGTTATAGTAACAAACTATATGATCAGGTGGGTAAATATTAGGTACAGCATAATAAGTTTACAAAATTTTGCTCTTCCATTTTTGCATTTTGTATCTGAACTCTGTAAATCTTACTGCAAGCTTTAATAGAATTAATATCTAAATGGATAGACAATTAAAATTTGAAAAAATATATATATAGTTATGTTAATCAATCAACTTACCAAAATATGAATAATTGGATGGCAATGATATTAAATTTGATAAATAATAACAGCATTAAGTATTGCATATCGATACGGTACGGGGTGGTTATGATATGAGGATAATATTTACGTTTTACGGCGGTACAATATGGGGCATTTACTCTTGTGCTGTGGCTACTAACTGTTACTTAAGCTTCAAAGGGCTATCAAGTGCTGTTGAGCTCTTCATAAACCATAAAGAGCAATAAATTGCTCCAAATGTAGCCTACTTAGATAATTTGAATACTTGAGTATTCAATGTTTACCACATTTCACTGAACATTAAACAGCGTCTCATGTTGTGTTTTCACTAGCAAACACCGTTGCTCGCAAACGACTAATCGCACATTACAATTTTCGATTATTACTAATTGTTTCAAGCGTTACTGCGATGGATCGGATAAATTTAATTCCACATTTAGGCCACTCAAGAATGGTTAGGGAGGAGAAGTTTGGAAAAAATTTTCGACCCCGCAGCTCTTACAAGGATTAAGGAAGTAAACATATGAAAGTCCTACCCCCTATCCCTTGTGCTAAGGGTGGTGGTGTGGATTAAAAAATATTATTTTTTCGTTTTTGGATCAACCCGTATCGAACATTATTCGTTTACAGACATTGAATTATCTTTAATTTTATGTATTATTTCACAATATTACGAATCTCCCTACATCTGTTTTTTTCCAAATTATTGATTTCCACAGGTATTGCAGACCCATTTCTCTTCGACTTGCAGCACTCTTAGTTGCGTTGATTGAGAAATCTTCAGTTAAACAACAATATATGATATCACTTATTGACAAGACAATTTGGAGGGAATGTTTGAAACACAATTCGACTTCGCAGATGTGTTTGGACTAGTTGCAGTATGAACTTATCAAAAGTCCTCGACCCCTTATGCTCAAAGGTGATGATGATTATGATTTGTGCTTCTTCATTCCCAATTTCTTAATTTTTTTTATGATTTCCGTGAAACGCATATTGTTTGAGATGTACTAAAAAAACGAAAAAGTTAGTATTTCAAACCACCCTTTCAGGACAGTGGGTAGGGGTGAGGACTTTTATCATTTTTACTCCCTATCTATCCTCAAAAAAGCTGTCAAAAATTTATTTCCAAGCTTCCCCTTCTTTCGAGCATTGATTGCCTGGACTGAGTGTGTTTGTTATACGTATTATTAAATTGAATATCAAAACCTTATAGAGACCTACTAAGGTTATTCACAATGTTGGAGTTAGCTGGCTAAGTCGAGCTATTCGCTAACTCCTGTTATTTGCTAAGTCTGTGTTAACTCAATGCTATAGTTAGAAAAAACAAGCCAACGAGATAGCTGATAGCGCAGGTTTGAGTCCGCTAACTCTAGCTAACTCTGTAAAAACGGCGGCCATATGTTTTGGTAGCAAAAGTAAGATAATAAACTTTGAGTTACACAAATTATCCGTATGGAGCGCTATTGCAGTTAGCTTATAGCAGTTGATTTTAGATGGGGCGTTCACAATCCAGAGACATCAAATAGCACTTTATCTGGCTAAAACAACATTGTGAATACCCCTATTATATTATTATATATGTACATATAATTCATACTTATTGAAATAACATAATAAAATTGTATAGTATTCTCAAAATTCTTATATCACTAGAATAATATCGGGGCACCGAGCTTCGCTCGTTATTCGTTTATTGATAAACAGAACACAATTCTTTGAAATGATTGGGGAAGGACTAACAGGCACAATCCAAAACTGTTACTTCCCCGAATTTTTATTTACACACTATAATAGTACAGGCAATGAATGCTCAAAAAAAGGTATAGAGGGAAATGTTTGGGTGACAATTTTGACCCCGCAGTTCTGTTAAGGGTAGTAAGGAGAAGAACATGTCGAGAGACCCCACCCCTACACACTTTGGGTGATTCAAAGGTACCATTTCTTGGTTTCTCGCATAAAACTGAAAAACTATGTATCCTAAGGACTTGACTGTCATATAACAAATTAAAGCTTACATACTTTCCTACAATCATATTCATTCTACAACTTTTTTATATCTCCTCTAGTTTTCGAGATATCCGCTCTTGAAGGTGTGACATTTTTGAAAAAAATCCGTTTGGCACCAATTTTTTTATATTTTTGCTCAACACTTTTTAAAAATCGATGGGAAAAATCCATGTTGAATATACGCTCATAGAGCATTAAATTCTCTTTAATTTGATGTATAATTTCACACTTTTACTAATTTCCCTACACCTTTTGCAGCAGCTTCAGTGTTGAGTGTGAAAACTTTTCAGCTTTATTGAGACTAGTTAGGAGGAGAACATATCAAAAGTCCCCATTCCTAACTAATGTCCTAAGGGAATGAGGGTGGTTTAAAAGTTGAGTTTTTCAGAGTTTTGCTTCCTCGCTCATATCTTGAGAGCAATGCGTTCAACCGACATAACTAATTAATCAAAAATGGAGCTTGATAAATTCTCTACACTTCTTGTTCAGTAGAATGTTGTGATATTCAGTTACCGAGATATTCACTCTTGAATGTAATTGTTAAAATAACAGGTTTTTATCCAATGTTTTGCTCTTTCAGGGCTTATAACTCTCCAACAATGCATCATAAAAACTGATGCTTGTGATAGGTTTGTAGACCATTGAATTTTCTTTTAAATGGTGTAATTATTTCACTATCCCAAGTTTTCCTTTCATTGTTATAGCAGCTTCGATGTAGGGGGTGAATTTTTCATTGCTGCAACAAGTGTCAACTCAGCAGTTCCACACCTTCAACAGAGTGGGATATAGGTGCGCACTTTCGCTATGTTCACGTAATAACTAGTCCAAGTCAAGCTGTGAAGTGAAAAATTGTGTCACATACATCCCCTTCAAATGTCATTGTCAAACTATCAATTGTTGCAGCAATGAAAATTTCACCCCCTACATTGAAGGTGCTATATCAATGAAAGAAAACTTGGAATAGTGAAATAATACACCATTTGAAAGAGACATCAATGCTCTTCAAACCTACCATGAACATAAATTATTATGATGCATTTGTTCGAGAGTTATAAGCCCTGAAAGAGCAAAACATTGGATAAAAACCTGTTATTTTAACAATTACACACATTCAAGAGCGAATATCTCGGTAACTGTTGGAAATATCACAAAATTCCACTGAACAGAAAGTGTAGAGAATTTATCAAGCTTTATTTTTGAATTGTTAGTTATGTCGGTCGTACGTATTGTTCTCAAGATATGAGCAACGAAGCAAAACGCTGAAAAACTCAACTTTTAAACCACCCTCATCCCCTTAGCACATCAGTTAGGAATGGGGACTTTTGATATGTTCTCCTCCTAACTAGTCTCAACAAAGCTGCGAAGTCAAGAATTATGTTTGAAACATTCTCACAAAATTCCTTGTCAATTGGTCTATTGTTGCGAAAATGAAGATTTCACACTCAACACTAAAGCTGCTGCAAAAGGTGTAGGGAATTTCGTAAAAGTGTGAAATTATACATCAAATAGAAGAAAATTCAATGCTTTATAAGCTCAAAATCAACATGAATTTTTTCCATCGATTTTCAAAAAGTTATAAGAGCAAAAATATAAAAAAATTGGTGGCAAATGTATTTTTTTCAAAAATGTCACACCTTCAAGAGCGGATATCTCGGAAACTAGAGGAGATATAGGAAGAGTTGTAGAATGAATATTGTAGGAAATTATGTAAGCTTTAATTTGTTATATGACAGTCAAGTCCTTAGGATACATACTTTTCCAGTTTTATGCGAGAAACCAAAAAATGGTACCTTTGAACCACCACCACCCCGTTAGCACAGTGGGTAAGGGTGGGGACTTTTGATATGTTTACCTCCTTACTACCCTCAACAGAACTCTGGGGTCAACAATTGTCTCCCCTACTTTTCCCTCTATAATCTTTCCTTGACTGGCCTAATAGTCCAAAAAGTAGGTTATGTTCCATACACTTGAATTCAGGTTCAATTTTCAGTCCAAAAATTTGAAAACAGAAAAGATCTAATTTAGATTGCTTACAAACCAAATTGAACAACAAAATGACATTCACTAATCACTTTAAACTGGATAATAATTATTAAACCTTTGAAAATTATGATATACTCTAATTTAGAATGATATACCATGTCATGTCAACAAATCAGATTATTTTGATCAAGTCGATCAAAATTTCTAGATAATATTTCTCGTGAGATAAGCTGATTGATTCAACAGCTGAACATAATTCTGTCTTTCTCCTACAAAAGAACTCACATCTTCTGTTATCGACAGATGACGAAATTATCATCTGCTTTTCCAAGGATGAATAATTATCATCCTTTTCATGTCCTTCGGTGAGTTTTCCCAGGAATGAGACCTAGTACAAGCGAATTTTTATATCATAAACCTACTATGTTCCAAATTCCGTGAAAATCGTTATAGCCGTTTTCGAGATCCGTTGGACATAAATAAATAACCATAGAACCATGTATATAAAACAGAAATTGGTCGCTTAATATAATTTGAGATACATACGGTACATAACAGGATATAATATTCCTCTCATATCCTATACCATATCAAACGAACAATTTCTGTTTATATATTGTTGTAAGAATATAATTTTTGATATTTCTCAAAATCATGACATGAAAGGAAATTAATAGGTCTCGAGCAAGCTGCTGTATCGTTATCACCATATACGATGTCAACAAACACTAGATTAGATAATAACGGCTCTCAAGGCTATGGTTTTGAACAGCCGAATGAAAATAAAAGTATTATTGCTATTTATTTAATAATATAAAATATATAATATTTTGAGGTTAGGTTCTTTGGTATTTACTAGTCGGCGACCTAAGTAATCGGTCGAGCCATATAATTTGAGAATTAGCCTTGTGACACCTTGTGGCAAATTAGTTGCAAATAAATAGCATTCGCTTAAAGTATCATCAGACGGTTAGTAAGCAAGCATGCCAATTCAATGTAAAAGAAAAAGCGTTTTAGAAAACACAAAAATATTTATTATATCAAACGAGCATGAACAAAATGTTAAAAACAAATAAAAAGATGAAGGAAGTGGGATGTAACTTTATTCAGCACATGGATACATTTGTAGTTTTAGGATACACCAATCACAATGCAGTAATTGACCGGCAGTAAAAGCGAATTAATTCAAAAATACACGTATTGTTTATATAAACAGTAAGAAATTGTAATCTATTTAGAACACAGATTTATGTAACATATATAAAATAAGAATTAAAGACTAAAATATTCACTCATTGGATGGTAATATAACAGTTTCATGTTGACTATTCGACAACTTTGATTATGTCATTGCGGAGTAGTTGAATCCACCAATGAGAGTGGATATTTATATTTTATGTAAATTGAAAAGTCGGAAGTGTGGTTGTAAAAGAATAAGGGTAGATCCAAGCCCACTTGCTTGCCAGAGATCATCAGGGACATCCACCAATTTAGAGAGCACAAGACTAGATCCCTTTTCAAAGTTTTAAAAATTAAAAGTTTTGAATAATTAAAAATCAAATTTCATAAGACTCAGTTAAGTCATAGTATGACATGAGTCATTAAATTTAAATAACCTCATTGGAGAAGACGACAGCAGCCCACCAGAAAGGCCTAGGACATCAAAACGAATCCGGATCACCATCATAATTGTGGAAAAAGGCCCTCAGTGCTTCTAAATAATCATGATTGAATAAAGCTAGCTCGTCGAAGGGTTATTCAAATATTAAAAATATTATCAACACTTGCCCAAGTCTTAAAATGTGAAGGGAATATTCTTAAGAAGCATTTATGAGATTAACTATTGAATATGCACAGATGGAATATTTATTAATATTTGATTTATTATAATTATATGCTCACTCATATATTTTTTTATCAGTAATTTATTAGATTTTTGCGAAGCTCATGTTCATAAGATAAATTAATTTATCTGATTTCCACCAGAGGCCGAACCCAAGCCCTGAGATATATATATATATTATATATATATATATATATATATATATATATTTTTTTTTATTTGGAAATAAGATTTATAAGTTTTATTCGACAAGCAACAGCAAGTGGACACTGAGCTGTATAGTTTGAAAGTATATATGCTGATTAAAGAAGCACATGGTATTAATAATTGATGCTAATAAGCAAAGTAAATCCTTAGTGAGCTGTCTGTGATATTTTTCAATACATATTAATTATACTCATATTATTTTTATATTTGTTGCTCTTTTTTTCATTATTGCTCGTTATATATTTAATGTAATTATATTTTTTATGTTTATTGAATGGTGTACCCTTTATTTATACTGCATTGATAATTAAATCTTTGGAAATAATACGTTCCTGAGATTTATTTAAATTATCGAGGACTATAGCATCCGATTTGAAAAAACTCAAAGGTCATAGTATTAAGTTGCAGCAGCAATACAAATTGATAGAATATATAAGGTTTTCTGATAGAGTGTTGCCTTTGATTCCGCTCGGTATCATTTTACATTGCTGACCACTTTGTCGAATGGTGCCGAGTGGCATTGGTGGCGATACCTCTCCTGCTATAGATGCAGGAGTGACTCTGTGGAGTCAACCAAATCAGTCACAAGAACTGTGAACTGTTAAAGCGGCCGACGTTTGCAGCCATCGAAAGCAGAGAATTGTTTGAGCTCCTAGAGGAACTGGTAAGAAACTGGTGGTATTTTTCTTTCAGGAGTCACAAAAAAAATCAAATATATTCAAAAATCTTTGCTCTACCGACTGCAGCCAAGCAGGGCACATGTTACGGCAAAAATAACTTGACAATGTCTAGATGTTTAGATGTTTTATGTTTATATATTTATATCTGTATGTGACCGGATCTCGGAAACGGCTCTAATGATTCTCACGAAATTTGGAACAAAGTAGGTTTATGATATGAAAATTCGATTGCACTAGGTTATCAACCCTGGGATAACTCGCTGAAGGACATTAAAAGGATAATACGTCCTTTTAAAAGGATAATCCTTTATCCTTTTCAATGGATAAAGGATTATTAGTATCCTATTGGATTATACAACGTTCCTGGATGATATAAAGAACCTATTATAATATTGTTTATCTTTCTCACCTCATTACTACACATTTTTCAACTGTATTTTAGAAAGTATCAAGTGTAATTGAGAATAGTCATTTGTATTTGAGAAAACGTCAAATGTAAATGAGAATAACCAATAGTATTTGAGAAGTCATCACTTGTAATTGAAAATAGTGGATTTTATTTGAGAAAGTATCAATTCAATTTGAGAACATAGGATTTGAAATCGAGAAGTTGTAATTTGTAATCGGGAAATGATTTTAAAAAGCCAGTAATTCCAGTAGGCTACTTATATTTTTTATAACTGTACTCATATAAAATAATATGAGAATATATTCAATATTCTAATAAAACGTTCAATTTTTGAAAAAAAATATTTTCAAGTCCCAAAATCCATTGAATAATTGCCGAATTGTTTGAACAAGAGATTCAATTATCGATTGATGATAAAGTTCAATTGCACCGTAAACATAGAGAATTCTTCATCAAGTGCAATATTTCACTGTAGATGTTTGGAGAAAAAAGTCGCGTTTCCAATCATTCGTAAACAGTACAGGGGAAATACTTTCACCATTGAAAATATTAATTTGCCCCATGTATGTGTAGTTAATACTGTGTGTGTAGTACAGTATCCTTTTCTGCGCGAATCAAACCTGTACTGTAGGCTACAGAAGAGTCACGACATGTCAATTGGAAAATTTTCTCATTTTCAACTGATATCTTCTCATTTACATATGACAATTTTTCAAATACAATTTACTACTCTCAATTACATATGAAGACTTCCCAAATACAATTGACTATTCTCATCTACATCTGACATTCTCTCATACACAAGTGACTATTCTCAAATACAATTGATACTTTCTCAAATTAACTTGATACTTTCTCAAATACAATTGGAAAAGGTGTAGATCATCAGTTCAATATGGATGTGACATCATTGTCGAAAAAAGTTTCTGAACTTTTGATATAAATTATCATCATGGGAAACCGTCGAAAACAGAATTCAACACTGATGCGCTAATCGAACCTCATAAATCTAATCGATGAAATCTGCTATCAACATCTTTTATCATGCACAGAAGCTGAGATTTCGAGGTCAAGAGATTCAAGAGAGAACCAGAACCGATTAATCTTTGGATCCACTAGGAAAAGCAAACAATGCCTAGTGAGCTTTCATAGTAGGAACTTGACCCAGCCTCTCGCTTACTTTAGTGAATTGTAAACACTCCTGAGAAGTAAACATCGATAAACAAGTCGAGATAGCTCAACGAATATCGTCCATAGAAGCTCTATTTGAATTTGGTTGCCAACAAGCGTTGGCTATCTCTCAATATTACAGGTTTTGGTATCCAATCTCCTCCCAGTCTGCAACTGTTTCTTTTGCAAATCCAACATTAATTTTTGTTGGAACTCTTGTGAAATCCACTTCTATTTTTCACAATATAATTATGCAATTGTATAATTTAGCTGAAAATCTTGATCTTTTTCCGAAGATTGAATTCTCATGGATTTGATTTTCAGGGTTCATATTTTTAGACCTCCACTGGGATTAGAACTAAGGTAATAGACAACGTTGTTGCTAATACTGTACATTGGATAACGATATCGAGCCTCATAATAAAAAATTGGAAATGTGGAATACTTACAGTCAAGTCACACTGCTTCACACTGCTTTGATAACTGAATTACTAGACAATGGAACTTAAAGTTCTCTTCACATTTCCACTAGTGCAAGAGTAATCCAGTAATCTAGTAATCTAATATTCTAGTAATCCAGTAATCTAGTAATCTAGTAATCTAGTAATCTGGTAATCTAGTAATCTAGTAATCTAGTGATCTAATAATACAGTAATCTAGTAATCTAACAATATAGTAATCTAGTAATCTGGTAATCTAGTAATCTACTAATATTCAAGACCGTTGTAGCTTGAGTATGTCTTGGGTAGACAGGCTACAAGACATATTCAACCTCCTGAATCTTGAGTATTTGGAACCAGATTCAAAAATCGCCAAGTTACTTACTCTCTCACCATCTGTCCAGATTCAGAAGCCGATCACTAAGATGATCTTACTATCAGAGTCCCATCCAATGTGCATGGATGTGCATGTTCTTCCTCACAAATCAAACCCGGACTCTAAAAGAAGAGTGAAGAATAAAACGAAGCTTTCACATCAAAGGTATGGAAGTTGAAGGGGAATTTGTTGTAGGAGCATCTGAGTCATTTTTCCTTTCGAATTCTATTGATTCCTGTATTCCATTCAATGATAAGAATCTCAGGATTTGTTTCCAGTGAAGCAGAAATCTTCACTCTCTGTCGCTTTAACAATGTTCAAACGAACTGATGAAGCGATTTTATCCGTTGCACAATCCTGACATTTTTTGTTACCTAGAAATTCCAAGGGATCCTTTTTTGAAAGTTTGAGGTAACACCCTCGTAGAATTACCAATTCGAGTGATGGTTGCTCCTAATTCTCACGTCAAACTGAGAATCTTTTCTATAACAATTGATTTCTTGTAGTTCTAATGAGGCACCGGTATTTCAAAAACATTACGTTTTGTAAACGTAGAGTTCAAAAATCAATCAATCAAATCTAGTTATCTAGTAATCTAGTAATCTAGTAATCTAGTGATCTAATAATACAGTAATCTAGTAATCTAGCAATCTAGTAATCTAGTAATCTGGTAATCTAGTAATCTAGTAATCCAGTAATCTAGTAATCTAGTAATCTAGTTATCTAGTAATCTAGTAATCTAGTAATCTAGTAATCTAGTATCTAGTAATCTAGTAATCTAGTAATCTAGTGATCTAATAATACAGTAATCTAGTAATCTAGCAATCTAGTAATCTAGTAATCTGGTAATCTAGTAATCTACTAATATTCAAGACCGTTGTAGCTTGAGTATGTCTTGGGTAGACAGGCTACAAGACATATTCAACCTCCTGAATCTTGAGTATTTGGAACCAGATTCAAAAATCGCCAAGTTACTTACTCTCTTACCATGTGTCCAGATTCAGAAGCCGATCACTAAGATGATCGTACTATAACAGATTTCAGAGTCCCATCCAATGTGCATGGATGTGCATGTTCTCCCTCACAAATCAAACCCGGACTCTAAAAGAAGAGTGAAGAATGAAACGAAGCTTTCACATCAAAGGTATGGAAGTTGAAGGGGAATTTGTTGTAGGAGCATCTGAGTCATTTTTCCTTTAGAATTCTATTGATTCCTGTATTCCATTCAATGATAAGAATCTCAGGATTTGTTTCCAGTGAAGCAGAAATCTTCACTCTCTGTCGCTTTAACAATGTTCAAACGAACTGATGAAGCGATTTTATCCGTTGCACAATCCTGACATTTTTTGTTACCTAGAAATTCCAAGGGATCCTTTTTTGAAAGTTTGAGGTAACACCCTCGTAGAATTACCAATTCGAGTGATGGTTGCTCCTAATTCTCACGTCAAACTGAGAATCTTTTCTATAACAATTGATTTCTTGTAGTTCTAATGAGGCACCGGTATTTCAAAAACATTACGTTTTGTAAACGTAGAGTTCAAAAATCAATCAATCAAATTTATTTATCCTTAATGATGGTTACAAAGTTAGAAACTTGAAGTATAAAATACATAACATAATAGTTAGATATACAGTAGGTAGTATAAGTAAGATAAGGAGGGTCCCTGCAAGGTTAAGAAAACCTGAGAGCAGAGGCCGAGTGAATTGATATGAAATATCAAAGATTCAGTATAACAATGTAAAAACTTAAATATCCATTATAATAATGCTGTAGTAAGAAAGAAGACAAATTATGAAGATAAGCTGGAGAAGAAGACTTAATATAAAAACATGAAAATGTAGCTAATGGAAATAGGAAAAGCCAAGGTGTAGAGTTCAGTGTTGATAAGAGACATGACAGAATTTAAATCGGTACGAATCCAATTTTCTATGCGTTTTTTAACATGCCCAACCAGCTTGAATGTGATGAAATTTTGTGGAATACTGTTGAAAATTATTTCACAATTATTATACACAGATTGTTTTCTGCAAATGGATAGGTCAGTTCGGGGACATTCTACTCTTGCGCTTCGAATATTGTATGGGTTTGGGTGGGTGATAAATGATTCTGAATTCCTATTTATGAATAGAATTAAGCTCTTAACATAAAGCTGTTTTAGAGTGAGAACGCACATTTCTTGGAAAAGCTCGGCACTGGGATGCAGCCAAGGCTTACCCAAGGCAGCTCTAAGAATATGTTTTTGGACAACAAACATTTTATTGAAATGGCAGTTGAAAGCTCCACCCCAAATCAAGATTACATATTGGAGCACAGACTGTGCATAAGCAAAATATATCAATCTTATCATATTTTTGTTATTTAATTTATTAATATTATAAAATTTATGTATTATATAATGTTATTAAATAGTTTCTTTTCCTCATTCAACCTTCATTGATAAATATTTTCTCTGTGAAGAATATTATATTGCTCAATAAAATATGAGGGACTTGTGCTCTATGGTGTCTCTATTATTCCGTTTCAAGTTCCTGCCAATTGAAGGAAATTAATGTGAATTGAAAATAATTAATTCCTTAATATAATTATCCTATTCATATATTCCTTAAATGAATAAAATAGTTATTAATTATCATATCGATGCTGTAAAGTGAAGGTTTCTGCTTATGATTGAGCACTACAAAATATTATGTATCCTGTTCTCGTCAGAACTTGTTGATAATAGTTAGAGGCTCTCCAAGTTTATAGGAGTACTTGATACAATCATGAGAGTGATTAAATTGAAAACTTATCCAATAACAATTTGGTATATCTTGATGAACTGGAAGGAACTCATAGACTTGAGAGATGTGATAAGCCAGGTAAACTCAGTAAGATACGCATAATTTAGCAATACATTACTAATATGTTACACTTTAAGTGCGCTTCAAATTACTCACCTTATGATCGTAATAGAAGTTTAATTTGTTAGTCCATCATCATGGCTGGAGTAAAACGCCTCTCCAGTTCCCATATACAATCATTATAAACTTTTCAAAGCTTCTCTTCAATTTGTTCATGAACGCTTTCAGTTAGCAGCACCTATATACCCGTACTTTATACAGAAATTCGTCATTTAATCGTCCTTGAGAATTATCACGTATTTCATTCTGATTCTCCTTGCACATGAAAGTCACACATTAAGCTTAAAATATAACACTGGGGTGTACCACATCCCAAACATTCTTTTTTTGAGTTAACTCTTCTTTAAAACAATATTGGTATATTCCACACCTATGTAAAATAGGTAACATAGACGGAACTGTCGGTTCTGGAGTTTGGTACACCCCAAAGTTATGTATGCAATTTTCCAAGTTTAGCATACTATTTACCAACTTTTGAATTGTGGAAAGAGCACCAGAATGCTCTTTTTCCAGTATATTGAGTACCGTGATGATAAACTTATGACAGTCTTAAGGCCCATGGACGGCTCAAATGATCTATTCAGGCGAGGTGGAACTTCCGTCAGGACTCCCCACCAATAAAAGCCATACGAATATTATATTATTTCAACTTCATTATATTCCTACCAGTACATATAGCCTACCACTGAGAATTTGGATCTGCCATTCAAGCCTGCTTCTAGATCTCATGTTCATGTGTAGAATTCAAATTGGATATCAAGTATTGCTTGAATAGCAAATCAATCGCTTTGTACTTTTGATTTCAATCACCATTGGATTACCGCTTAAGAGTTGAAAGCTAATAATAAGTAGCAGAGGCAGAATTTGAATCCGCTCAATACTGACAGGAACCTGCATCCACACCTACACACTCATTCTCTGGCAAGTGCCTCCTTCACAATGTACATCCTAACCTTCCTTAGAATTGGAAAGCTCAGCTGAAGAGTACGCCAAGTCTGCCAGGTCTCTTATGCTCTGTCAAGTGGTTTGCACTCAATTCCACCCTATGATTTGAAACTTGGAAATAAGAAATTGTATAGCCGAGAAGAATGCGGCCGCAATATCAATCACCGATTCATGGGTTACGCACCCAAACCAATTGAAAATGAAAATTGGAATACGAAATGAGTTATGAGCGAATTTTTAGAACTTCCTCAGAATATGGAATATTTTTTACATTCAAAAGTGCGTGTCTCACTTGCGATATACGCCACTCGTCAATGCTTCAATATTATCTGCAATAACTGTGAGTTCTACCCCCTAACAGTGGAGCAGCTCAAGTAGAGTATAATATTATTGTTATTCGAGCATGAAATTTCCAATTTCCTTCTTGTGTTGCCCGCTAAGTCTGTGCGATGAAATATATTGTACTTCTATCTCTAAAGAGAAGCATCATTCTATTTTCTCGAATTGCGAGATTAATATGACGATATGAATACTTTATCATCCTTAGTATTCAAGTTATACTAATAGATGCATTGAACTTGTTAAACATTCAATCATTAAACATGCAAACTCATACTTTTTCTAATACTTAGTTCATACTGGTTGTAGTCTGATGGTAGTAATAACCAGTCTCGCAGTGTGGGTGAAGAGGTTTCAAAATACACAATATTTGATAGAATTGCATGAGTTCAATCATTCATGCATTGGCCTATATAAAATTGGTAGAAGTAATATTGTCATCATCGGCTTCCAAATCGATCTCCAGCTTTGTATTTATTGATGAAAGGAAATAATATAACATCCGTAAAAATTCATCAATGTTTTTTTTTTTCAATTAAACCAAAAAATAAGGAGTGTACTTTCAAATATTATTATCTTCTGGGTCCTTAACAAGCCATCAACATGGGATACGTATTTATCATTCACACTCATGTAAGCTCATAATTCATCAATCTTATATATCTTATATCCGTCAAGCTTGTAGTTTGTTTACTTGGATAAAAAATTGATTCTATTCTAGCAAGAGTATTATTAATTCATGTATTTCGCTCTATTTTTGGTTAAAAAAATAGAGAACATCATAATTATATTTATAATATTAATCATCGAATTAAGTGTGATTTGAATTCTCTAATATCTTAAAAAAATAACTGTTATGAAGTCTTGACGCAAATTGAGACGTGACACGACGTGAAATGACGCAACGTGAGTCTGCTAGATGAGCTATTATCATATAATGGGTCACGTCATGTCACGTCGCGTTCAGTCTCAATATACGACTGTCTTTAAGACATTTTTTAAAAGCCCTCAATTGATTGATTGATTGATTGATTCAATGAGAGAGTTTTCTATCACATCATAACGTTTATAATATTTTATTCAACTGTGTTTGTATTGATAGTTCATAAATCATTAGAAAAATTCTATCTTGAAAACTAATTGAAAGTCGTAGCGTTTTCACACATAGTGTGTTGAGGCCGTATAACGTATATAGACGAGAGCTCTATAGTGTATCTGAAGATAAAGAAATGATGAAACAAAAGTGGGTAGCTCACTGAAATGGGCGAAAGGGAGTTTGAGAAATAGTAAAAATGATAAGTAAAGGGTAGAGTCCTTCAGAAATCTTGCAAGTAGGTGACTCTCAAGAAATATCTTCTGAGCTACTTCTTCTCAGCCAATCGGCAAAAAGCCTACCTTGCGTTTATAGCACTGCTATCCAGTCATCTATATTCAGCCCGAATTCAGTTGACAGTCTCAAGGGTTCAGTCATGACGAAGCCGGAAATACATTTGCCAGGCAAAATTGCAGTGTCACTCCAAAAAACTTCAGAATTGAAAGTAGTCCACATTCCTATCATGGGCTATTCCAGTGGGTCAATATGGTTGAGGAGTATTCATTTTCGGTAGGAGTTCATATTTCATTCACCTTCAATAGAGATTATGAATAATTTTTACTCTCAGAAGACCCATAAGCTACTCTCTAGGATATAAAATTGATTCAAAATTCATGGTGGGAAATCCATACTCCTTTTCATCAATAGAACTCATGACTCAGTACAAATTCCAACCACAACTTTCTATTACTGCTCCTTTGCTTTTTTAATTAAACTGAACAATGAATAATATTAATAACAGAATGGTGATCCAGGTGGAATGATAATAACCAAATTTACGAGTTTTGTTCCATTCTCTCACTTTTTCTTTTAGATTGTCAGCAGTAATTTTAGGAAGCTCAAGGTCAAAATATATTTTCCATGCAAACAATTATACACGTTTTTAAACTCATACTGAGTTGCATCTGACGATGAAACATAATGTTTGAGCAATTTTGAGGTCAAAAGACTTATGTAAGATTCGGTTATTATTACTCAGTATTTACGTTGTGAGAAAGTCCACAAACTTTATGGACGTAGAACTTAATTGAATTTCCACTCGGCTGGTATGAGAAACAACGAACCCCCTATTAGCCCATGAACCCTTCCTCAGATGAACATGACTCAGCTCTTGTCAATAATGTGACACAACTTAGAGATTTTACTTAAACAGTGATAGATTGTGACAACCTTATAGTTCCAGACCCAACTTCTCAGGCAAATTTGATTGGTTTTATGAAGGCTTATTTTTTTAATAGTGATGAGATAAAAATAAATTCATATTGTTTTACAGCTTTTCAACGTTTAACAATGATAGAATCAGACAAATTCCAAAAAATATCCTTCAAAAATGGCTTTATTGGAAAATCAATAATATTGTGATATATGATAGTGTGTCTTATAAAGAAAAATAAAATGATTGATTTCATCAATAACGTGAAAAATAAGCCAATTGTACAAAGTTCATCAATGGAAGTCATTCATTACATGAGGTTGGATTTCATATAACTGTATTAAAACTTTCTGAAGCTCTTCAATTGTTCATGTGTATTCCATTTCTGTAGAAATGGTTTTTTGTTATAAGGATAACGCTCAACTGTTATATGAGCCACAGTCCTCAGGCTATTCACATTCCGTATTACAAAGAACAAATTTTCTTAGACAAAGAGTCAGATTACACAATAGATTTGAATTCGGTACTGCAGAATTATATATTAAAATCCGTATTAGAGATTTTAAAATTGATTAATTATTTTCTATTGCTCATTAATCATCAAAACATTTCAAGAGCACATTCTGCGTCCACCCCCCCTACCCATTTGGGTAACCCCACAATAAAATAATAAATCAACGTAAGTAAGATCGTAGTTTTACAATTATATAGGAATCCCTACTCATGTTTGGAGGAATCTCAGTTGATAGAACATCATAGATAGACAGTTAGCATAATTGGGGATAAATATTAAGGCAAATTGATTTCAGGGCTCACTGTATCACCATGATTGATCTTCAAGATCAAGTTGAATGATAATCAACCTTTTGCAAGTATAATCCATCAAATATTTGATAAACTTATTCTATTAAATGAACTTAACAATAACAGTTATTAACAATAATTTCTTTATAAGATAGTGTTACCAACTTATGATTGTGAATCTGAATGGATCCATTTCTGAATAACAAACGACAGATCTACTTCAAGATTATTGTAGCACTGTATTCTTGGTGACTGTCGCTGCTATGATGGATCTTAACCTCGTATTCTATTGAATTTTGTTGTACTGTGATAACTCAGTATCTATTGTGCTGATTAGATTGGCTGATTCCCGTTTGTTTGATTTATCGAAATGATATGTGGATTGCAATGAATAGGTGACTTCCGTTATCCGGTCCAGCGCCACATGACCGACCGGCAAAATGGAAGGCAGGAACCAGGAAGCTTCCCTTGAAATGGTGAACACCAATCAAAAACGCCAGCACTTTAAAAATAAAATCTCTCACGGCCATCTCTTGGAATTGTTACTTCCGCAACACATAGCTGCTGGAGCAGAGACTCTCACGGAAACACTAAAAGCTCTCCACTATAAACTGTCTTGACAGACACTAGTCAAGGCTGTTGTCATACCGTTGCAAACTACACTTGTTTTCTCGAGCGAAATATTATTTGAATGTGATATCGATGGTACGGATTGAAGTATACTCTTACAAAAATTAGGCGTTCAAAAGAACTCTAACCGTGAAACGGCGAATGTACTTCTACAAATGTTAAAATGTTTCATTTTATGAATTAAAACAGGGAACACACGACATAGATAGATTAAAAACACTTAGAAACATACATTATAATCGAAAATTTTAGATCCAATTGAATTTCGAACTGCACCACTCTTTGCTCGATCGAAAAAGTGGACACAGTTCACAGTTCCTCGAAAATTTCCGATTATAATAAAAGTTTCCAAGTATTTTTAATCTATCTATGTCGTGAGTTTCCTGTTTTAATAATTTATATTATAAAACTTTAAAGAGTTTTCTGTTATATGTGTTATATTTGGTATAGATGAACTCAGATTTATGCGATTTTTTATCTTACATAAGATTATCTTCAGTATTTTTAATAGTTTGCATTATTCAAAACATGTTTTAGAAAGTAATGTTTATCAAAAATGATGATAATATTTTTTTTGAAATGTTGAACTAACTGCATGCAAGGAATTATTACTGTTAGTTCCAATTTCTCGAAATCTTCCTCATATTCAAATATTGAATACATTATTTGGCCATCAATTATGATAGATCAAATCAAATCAAATCAATTCATTCTCACAATTTACAAATAATACAGTACAATCACAGAACATTTATTTATACCCTTACGTTGTAAGAGACTCACATGTAGGCTTAAGCCTGCTGTGTTTGTGAGGGCCTGGCGTAATTCGCTGAATTTAAATCGATAAACTAAATTTAAGAAAATTGATATTTTATCAAACTAAATTTGACAAGAACAGATTCTGAATTATTCAGTTGGTTATGATAGATTCTATCTATATTTTCTTAAGAGTACATTTTAATTATTGCATAGCTGTTATACGAGTGTATACACACTATACGAGTGATAGTGTTGATTTTTTTGGAATTACGCATTACTTTGAAGCTAATTATTTGGAAATGAGTCAGATTGAAAATGTATTCATGACTCTCTCTCCCACAATTAAACTTTCACTGGACTGATTCTGGCTTCACACTTTTCCTGTTATATTAACTAATCTATCTGAGTGGATTCGGATAAATTGACTAACTATCAGATGTAATACTGATAGCTAATCAAACCAAGAATCTTCAAACTTATCTTCCAACTACTTATGATAAGTAGCGGAGTCCTGGAGTTTTAACATTTTGACATCAAATTAAATAAGAAAAGTTCGAGTTGAAGTAAATCCTATTATATTAAGCGAGAAATTTCTGTATATATAAATATGTATATTTATTTATTTATTCGGGTATATGGGTATAAGCATAGCCGCCTCTAATACAAGGCCCCAGCCTACAATATTGCAACGTCGCAGTGTAGGCCTAGAATCTAATATGATTGGTGAGAAAGATTTTTTAAAATACCAGCTGATCTTTTTCACCAATCATGTATTAGATTCTAGGCCTACGCTGCGACATTGCAATATCGTAGGCCGGGGCCTTGTATTAGAGGTGGCTATGGTATATGGGTATCAGTTGATTATGATACCCATATGAGTATAAACTTATGAATACTTATTCATGTCCAACGGATCTCGAAAACGGCTCTAATTTCACGAAATTTGAAACATAGTAGGTTTATGTTATGAAAATTCTATTGCACTAGGTCTCATTCCTGGGAGAATTCGCTGGGGGACATGAAAAGGATAATAACTATTCATCCTTGGAAAAGCAGCTGCTAATTTTGTCGTCTGTCGATAATGGAAGATGCAAGTATATCATTCTAAATTCGAGTATATCAAAATTTTCAAAGTTGATCATTATTTTACAGTTTTAAGTTATTAGTGAGTGTTATTTTGTTATTCAATTTGGTTTGTGAACAATCTAAAATCGAACTTTTCTTTTTTCAAATGTTTGAATTGAAAATTGGACCTGAATTCAAGTATATGGAACATAACCTACATTTTGGACTATTTATAGTGTATAAATCGAAATTCGGGGAAAAACAATTTTGGGCTGTGCCTGTAAGTCCTTCCCCAATCATTTTAAAGAATTGTTTACTGTTTATAAATACATAAATATCAAATAACAACTATGCTTCTATGCTTTTGTACTCCGAGGCGAAGCTCGGTGCCCCGATATTGTTAACGACAGAAGCAACTCAACTATCAGCAGAATTGCATTGCATGAAGGCTGACAATAATTATAACTGTCCGATATAACGGATAAGGCGAATGAAATAATAATGATTGGGAGTGTAAGATATATTGAATAATATAAAGGATTTGATAAGAGATTAATTATGCTTTGTGAATCCATTCTTCTCTGCTATTAATTAATAAAAACTCTGAATTAAAACCACTTTTGAACTGGACACACTTACTTTTTAGCAGTGACGAAATTTTGATCTGTTTATTTATTTATTAACATTTCATAATATACAAATCAAATACATGCTCAGAAAAGGACCAAAATGCCTAGCTCAAAGCTGTTCCCTCTCCCAACAACTTTCTGTTGTTGGTCATATTCAGACTGAGAAGACTCCCCAGGAAGAGTTTTCCAAGTCTGAAGATGAACAACAAGGAGTTTGCTATGTTGTCACTGCTGGGAAGGTAAGTGGGTCCATTTCAAAAGTGGTTTTGATTCAAAGTTTGAATCAATAGCAGAGAATGGAATCACAACGCATTATTCATTTATAGTCTGGAGATGACCAACAAAAGGTCGAAACGTCATCACTGCTAAAAAGTGTATCAATTGAAAGATAAGAGTGGAACAGGAATGATTATTTAATGAAATGAAAATTATACAGTGGAATCAGAATATTTGGATGCATTAATAGCATGTATAATAGTAGCAGTAGAACTGTCACTGTTGTGTGATAAATATTAGTCTTCATTCACATTTTAGGATAGATTTCACGCTTAGCCTGCCTATTAGTACTGTGTGTCTCAGTTTGTTCTTGCCCTATTTTAAAGGAGTCACTGCCTCACTGACTGGCTCACGTCGTTTTCACTTCTAGGTGCTCTAGGACACCCTCTTGATCAGTGTTGGGTGCTGTGTATTCGTGGACGGCCTGTTTCACTTTTTTCCCGGTCTCTTTGATTCCATCCTTGAATTTTCCGAATGATTCAGAAACTTTAGCGGCAGCATCGGAGTTTGTAACATTATGGTAAGCGCCTTTTACTGAGTCCTTCACATAGTCGAAAGCCTTACCAATGGAACTGAAAGGTGATTTTTCCTCGTCTTCTTCACTGGATTCTGCCGAGCGACGATGTTTCTTGCTACCTGAAAACTTGTTCTTGGTCTTCTCGTAATGCTCGTCCTCGTACTTTGCTTCATGTTTCTGGGCATGAGCTTCTACATCGTAGATACCTGCTGATGATACCTGTGGACAGATGAGAAAATTGATTTGAACGTGGAACAACAATAGGCCTACATCTAAATAAGGCTGAAATTATAATAAGATTCAATTATCAACATTAATCAATATGAGGAAATTCATTCCAATATTGTTGCCAGATTGGCTTTGATAGATTTATTTTTGCATAGAAATAATACAGTTGAATCGGTATTTGAATGCAAAAATAGAATTTTTGATTCTAAATGATAACTGCCTCAGTCGGGTAGTCGATCGAACAAAAAATGTATTCACTCACATTTTTCAAGTACAGACTTCACTGCTTACTGAACGGTGACTTATTTGTATCGTGTTTTAATTCATTGTTCTTGTCTTATTTTGACAGTGAATTCTCCTTCGTCAATAATGTACAATTATTGTATCACTATATTGCATTCGATAATAATAATTTTCATGGAATGAAATTATTGATTGTCCAGCTTTATGAAATTTTGTGATACCAAGGTTGATTATAATTTCCTAATTTTCCATTCATATGGGTCGAGTTGAAGTGAGGAAGAGCGCTCAAATCTGGTCTTGGAAGTAAAGCCGTTTCGTTTCAAGTAACACTGACATGATTTGCCTTCTTATAGAAATAAGACGATCTGTAGTTTTATGACTCTCCTTTCCAAAATGAACCTTTGACACATGAGCGATATCCTTGCTCGCGAAACATTGAATATTAATCAGCTATGGTATACCTTGCCATGAAATCATCATTATGTTACAAAAAAATATTGTTTCAATAGTTAGCAGAAGATGATTTTACAACGAAGTACTTTCATAACGACTCTCTAATGCCCTAAATGAGTCGAGTTCGTCTTAAAAATGCGAGTGTCAGAGTTTAGTCCAGAGTCTTGTTATAATATTATTATGCCTCATCAAATGAGTTGATCACATGAACACTGAATCATTTCTTGTAAATCTGATATATAATATTCATGCTAAATATCTATTACAAATAAGTAACAATCATCCACTAGGAAAGTTACAAATTTTCTTTTTTTCTCTGCAATGACTTTCCTTCTTTGACCAACATGCTTGAAGATGTTGAATGGAAAAAAATACGACAATGAAGCTTGACATTCTGGACAGTTTTTTCTTGGGACAGTCTATGAAAGCTTAACATTCAAAATCAATTTTGTCAGGGGGAGGCCTAATTGGCAAAGTTCAAAGTTCACGTGCCTGAAAAGCCAGCTAAGCTGGAATCCATGCTCTAAGTAAGTCTACTTGGATTGGGAAAGTTCATCAATCACAAAACTGCTATAAAACCAAAGTCACCAAAGTTATGATATTAGCTTGAAATGCTATCTCCAAAGTCTATCATTGCGTGATGATTTTCTTCTTATAATGAGTCACTCTGAACAAGAACCAGGTAATTAGTTGCAAACAATCTATTTTGAATTCTATTATAGATATATAATCCTATCACTCGTATTATTTCACTTTACATTACTGCACCTGCAACCCCTTGAACCGAAGAAAGAATAATATATTTATTAACTAAGAATTCTTTCATCTATGATTTAACCCATTAGTTTGTTGATTGTATAAACCAGTACACCCTAGACATATACGTTCTACCTATGACATCTCAAAAACCATGTAGACTCTTCGGCAGCATAAAATCAAGATTATATTCAAAGACAATCAATATATCCAATCATATTCAAAGACATATTACAACCTTGTCAAACTGGAGAACTTTTATTCACATAAACGGAGATACCATCAACTAAGTTGCATCCGTCTATGTATCATGACTTCGTTTCATGACTTTCTATGAAAAATAATACTTCCATCATAAATTGTCAGTTCTGAATTCATTTATAATCTTACTAACACAGAATAAGCAATAAAATCATAAATTCTGAAATTTAGTCTGGAGCTACTGCAAGAAGACCGAAGAAGTTATTTCAGATTTGGAGGAACTATTAATTTAACAGGAATTTTTCGTCTAGTTTGGATTTTTAAGCAGGAAAGCAGCTCAGGTTGAGCAGTGTAAGATTACTGTTGTGTCAACCTATAGAAGGTAGTGAATTATATTTCTAATAATGAGATTATTTTAAGAGAGTATTTAGAGTATTTTTAAATAATTCAAAGAATTCTTGATTTGAGAAAATTGAATTCAATTTCTGATTTGACTGCAATAAAAGTATCTATCATCCAATACACTGAAGAGAATGGCTCTCTTGCCAAGAGTTTCGTTGATACATGGTATCCACTTATAAATTACTAGCAGGTAACCCGTGCTCCGCAAGGGTCCAATTGAAAACTTGACCTACTCAAATTGGAATTAAAATAGGCCTATAAGCATCCTCGGTAAAACACTTTAACCGAAACACCGATCTGTGAGACCAGAGGCATAATTAGTTTTCCTATAGTGGAAAAATTGTGAATCTAAAATTGCTGCCCGCTCTAATACCTTCCCCTCCACTATTCCTCAACATTCTCCAACAATGCTCGTCAGTCCCCAACTCACGATTATCAAGTAAACATCAATCTATTGAAAACGTACCGGTCTCAGCAACCGGACCTTTCGGATAACGTTTATTTTTACTTTCCTTGCCCTATTACAATAGGTAAGGAAGTATTGCTTTCCGAAAAAATTAAGGTACCCCAATTTCTAAATTTCTATACGTTTCAGGATCCCCTGAGTCCAAAAAAGTGGTTTTTTGGTATTGGTCTGTATGTGTGTGTGTGTGTGTGTGGTGTGTGTGTGTGTGTGTGTGTGTGTGTGTGTGTGTGTGTGTGTGTGTGTGTGTGTGTGTGTGTGTGTTGAGTGTATGTGCGTCTGTGTACATGATATCTCACCTCCCAATTAACGGAATGACCTGAAATTTGGAACTTAAGGTCCTTACAATATAAGGATCCGACACGAACAATTTCGATCAAATGCAATCCAAGATGGCGGCTAGAATGGCGAAAATTTTGTCAAAAACAGGGTTTTTCGAGATTTTCTCGAAAACGGCTTCAACGATTTTGACCAAATTTATATCCAAATTTATATAGTCATTGTTAAGCTCTATCAACTGCCACTAGTCCCATATCTGTAAAAATTTCAGGAGCTCCGCCCCATCTATGCAAAGTTTGATTCTAGGTTCCCAATTATCAGGCTTCAGATACAATTTAAACAAAAAATTCAAGTAGTAGAAAACCATGCTTCAAGATTCAGCATGAAAATCTCTACAATTTATGTTCAGTAACATTTTCACCTGAAATTGAAAATAAGCTCGAAATTCAAGAAAATATGATTGTTCAATAATTGCAAACTATTGGCAAATGTTGATTCTATTAAATCATTCACTATGAAGAGATAGGAGACCTCGTGTGTTTCCAGCGTTATTGTCCTGTCACCAGCTGACTCAGATCTTTGAATAGTGGACTTGAGATGCGCGGGAACACTAGCGTCGGCTGATCAATTTTCATAACGGCAAGGAAAGTTGTCTGAGTGCGCCACACCAGATTTTTTACCGGTCTAGAATACCGGATGTTTCGACTAACAGATATTTTGAGCATTCAATTTTTTCAATTTTTTTCTAATGATTTCTCTTTATTATTTCGGTATTTTATTGACATGTTTCATTTGAAAAACTGATTTTTGTAATTTATAAAACCTTGGTTTAGGAAAATTAATGACAAAGGATGAGTTATCAACCATCCTTTGGAACTTGTATCAATACGATGCTTCACAATGAAGTGTCACAAAATAAACATTCACTTGACAAAATAGATAATTTCGACCACTATAGTTATTTAAGATCTTTTCTTGCTAATAAAATAACTGGAGGCTGAAAACGTTTGCTCAAACAAGTTTTTTAACAATGATAAACATTATTATTTTCAATGATTACCTTTCAGTTTTGCTATAAATCATAAAATTGATAAAATTTGCTATATTGATAAAATATTTCTCCATGATTATTGTTCTGAGTAGCAACTGATAGTATCTTACACGGATTTTTGTATTGTGTGTTTTCTTACATCCAACATCATACATTTATTTTGGGGATCAATGTTTCCAGAAGAATTTTCTATTCTTCCATCACTTTATATGCAACTAGAATCTATATTATACTTTACTGTAATTGAAATTTACCAATGAAAAATATTTAAATTCATATTTAGTAGAAAATATATCAAATATTACACTTTAAGCAAGACCCGGTCTGTGAGACCGGATGTTTCGGTTTAGGTCAGTCCGGACCATGTTTCGGTTAGAGTGTTAAGAATCTTTATGGACAATTTAAAGTCAATCAGTTGAGTAGTTCAGACGTGATGATGCGTCATTCATGAATTTCCACTCCCGTACGTGTTGAAGCATATTTTTCCTATTATTTTACTATTGATTATTATATTGTAGATTTTAAAAAGGTGCTGTAGGCCTACTAAATTATTAAATCATTGAAAATTATAATTTCTTGGCGATGAAATATGAATCAATATTTTCAACTAGAAAGAACAGTTGATATCACATTATATACCGGTATCAGCTATCTTCTATAGGAGGAAGTGGCAAGGCAGAGACACGGCAACACTGTTCTCCTATCTCTTTCCACTACTATTATTGATAATAAGTAGTTGCCACTACATTGTCAGCACTAAAGTCACTACTTTGACTTCACTATAATTTTGTCAAATTCTTAGTAAGTTGAGAATGATTTCTGATCAAAATCTCAGTTCTGTCAGTTAATTAGGTTGGAGCTTGTGGAACTTATTGATAGTTTTTTGAAAAGTAGTTCAACTAAACACTATAACAATAGTGAGATATCTCACTTCAAACTGTGAACATTATATTCACTCCTAACTTCCAGCAGTGACTGGATGAGAAGCATTAATATTCTACTTATTATCGAGGGTATCGAAAGTACGTCGGCTTACGGATGAAGATTCGGAATTAAATGAACATGTAATACAATTCAATTTTCATCTATATCGACTATTATTGTCGTATCTACTCGTGAATCATAATATTAGGTTTGATATATGTCATGTGAAGGCATCATGAATCCTATTATATTAGGCTAAGTGAGAAATTTCTGTGTGTATGTATTTATTTATGCATTTATGTATGTCCAACCGATCTCGAAAACGGCTCTAACGATTTTCATGAAATTTGGAACATAGTAGGTTTATGATATATAATCTGGATTGCACTAGGTCTCATCCCTGAGAAAACTCACTGAAGGACAAAAAAGGATTATTATTTGATTATTATTCATCCTTGGAGAAACAGCTGATAATTTCGTCGTCGGTCGATAATGGAAGTGTGGGACGGATAATGGAAGTGCATGTGTGTGGGACTGAAACAAAATTATGACTTAGCTGTTGAACTATTGCAATCATTCAATCAGGTACATAGTGCCGGTTTCACATCCTGATTAATTCCAGGTGAACCAATTAAAGAAGCCGTCTTTTTAAAATGGTCTTCTCTGATTTGGTTCACAGGATTAAAATTTAACCGGCTTTTGTGCAACCGGGCCTTTGTGAGAGAGATTTTTGCATTCCACTGGGAATCTCAATCTCAATCCACTGTGATTAGATGGAACCTTTCTGTATAAACTATAATAATATACAGAGTGGGTGAAAAGTCCGAGAACGGCTTAATATTTCATACACAAAGGTAATTTGATGGTGGGTGTGATTGGGGATCCTACTCAAATTGAAAACACTACTTTACTATGACTTCTAAAATCCTGTCTGCCATCTTGGATCCGCCATATTGAATGCAACTTTATTTTTTTAAATGGGTTAGAGGTAATGCGATACATGATTTTGATACGAAATTCAAAGAAAAAATGAATAGTGAAAACTGCACATCGATCTCAAACCGTTCAGAAGATATTCACATTATTAATCAATACTATTCAAAGCAGAAAGGAAAGAAAAAGGTTTGTGAACGGCTTAGTATCTCATAAAAGATTGTGATTTCAAGGTGAGTGTGATTGGGAATCCCTCTCAAATTGAAAATACCAATTTTCTATGACTTCAAAAATCTGGTCCGCCATCTTAGATTCGTCATGTATTGAATGCAACTTCATTTTTCTACTTGGGAAGGTTGTCATGTGATACATCATTTTGATACGGAATTTCAAGAAAAAATGAATGGTGAAAACCGCAAATCGTTATCTCAAACCGTTCAGAAAATATTCACATTATTATTCAATACCACATATATATTTTTAATTTCTGATATGCATGATATTGATTAATAATGTGAATATCTTCTGAACGGTTTGAGATATCGATATGCGATTTTCGCCATTAATTTTTTCTTGAATTTTCTTATCGAAATCATGTATCGCATGACCACCTTCCTATTTTAAAAAAAAAGTTGCATTCAATATGGCGGATCCAAGATGGTGGACTAAATTTTTCATGGTAAAGTAGTATTTTCAATTTGAGTAGGATCCCCGATCACACCCACCATCAAATTACCTTTGTGTATGAGATATGAAGCCGTTCTCGCACTTTTTTCTCTCCTTTCTGCTTTGAATAGTATTGATTAATATTATGTGAATATCTTTCAAACGGTTTGAGATATCGATATGCGGTTTTCGCCATTCTTTTTTTCTTAAAATTTCGTATCGAAATCATGTATTACATGACCACCTTCCTATTAAAAAAATTAAAGATGCATTTAATATGGGGGATCCAAGATGGCGGACCAGATTTTTGAAGTCATAGTAAAGTAGTATTTTCAATTTTAGTTGGATCCTCAATCACACCCACCGTCAAATATCCTTTGTGTATGAGATATTAAGCCGTTCTCGCACTTTTCACAGACTCTGTATGTAGTATACCTTATATTTTTGAATAATATTCTCCCAACTTACTTTATAAACGTCTGTTTATTTTCGTTTTTACAACTTCCTTTTTCACACAACATTATTCTTTGAGCCCATTTCGATGACTGAATGTTTATTTTTGGTGAGCATGTTACTTTAATTATTAACATTTTAAACACATGTTAAGATCATGTGTGCGATGGTAACTTTCAAAATACAATATTTCCTACTTATATTATAATTTCCTCTTTTGTTATAAATTTTCTATGATTTCGTACTCCAGAGCGAAGCTCGGTCCCCCAATATACATATTTTTAATTTTTATTTGAAATTGGAGCAGCTGAATATTATGTCCCCCCCACAATTAAGTTTCTCATTACTGAGTACAAACAGCAATTGAGGAAATAACAGAAACAGGAGAAATCAGTCGCATTTCTATCACCTCTCTGTGAACATTGCATTCAACTACAGTATGTTTTGGAGGATGAATTTCAAATTTGCTTTGCTATCATCCGGTTACTTTCTGTACCTATTCTTCCAGATGAATTATGCAATGTTTTCAAAAAATAGCGTCGCCAAATTTGGTAACTCGACAGCTGTTACCAACTCACACTCTGTCTGGTTTTCACAAGAATACGGAAATCTCTTGATCAGCTGGTTGAAAGATGATTGAATCCTTTGTCAAGTACCTTCAGTGACTTTTCACAGAGTGAGAGTTGAGACCTGTTCAAATGAACTTTTGTATCACGAACCTACTATATTCCATATTTGATCAAAATCGTTGGAGCTGTCAATATACATACACATTACACATCATACTCATACACATACACATACACATACATACACACATTCAGGAAACATTGCTCGCTTAATAGAATAGGATAGGTTAAAGTTATTTATTCATTGTGTTATTTTTAGCATAAATTCTGTCGATGTTACCTATTCAAATGTTGAGACAGTTTTAAGTGAATCTGACTTAACGATCGCATCAGAATAATGATAGATAAAATTAGGTTAAAGTATAATATTCTGATGAGGTATCATTAAGGTAAAATCGACCAATAGAAAAAAAACAGTTGATGAGAACTCTTTATTATTAACAACTCTTTCTTCACATTGAAACTATTGTATCATTTCATTGTTCAATTAATTGCTGTTACTCTTGCGTATCAGGCCTTTCCTCCAGTAATGTTTTTAAAACCATCTTCCACTTCTTTTTCAACTTTTCCAAGCTCGTCTGTAATCAGATCTGCTAGTTTTGACAATTCTTTACCAATCTTCGAGTCCTCAATTTCTCTTACATCTTCGTCTAGATCTTGACTCATCCGATTCATTGCATCATCAATTGCTGATGAAAGTGTTTGATTCCCGGCCATTCTAAGATTCCGATCGCTTTTAATCGTTTCCAGTTCTTCAAATTCATAATAATTGTTCTCTTCCAAATCAGCCAGCCATTCCCATTTGCAAGATACCTGTGAGCAGATAGAAAATGTTATTCAGTTTATTTTCAATCAACACGTACAAAGTCATGCCAAGACATAAGAATCGAATCCAACTCACACCAATAAATAAATTTAAAGTATAAAAAACTTCGATGAGTTGTATGTATATACTTATTACTATAAATAGTGATAAACGTTAAGATCGCTTGGGAGGAGCCGACTTTGTTCTCCGCGTAGCGCCTATGTTGGAAATCAAATTGTTAATAAACTATTGTTGATACAAGTTTATGACTATACTGTATTTCGAAATATGTGTAATGCGAAAATGATTTGCGATTCAAGAGAATTTTTTCTAAATCACTGGATGAATACAAACTGTTAATGTCATGCCAATATGTGCAAAACTTTGTGCATCACAAGATCAAAACACCATTCATGGCATGGGCTCAGGAGCTGATTAGGTAATGATTGTCATAATATTATAAAAATATTGATAATGGAATATAAATTGGAGAGATCAAATTCAATAGAGTTATAGTAGTGGTTGTTGATGAAAATTTCGAAGTTCGAAGTATTCTAGATCTATTATAATAGAAATTATTGAAATGTTTATTGAAAGGTTCATGCTTTACATCCAATTTAACATGTTTGATTCTACAATAATAAACTATTTTTAAGCAAAGAATAGAATATGATTGAAAACAATGAGATCGATTGATATTATGGAGTTTATTAGATTGTATAATTTATACGATGATTCATCAAATCGGATGAGAGTGTTCACGTTCCTGAATAGTTCCAATTCATTCGACGGCTTACAACAACCACATCCAA
Source organism: Nilaparvata lugens (assembly GCF_014356525.2). NCBI lineage: Eukaryota > Metazoa > Arthropoda > Insecta > Hemiptera > Delphacidae > Nilaparvata > Nilaparvata lugens. The sequence goes on along the minus strand of NC_052504.1, from coordinate 61,319,251 downwards.
TATGATTGATTTTAATCAGCTAATCGATACTCTCATGCATTGCTAAGTTTTTTCGTGATTTTTTCTGGGTATTAGTGTGTGGATGAAAAGTTGATACATATTAATTAATATTCTCTTATCTTTATCATCTCAACACAAAAAATTAATCGATTCCCACCACTATTTTATTATTCAGAACAATATAATGTCTACAGATGGAAATAAATTGGAAATTGCATTTTTTCAAATAATTATAATAATAATGCTTTGCTCAGTTCAATACTTTCTGGGATCTCCATGTGGATTTCGAATTCAATGTGAAAAGAGTAGGAAAGGAAGAATTTGGCAATCCACTAGACTTCAATATAGACTCATATTGTGTTATAATTTCATGCTTGAACACAACTTATAATATCATGCGTTCTACGTGCTACTTCCATGCTTTTTTGGTACTAAAGCATTGATAAGAAGGCTCTTTTTCTTGCCGATTGTTATTGATAAACATGCACTTTTTGTATCAGGTCAAAATGATTTCCTAAGTTGATTCTGTCCGTATGCGTGCAGCTCATGCAGAAAACTTGGACGCTGAGCGTCAAACTCACCTATTCCACTTGTTGCATAATCGCTTTATACTGCAGTAGTTCAACAACCAAGATGTAAAATAATCATGTGGATTGTCTCTCTATGAACAGGATTCTCATTATGCTAATTACAACTTGTAATGAAATGTTCATTCTTGGTTGCTCATATTTTATCATAATCGATTCAACCTGTTGATTTTGAATCTTCTCAAGTAGTGATGAAGAGATAAATCGGTAAATGTGGAGAGGATTAAGTTGCTAAATAATTTTTTGAACCAGGTATAGAAATTCAAAGAATATTCCATTCACAGTGATGTGTATAAGTATGTTCCTCAATAGTATTCATATCTATTTATGGGTTCAAAAATATCACAATATTGAGAAGAAAAAACAGGCGCTAGACCAAAACTTTTCATCTTCCTAAAAATTACCTGAATATAATGCAGCCCATGAGCTTGTAATTGGAGAATACATCATTTACTTCATGTTCCATGATACTGATACCACAGATAAATCATAAATAGTTTCTCAGTGCTAACACTAATAAACTAAGGTTCACTTGGTACTGTCAGCATTGTTTGAATGAGGATGCAATAATGTTGTGAATGGAGAAAGTTGACACTCTAGAGTGTATCTTACTATAGGATCCGTTCCTCATCAGTTACATAAATAAATCGCACCAATACAAATTATATCGAAGTGACACAGATAATAATACATAATAATGGAGATAGAAAACAATACTTGGAGATTAGTTCAAGATTAAATGAGAGTATTATTACATTGTATCTCAATGTTGGGCTCTGATTCAGTCAGAAAATAATTAGTTTGATAAGGAATTATATCCATGTACAATTAAATTGAACACAAATCTCCAGTCTGCAATCTCACATGAATAACGCAGTGTTCACTAATAAACACCACCAATGAACTCGATGTACAGGAGTTTGTTTGGTTGAGAAGTAGAGCAAACCATAATAAACAGTCTTGATGTTGTACTACTTAGATGGGCCCACCGAGGGCAATAAAAATCAGATCATCCTGATCAATGAGTCCAACGAGTATCGTACAACGTACAACTTATGGAAGAAACGCTCGAGCTTGTCTATGAGACTCGAACAATTTGTAATTCATACACCATTATTGCAACAACTACATTTTAGTATTCTTCCCAAATACTCCCTAATAACTTAAATACTTGCTTCAAGTTCATAGTAAGTACTCTTAAGTCTCAGTAAGTTATTTCTAAATTATCATAACTGAGTTCATAAAACCACAATGGAATATTTATTCCAGGTATTAAATGCAGTCTAAAGTTTGGTATGCTAAGTAATATTGCTAAGCTTATGTTCATCATCTAAGTTATAAGAATTTAAACGTCTGAAAAATCATTTCGTGTAATAGATCGATGGATCTGAAATTTGTTAGGAGCTACTTTTATCAATCCATATTATTAGTACTAGATGGGATAAATAATAATAGAATGGATGGATCATTTAAACAATCTATTTAATTATCAAAAATTTTGATTCGGACATGCAAATATGCCTAAAACTTGAAGTTAAGAAGAAGAAGAAAAAGTAAAAGAAGAAATGGATGATTCACAGTTCCATCCAAAGTGTCGACTGCGAACTATCTATTCAATCTCTCTATTTTTCGCAAATTCCTGGTATTCTGAAGTAGCTATAGCATATCAATCCCGGAATATTTTCTTACTTCATGGATTTGTTTTCATACGATAGGACCCTGACAGCCACTTTCCCCCCTTCCTTCGACTTTCTGCATGAGCGTTTCCAATTTTCAAGAACAATATTTGCCAGTCCAGTTTTCAGGTCCAGTTATCTCTGAATGATAAAGCATGAACTAGAAAGTGTAGAACATTTTTCATTTTGGAGTAAACTTCAAGAATGCCATCATTGAAGTAAAAGTTTGATATACTAATTATTATTTGATTATTGTGGAATTACTGTCAAAAAATGTATTTATTGAAAATTTCAACAACTTACGGTAGGCCTACATCAATATATTCCAATCTTATGTTGTTCTGTTGACCAACTGATTACTTAAAATTCAATAAAACTGATGATATCATAATAGATTATCTTTCACTTTACAAAAAATAATGCCTAATAAAAATTATAATCAAGTTACAATATTTACAAAAAAACAAAGGATCGAAACTATTATCATTAATATTCTCTCCGTTGAAGTGATGCTACTATTTAAGCAAATATTGGGCGCGTCTTGAATATTGTTCATTTGCTCATTCATATTCCACTCGCTAAGGGAGAGTAGTTTAGTATTCCATTTCCTGAATTAATATTTACATGAGATAACAAATTTGATTGCGGCACTGGTGGATTCAATTCCATTGCAACAAGTTGGGAATGGGTGGGGGAGTTCTCATCATTTTGTTGAACGAGTAACATTCTGATGGAGTGTAGTTGCACATCAAAATGGGATAAAGTCCACTTTCCAGTTGGAAGGGATTTTAGGAAAAACTGATTCCACTCGTATGAAACTGATTCACTCTACAGTGAGCTTCTAAAGTTGTTTATATAATTTTTTATGAACTTTTCTGGATGTTCCCATCAGTTTAATGACCGTAACTGTATAAATCCAGTGTAAATACAGTATTGTGAATCAAGTTTATAGAACTTCGAACTAATAGAACTATGATAGATAAATTATCCATATCCTAATAATACAGTAGATAAATAATCCTATTATGAACTAATAAAACTTTGACTAACACCATACCCATGATTAATATGATGTATCTAGGAATATTTGAAATCCATTATGATACTTTACATGATGAACTTTATAAGAGTCCTTTTCATAAGACAATAACCAAGCACATTACTGATTAAGTACATGATTAAGTGCATGATTCATTAGGTAACATCACCTAAATTTCATACATGAAAATATTATTATGTTGATTTTCTATTTATCTCAACAAGAGAATATTTAAAAAATCTTCAAATCAAGAACAACCAATACTACATGGTGAAATACGTTTTATAAATTCAAAAAAAATCATGTGAGTATGTTACTCCTACACAGGAAAAGCAAGTGAAATAAGTTGCACAAATTGATTCGTTCCATATTCTGTTTCTTTCCTATTGAGTCTATAATATTATTGTAATTGATTTTTCGCAACTCGACTACTTTAATAGGAATAGGAATGGAATTTCGTACGGTATAATATGTGGAATATAGATTTTGGTTATCTTCATTACCGGTAATAATAGTCAAATAAAAAGTTTTTGTCAACTTAAAGCGGAATTATTTCTGGGTTTGCTCATTGTTTGTGGTACAGTCGAGATGAAAATCATGACATGATTGAAATAAATAGAGTACGTTTTTATTGTACAATGGTCTGTAATTCACTATTGTGATGAGTAATTATGACGATCGCATGGATCCGTCGCTTCCTCTAAACCATCTTTCAGCCATAGGTCAAATAATGTAGATAAGCAGCTAAAAATACTTTTGACCTATAAATACTTTCAATTTTTTCTGAATAATGAATTTTCCTCAAATAACAGAAAGCATAATTATTTCCCTTTTTTTATTAATAGAGGTTTCTTTGTTACTTGATGGCGATTGAAATGATTCTCAGAAAAGCCCGAATACAAACAAAATGTTATGTAGGCCTATTATGTCCATTTTTGCTACTTATCTATAACGAATGCATTCCATATTTCAATTGGTTTCTTCAGTCAGGCATTGTGAATACACTGTGAATAACAGTTTAATAATTATCTCATATTATATTATGCATGAAATCGCCTACATCAATGAATAATAAGCCTCCAGAATATTTCTCAAAAAAATAATTAATCGATGGTTGAGCCTTACAATTTTTTAAAATCGCTGAAATTGAGAAATTATCGAATATTGAACAATTCACAATACTAACAGAAGACATCCATTGCTGATAACTGATTTATATCAATCTGGATGTAATATAATAATTAAATATAAAGTAATAATTTAATCATCTCATTTGCATTCTTATATTAGCATAATCCGGTTATTGTGAATGAATGAAATGTTAAATGAATATGAATGTAAATGAAATGTGAATAGAATGGAAAAAAATGGAGATAGAACATTTTTATCTATAATCGAAATATCAGGATACCATCATCACCAACGTATTTGTGAATCGGGAAATTAATTCTGAAACAGAATGACATCAGTGTTGTCATTAATAATATTATTGTGTGAATATTAATATTCACTTTTGATCAGATTTCCGACTGTCCATAGATTTGATAAAAATGTATACCCTATATTTGAGATGAGAATGTATATTGGTTGCAATAGTTGAAAATTTCTGAGAGTTTCAGTCCTAGAGATCACTACTTGATGAATGTTGAGGGATGAAAAATCTCGTTGGAGAACACAATCTACAATGTGCTCTAGTCGCCAGTTGTGATACGAATCAAAGCCCACAGACCCTGATTGATAGTAACTACTTTGACCTTCTTTCAGTTTTGAACTCTGAACTCTGGATCTTGAACTCTGAATTATGCGTCTTATGTTCATCTTCAACACTGCTGATGAGAAGAGGTTGATGTCCCGATTGCCTTCCTATTGTGGAGTGGGGCTTGGTTGTCAAATACTGTACATTGTTGTGAAAGATCTTTCATATGTGAATGATATTTCATATTGCACCAAAACAGAATTGAATAATAACAGTGATTTTTTCTATTGTTTCCTTTCTTAGTCCAAGATCTATCGAGATTTTGAATGAGCTCTATTCTTATTATATTTACGTTTTACATTCAATATTTCACTGAATCAAAGTGATTGGGAGCGATTATATAAGGAAACAATAGTCTCTTTATTCGCGCTGATGAGCTATCGATAAAATAAGTTTAGATAAATGCGCCTGCTACTCTAGTTCTAAGGGAAACTCCTCTGATTATCATTAATGAGTATAAAAACTGCTTACTGATGGTTCTGAACACATCCAAAGCTGTAGGTCCACTTATCTCTCATCATCATCCATTATATTACCCACGCACAAGCTTAGAACTCATGTAGACATTGCCAACAGGAAAAAATGTCCATGCAAATAAAATACTTGAAACAAAAAGTCTCTATTGCAACCCGTATCGCGTTCTCAAACGATCTTGGGAGTAACGTTATCCTTAAAAATGTCTGATGTGGATTCATATACAACTCCATCTGAGGTTCACTGAGAAGTTCTTGATATTAAGTTTGAATAATAACGTAATAATGTTGAAGATTGCATCATACACTGAATGGTCACAATATAATTTCATCACATATAAGTAAAGGATTCAATACAGGCAAGCAAAGTTTAAAAAATCTATTGAAAATTGAGAACTACTCGAATTATTTAATTATTCAATAATCAATCAACTTACAAATTATAATAACTGTATGAGATGTTGGTATTCTCTTTTGGAATAAGTGTGAAGTTCACAACTTTCTTTATGAGTGAAATAAGTTATTTAACCATGTTCCGTATTGATGTGCTAAATTAAAAATCTGATAAATGAAAATGATCAGTTACAATTAATTATACGATTTTTCTGAGGATTATTTCCACAGTGATATTTTTGGTCACATAAAATCTAGAATAATAATGGTTTGATTAGATTGGCCTTACTGACTTTATTTATCTGGGTCATCAAATGAGATCAACAAAAACTATTTTGGGACAGTGATTGTACAATTTAACAAATATAATGGTACTATCAATAATAAGCTACATTTCATTATTTCACACTCTGATATTATTGAAGTTCTCGTGCATCTTCCTCATACACGAGATATAATATTACCGTATGTTCCGTCTATAATTACAGTTTCTGGCCTGCAGCGATCAATGTGTTAACTAAATAGGCTGAAATATTATTTGCTATTCTGTAATAGTAAATATATCGTTTATCTCTGTCGTAAGGCCACGTCTATTCTCTGCCTCTTCGTTCAGATTCAAACTGTAATATTATAGGGAATGTTGAAACCCAATTTTCTCATTTTCTTAATTCCAGCGTAGACAATAACAACAGCAATGACAGGCAATGATGAAACAAAGTATGTCATGGAATCAACAAGTCCATTATTTCCAATTTCGAACAGTTTCCATTGAACAAGAACTTCAATTCAAGTGGGCCTATTCGTCTAAATTCATGGTTAAGCACAGCTTGCTTTGTCAAATGCTTGACTTTTTTGAAATCCACCTACCAATCAAAACTCCAAGTACCGGTAGTGATTCAAAAAAGTTCTGTCATAACCTGCGGAATGGCAGCATCATCATCTAAGTTCACATATTTCACATTTTGTGCCGCTAATCTTTGTTTTGGCATGAACCTCCAAATACGATACAGAACCTCATTATACTCCTTCTTCCAATTGAAATTTTAATACAAATCCAATAGTCGAATTGTGGTATTGGATGATGACGCGTTAAGCAACAGAACTAATTAGGTAAATAAATATGAGTAACTGGTCTTCTTATTCACAATATTCATCCATATTTTTCTCCAGAGAATAAAAATTGATTTTAAGAAGAGTATGATGTGGATTCGTGATTTGGCATAATGTGCAAATAAGAATTAGTCAATTTCAAGAAGAGAAATTCAGTTTAAGCAAACCATTAAAACTAAACTATTTTTGAATTTTCATAATTTTATAATTCTACCATAACTATAATAGATCTTCAGTATGGTAGATTGCACTGTCCACACCACTCTCATTACATTCTCATAAATTTCAAGCTTACATAAATGTCAAGTAATATTTTATGTTTTTACGCTTATGGGTGGTCTACGTATTTTCGGAAAAGTATTCTAAAATCAAATGAATATATTGCTTTTGGTTATGGCTAAGATTTGTTGCAAATTGAGATGCGACGCGACGTGACGTGAGTCTGCTGGATAAGTTGGTATCATATTTATGATCTTATATAAATGCTAATAATGTGAATATTATCAACTCATCTGACAAACTCACGTCGCGTCGCGTCTCAATTTGCGACAAGCCTAAGAGGTTGACACCCTTCCAAATTAATTAGCACGTTAAAAGAGCGGAAAGAGAAAGTTTCAAGGTGAGGAAGAGTTTTTTGTTGTTTAGATCGTTTTCACCCAAACTTGATATGACATGAATAGCAATTCTTTTTCAAAATACATCAATTTGTATCTCCTGCCGGGGGAAAAATACCCAAATCCAGTAGAATTAATTCTAGTATAGTAAATAGCCTATCAATGTAATCTAAAAGTAATACATCAAAACTAACCTCGTTAACAAGAAGTACAGCGACGCTGACAGCTATCAAACATAACGTGATGCTTTTCATGTTGAAATAGACCTGTGTGATGTTTCTCCAACGTGAGATGTCAGTTGACTGCTGGATTGGCTGTTGAGGAAGCTCTCGGCTGGGTAATGCTGCTGCGTCACTACTCGGCTCACCGGACCTGTTGAACGCAGCGCTCAATGTCCAAGGTCGATTCAATTCCGATCATACGGCTCTTTTATCAAGTTAGGCCGTCGCTTGTATCTCGCCAGCAATACCAGGCATCACAATAAAAGATGCTATCAATATACGATGATGAAACCGTGAGTAATAGCTTTCACCAGCATCTTCAATAATGGATGACACGTATAGTAATATATTACAGATTGGTCACAGTTACACCTTGAATTGACATCTAGTTGTTGATAACTCCCATAAAAAGTAATAATCTTCTCCTAGTTTGTTAAAAAATAACAATCACTTCAGAAATAATTCATGTTTTCAAGTTCACATCAACTTATTACACAACAAATTTCCTGATGGAGTAATGTAGCCTACTACTCTATTAACAAGGATTTGAAAAAAGAGATCATGAATAGATATTGTTTTTGTCATCAGTAATATGTCATAAAAAGTTGAATTATTCGAACATGTATCTCATGTAATTATTGTGTTCGCTTTTTGGATATCAGATCCACAGATCAATCGATAAAGTTTATGACATGAAAGCTTCTCCTGAAACACAGCCAAATTTAATGAAAATCATTGTTTCCATCATCAAACTTTTAAGAAATCTCTTCATCGTACTGTGATAAAAATATATTTTGCAAGTGTTAAGGTGAGTTTATTTCAGAAGAGATAAACATATAAAACTCAAGAAAGTAAAAAAAGTAGATTCGTATGGCTTTTGTTGGTGGGGAGTCCCTTGCGGGAAGGTCCCACCGCCTGAATGTATGATGTCTGGATGAATGGATGTGTAGGCCGTCAATGGGCCTTACGACTGCCATACTTCAGCCGGGACCGACAATTCAACATGCCCATCCGGTAGCACGGGAGTGATCTGGTTAAAAAACTTTTGAAAAAACTCAAGAAAAAACTGTTCAGAATATTATGTCAGTTTTCGTTTGTACGAGGACCATTTCAGAGTTGGAAACAAGATGTTTGTAGTTTTCCATGCCACAAATCACCTCCAGGTTGAGGGGAGAATACAATTTACAACATAGCAAGCGGTATAAACAAAGTTGCGAAGGCATCGCTTTCTGTATTTGCCACCCCTGAAAAGTGAAGACTATTTTTTGTTGGCAATGGGGCAGAAGACAGCTCAATGCGCTTACTAAAGCAGATACCTTGCGGCAAAAAAGCACAGAGAAGTTCGAGTACGGTGTTTAACTTGTTTTTTCCTCGTTCGTCTTTTCATCTTACACGTGATAATGAGAAGTGTGGCGATGGGACTGCACTGTGCTGTCATTTATTTGCCGACTCCTCGCTTCTGGACGGACACACAACACTCCTTATTACCTACTCGGCAACAAGATATCACTGCCTTCCAGACTTTCTTTCTTCCAAGACACAAACAGCAGCTCTTTCTCCCTGTTTGATGTTCATAATATTTCACCAAGTTGGAGCTCACTCCCTAATCCCAGCGGTATAACTGGAGTAACCCTGGGGTGTACTTGATTTCATTTTTCATGAAGCATCGTGTGTGGCTCTCAAAACGCGTTCAAAGACATTCATTTTAAACGGGGTTCAATATATCGATTTAAGTACGGTTCTTTTTATATTTCATTCGTATTTTCCTGTGATATATTGATGATTTTGGTTGCTACTGAACAGAATCAATAAAGGAAATTAGTTAATAAACCAATGAGAATATAAAGATTTTATTTTAGAAATTGAACTTATCAGATTTCAGATTTATTTTATCTATTATTCTCCCTCTATTCCCCCGATTATGATTTTTCACGGAAGAAAGTCGATTTGAAGTTATGTGTTTTCCGTTTGGTATTACCAAGGATTTTTAATATTTGTATTTTTGAACACAGGAATCCTACTTGGTTTTCTCGGAAACCCTGAACTGTTTTTAATTGAGATTGAACGAAGTGAGGATTGACCAAATTTTCCGGTTTGTGTACCGGCTAGGGATGGGTATCGAAAGACAAAACATCGATGTTTTGAACATTTACTTATCGATGTTAAGCTGAAAAAACATCGATGTTTTTGAACATTGATGAATCGCCGTACGTTTTTACGGATGATACTAGGAAGACTATTATATCCTTAGAGTAACTCAGATAGTGAAATCAATTTTCTTTTCTATGTACATGTTAAAGAAAGGGACAGAGCTTTTGAAAAGAAGTTAACAATAAAGAAATATTATTGATTGGCAGCAGCCAAAATGAAAGTTTATAAATTGTTTGTAGTTGTGAGTAATCAGACTTGACGTATAGCAACAGAGATTGATACCTATTTAATCGAATATAAAAAAGAAAATCCAATATTCTAAAATATTTTTCTATAGATTTAAATATTAAATCTAAAAAGTGAAATCTAAAATCCAGATAAAGTGAAAACAATTTTATCTGGAGCTATTGTTCCAATATTTTAACAATTACTAACTGGAATTACAGCAATTTTGGACTTGTGTTATTAAGTAACAGTCTTTCGAATAATTGGAGTCAGGTTGTGACTAGAAAGAAGTGAACTCTAGTTCACAAGATTTGTCATCTTCATATTAAGTCAGAAACCTCTCGGGATATCCTCGAAGATTCTTTCTTGGAATTTCATCCTAAGCTAACTTTAGCATTCATTGATACTCATATCGTATTCATTCGATACCTGATAGTTTTATTTAGGAAATGAAAATAAATAAAGTTTCTTCATATGGATATCTACACTCCTTACAATACGAGGACCTCTATTCCAGAGTTAGATTAATTGGTGTTAAACGTATGTAGAGGAAATCACTTGTAATAAGAGATAACTTTCTTCCTAAGAAACGAAGAATCCGAAGTCTTATTCAATTCTAAATAAGTATCTAACCTTGACAAGGTCCACAGAAGTTATTTAAATCTGCAAGAGTATCCAACAGTCTCACATAAAAATACAAAGAGCCTGATTGAAAAATTCCTTTTTGTTGGGAAAAACATCGGATGACCAATGTCTATGTAAAACCATCGATAAGTTAAAAACATCGATGTTTGATGTTGAAACATCGATGTTTTTAAACATCGATGCATCGATACCCTTTCCTAGTACTTGAGGATTATATTAATGATTTGTCGACAGAAAATTTATAATACACGTCACACAAAATCCAAAGTTTCAATCACGTCAACACAACCTCCCCTTTTGTTTGTTGGAAATTGTAATAAATTAGTTAATAATTTTATGAATGACTCAATCACAAAAATATTGTGAAATTCCACAAGTAATATCGGCAAGGGTATTTTAACTATCATTATAATTGAGAATAACAACGGAGACAGAACTATTTACCAATTATCAATTGGCAATGGAGTTCCAGTTGAATGCTGGAATCACCAATAACGAAGAGCACTTGCAAATAATTGACAGGATACTTGAGTGATGGAGCGGAGCACAGGGATGTGGATCCGTTTGATGTAGTTGGTCAAGCTGCACTTAAATCTTCGCAAACTTGATTCTTCTGATAGCCATTGTTGGAGACTACCTCCAGCTCAAAACCGAGCTCTAAAACCAATCAAGATTTTCACAACAGCGTGTTCTCTCAGACCATAATTAACAAGTGCTCTTGACAATCACGGAATGAGAATACTGTATACTCTTGAAGTGCTAAACTTAGTTTCACAAGGAAACTAACTTACCTTCGTCCTTGAATGGTGTTCTCATCTAAGTTTACCATGACTCCGCAAACGACAAGCATTCAATTGAGTTTGGAATTACGTGGATTGGTTTGCAAGGATTCCTGTTGTAATTTGGAGTAAATATTCTTGTTCCTGTCTTGATACTCAATATTATTTTAAGGAGACCTTCTGATATCTTGTCTTGCAATTTGAACAACGTACTTCCTTCGAATTGCTCCGAGTTGTAGTTGGTCAATTGTAATAAGCCTTATTATTTTGACGTTTCTAAAATTATTTCTTCAATTCGGTAACTGGGTATTCAAAGTTTGCATTGCTATTTGTTTATGAGTCAAATATGTCAACTCATGATATACGAGATGTAGAGGAATCCTAAAGATGAAGGGGGATATGCTATTTATTTTTCACTCAATAGGTTTCTTAAATTAAGTATTGGATTCTGCTGAATTACACCTAAATAAATTTGGAATGGAAAATGAGTTACTAGGTTAGATTTTCCAGATTTTTCGAATTTGAATGACATCTATTCACATATTAATTTATTATAATAATATTATATCAATTTATTGTATCATTCAGTGTTCATTCGCGAAGTTCTTACTCATCACATTTTCGTAAAGGAGACAGTTTTGGGCTTTAATGCCTGTTCTTTTCTAACGTCTATTATTCTGTGAATTTCTGAATGAAATAAGAACAATCATCACTACCATCACTGGCAACATGTGGAATGAATGTAACACATTGTTTGGAATCACAATTAACTTTTTCTCATTTTTAAGGCAATTTGTAGGACAATGCTATCTATGAAACTCATACGACTATTATTTTTTCAGAATCAAATGGACAACAATCAGTAGAACGCTCTGATATACAACTGGACCAATCGCCATCAAATTGGGGGAAGTACGTATGCTATCTAATTTAATTTTGTGATATATTCACATTTCCAGGGAATTAGATGAATTTTTTCAATCATAAAGAACCAACAATATGGAAAACTAGGAAGCTTTCCTATCTTGGAAATATTAAACACGGAGAATGGTAGAGGAAGGGCGATCATCATATTTTATTAATTTATTCAATAAAAATAAAATTTATTTCGAATTTATTGAAGTTTATATAAATATGTAACCTCAACTATCTAAAAGGATTTAGAGAGCTTGAAATAATTCTTTTTCACCTACGTGAAGGCTTCGAAACTCTCCAGGGAGTAGATGAGATGCAAAAAGTGAGTGTCAACCTACCATTGCAGACTCCGTCCTAGTTTCACTACGGTACCGGAAGAGGTAGAAGAATAGCTTTGACACGCAAAATATTATTTGCTTGAAAGGATAAATTTTATTCAATACTCTACCTCCTTTGAAATAACGAATGACTTTTCACGTCTCTTCCACTGAGCTTTCTTCTCAAAGAAAAATGGAAATGCTGTCAATATCCCGGAAACATCTCAAAGGTCCGAAACGCGGAACTATGACGCTAAAAATTGATTTTTCAGTAGCAAATCTTGATAAACACAACGATGATGCTATAGTATCTCTAGCATTCAATTCTCTAGTATTGAACTACTAACTTCATGTGGTATCAGAAAAAATCATAGCTTCTTCAATAGAATAAAAGTCAGAATCAGTAAAATTATCTCTAAGGTGTCTATGAACTTAATTACAAACTACAAAGTATCCAAATGTAAGAGGTTATTGCAAATCAAAAAATTTTGTGATTCAACTAAGTCATTATAACAAAGTTTGTAATAGAGGTTCATTGTATGAGCATGAAATTCTATTTATTTTCCAGATATCATGATTTACACAATTATTGTTCAGGTCCAGTTTTCTCGTAATTCTTATTCAGAGAGTAAGTAGAGTTTACAAACAGGGGAGTTGCTCTCAGACACTTGAGGTGTTTCCACTTTAATATCATACAGTTTCAACTTGATGTTTCTTCTCAGCAAAAACTCCATCCGGATCTAGACAGTATTCAACACTTTCGCTCTGATCAAAACATGTCTGTCAAATTTTGAAGCAACACTGCTGCCTCCTCTGGAAGCGAATCCAATTAAAATGGAATATAATCATGCTAACTAGGGGAAACGTACTTGATCTTGATTACACTCTTAAAATGCAAAGCTTCCTCACCCAACTCATCTGTAATTACGAGTGCAGCATAAGAAGCAGAAGGGGCTGGATTATTAATAATAATGAGATATGAGAATTTGAGTGAGAGATGGAAACAAACACTCCATTCTTTCAGTCAGCAAAGTCTACGCTCATGACTTTCTCAACTAGAGTTTCAAAAACGTTGTGTACGGTAACATTCAGTTACCAAGAACATTCAACAAAAATGTATTTTTACTAACTGAATATTTGAGAAGCTCCCTCGAGCATTTTCATAAGGAAGTATGTTGTTTAAATGTTACACACTTTTTCAAACATTTTTCAAGATGAATAAAATAATAGTGCAGCCGTATCTCGTGATAACGGCTCTCACTTCCATAGAAATGAGAAATCATAATAATTGTAGGGTAGAGTTTGTATTGTATATCCTTATTCAGAGGTCTCGTCTCAAAAGATGATAAGAGTAAGCTGAAATGTAAGAGTGGACCTGGCACGTCTATTCCTATTCTTGTCGAAAAATGGCTTCATACGGATTGCAAGCTCATTCAAGACTAGTACTACCAATTATTATTGATATCAGAATGAGTGATGGAACGGAGAAAGCATCATTCTGTCCTTATACTAGACTATAGGTATTGAATTGCTCTTCTTCATTATTCATCAGTTCCGTGAACATGAAATGGAAAAATTGCTTATTTAGCGGAGTTTTAAGTCCTTTCTACCACTCAACCTCAATACTTCGGCAGCCTTCGTGCATGAACTGGTGTAACTGGTGTGAACATGGTGTAACAGGACGCTATGTTGTCTTGACGCAAACATGTTGTCAAGCCAATCCATACTTCTTGACCGTATCAACTGAAGAGCAGTGCTGATATAAAGAAAGTAGTATGTTTGAGAAGGATTCCTTTTAAGCGAAAATGAATGAATCAGCATAAAAGTATATACCTACCCATCAACTCAAATGACTATATTACAAACACAAATCATCGACGCATTATTTCACTTTTTCTAACAAACTATAGATCTGTCAAATAAAATTTATTGTTCTATATTACACATCACTTATTAGGACTCAAACTCCAACAGAAATCACACCGATTAATTTCGTGGAACAATAATTCAACTCAAGATTAATCAGTTACACTACTGATCTCCTGGCTTATATCCTAGCCAAGAAATTAGGCCTAAGCTTCAGAAATTTCATCAAACAGATGAACTAGTTCGTTGTAGCTTCAAATACCAGGGCTTTACTGGATCAATGGTGGAATCTGAGAAGGATTATAAGTTTAATTTTCATCTCAGTCTCGAAACGAGAACTTGAAATGTGTCGCAGATTGAATCTTATATCTTTCAAATGCCAGTTTCATTTGTATTCACAATAAATTAATAATACCTTGAATTACTGTGAGAGATTATGTGGGTACGTTTAGTTGGGAAACACTGTTTATAACATTATCAGTCGCTGCGATTGGGTTAGACAAAGTTTTAGTTCGTGCAGCAAATTGACTAAAGTTCTCAAACAATTTTGCAAGAGACTTGTACGGAATGTGCACTGAGTTTCCCTTGTACTAAAAAGCTTGACGTGGGGAAAATTGAAAACGGAACTACACCAAAACTAACAAAAAGAGCTTGCTAAAACATGATAAAAACTACAAAGTTACCTCATGGATTGTATATATCTGTTATGTACATTCCCATGTATTCGAAAAGTTAATATTTGGGTCTGAAAGCAGATCTGGAATTTATTAAAACCCAGATTGTGTTGATGAAATATTCTTGGACTTAATAAGTTAGAAACATTTTTGTCTCAGTGATTCTACTGTAATTTAGTGTATTTATATTTCAATGAATCAGGGCACATGACAAAGAAGTGTGGTTTTTCTATTGGCATTCTTTTACGTGTCATCTTGTTCCAAGTTCCGTAGTGATACGTTGACTTACAAAATTCTCCCCCTTGTTTTACAGAGCATTCTGATTCACTTTCTATAACTTTCTATAGCAATTAGTTTGAAGTCAATGCTGAGTTACTCGAGAGGTATTATTACATAATATTAATTGTAATAGTAATAGCACTATCCACCGCTTCATTCCACAGCTCCCTCCTCACTTATTCGTCGTTCTTAGGACGTTCATAGAAGCACTTTTTTACTTTTGTTCGTAGGACGTTCATAGAAGGACTTTTTCACTTTTATTCGTAGGACGTTCATAGAAGACTTTTTCACCAATTCACACTAATAAGAATAATCTCCAAGAGAAAATTTGAGAATCTAACCAGTTTCCCAACAGCATATTGGAATATTCACTAACTGTATATTTTAAATATGTGATTTGACAATGTTGATTAATCTATCAATGGAGAATAAAGGCTCCATAATAATAATTAAAATTGGGGTCCATAGTAAAAAAGGCTCCATAATAAATCTTTCTTAAGGCCAAGGAGAATAAAATTTGAAAAAATTAATAATTATTCTAAAATAATGAAATAAATTCAACAATAAGATTTCACCAAGTATTTCTCCATCATCATTCACTACATGCTAATATGTCGTTAAAGAATTCATGATTAATCAATGGTCAAGTTAAGTAAGTTGCATCCAGTGCCTTTTTTATAGCATGCACACATATATAAAAATTATTACAATAATTGATATTGATTGCAATACAAACCAATTATCCACTTACATACCACATTATTTATTAGTACATTCCTAAAGCCTTCATAAAGTACATTTTACAGCAGCCTCCTCCATTACGGTACTCATTGTTTTTGCGATGATGTTTCTGATAAAAAACCGGACTCTCAACTCTTTGAGAGTTATTGTAGCGGCCAATGATCAGAGAATGAATAAATATACCAATAAAAACAACAAATATTATTAACGAGTCGAAAAGTAAAACGTATTGAATTGAGAGCAGACTAAACCGAGGAATGCGGGAATTTAACGATCAAATGCATTCAATTCGTTGCTTGTTGGTGAATGGGAAGTGATGGCAATTTAAAAACTCAAAAAATGGTTGTTGAAACTACTCCAAATAGAATTGACGCAATCGACTCATTCATTTGGAAATTATCAAAATTTGATAACTCGTGGGCTGATCGGTTTCCAGTATGAAAAGTGAATAAAGTACTAGATGTTTGGACCTTGTTCTAGAACCAATGTACTCTACAGAATATGGGTGAGATAATTGAATGAAGCTAGCAATGGATAACGTTCATCCGAAAATGGATACTTCTCTTGAGTATTCACATACTGTCTAATATGGTGGAAAACTTGTTGAAGTATTAATAATTGATTGAATGATTGAGTGTTGAGATGAATGAATAGCCTGGTGGTCCTACTCACAACCCGAGACTCATGTTTGTTTCCATTCAACTCTTGACTGCATCAATCAATTAAATTCAAATCTCTGATGAATCGTATTCTCAGATTGGATGCAAAAATACAAAATAATGGATGATGAACAGGTTACATGACTGCCATTAATAATTATAGATGACTAATATTGAAGGCTTAACACACACTTGCTTCTGAAAACAATGATATAGAGATATAGGATGACAAAGAAATGCAAATAAATTATTGTGAATGTGATTTAGAATTCATCTATTCATTCATGTCTTTTTTAGGATTTTGATCTTCAATTTTTTATTAAATTTATATTTCTATTCTAGGCATTCTTCTGGAATTTATAATTACTTTTCTTCACGGATGACGAAGGTTTCTTTCATACTTGTAGTTAAAACTGTCAGTAAATATATTTTAGTGACTATGTAATCAATCTTAAATGAACAAAAATATGCATTTCCTATGAGACCTGCCCGAATTGTCGGTTCTCTTTCTGTCTGTTTGGCTGAATATTATGAGTATAATCTATTGAGCGTATCAAATACGCTTTCCTGGAATACACTCTTTATGGTTCTCTGAAATAGATATTGTCTTCTGGGGAGCAAACCCATATCTTTTCGTAGAAATTATGATGAAATTACCATTATAATTCCTCCAAAATCTCCTTCTATTTGCAGTATCTTTTCAATACCTTCAAATTTAATCTTTGTTGGGAAGTTGCTGTATGTAACTCACGCGGTTCAGTAGAGATTTCATTGTGACTAATAAAACCTCTAATAATAAATCCTAGTTCACTGGTGGATGGTGGATGGTATCTGTGGATATCTGGTAGTATATGATATATAATAACTTTAATTCAGTTGTTTTCTTTTCTTTGCTGATTTACAACGATGAATATTTACTGTAGATTTATTAAATTCAACTGCTGAATTTTGCAAACAGTTAACATCCTAATTGGATGATTTGCTATCGTTTCTCTGATCTGCTATGTTTTTCTTCTTTTTGCCTCCTATGTCAATACATTGACTGTAATGATATACAAATAAGCGTAGAAAGGAAAGTGAGATTGGATAAAAAGTGATGCACACCATTATGCCGCCATAATACCATTGAAAATAAAGCAGGAAAGCAGAACCAGAGGTAGGCCTTCTCTATTATTCGACAGCCAAACAACTACCGTAGCTTCAATGTAACAACAACTCGATCAATGTTGACAAATATTCGTGACGAATCTGGCGAAATTGATTAAACCTTCACATTTCTATGAGGATTATTCATGTTTGCCATATAATAAGCTAGTAAACAAGCTTAAACTATAACATTTCTCTTGTCTCCAACAGAGATTCACTCTTAATGTTTTTTGTAACTACTGATCAATAATCGAGATTAATACCGCATCAACCCAAAATTCATTATTGTTGAATGATTATGATCCTTCTTTTATCTACTGGGGTAGATTCCTTCAGTATCGTAGAGACTAAGGTGGGTCAATTTATCGTGCAATTCTATAAATTTACTAGTAGCTCTGTGAACAGTAGACCACACGCAGTTTTCTCATCCACAAGTATCTGATGTCACATGTTCTAGTTGATTCAGTTGAATTACAATAAATTCACAGTTGAATCATAGGTAAACTATCATTTGTTTTCTCCAAGATCAAAAACTCACTTAATATGTTTGTTTATTGCTTCTTTCGCCCTTGAAATAATCATCGGGTTAGAAACATTGCACTCCTGGTAGCTTAAGGAATAAAAGAACAACTCGCAACCACAACACCTATTTTGATTCCATTCTTTTGGGTACACACACACACACACACACACACACACACACACACACACACACACACACACACACACACACACACACACACACACACACACACACACACACACACACACACCACACACACACACACACACACACACACACACACATACTGGAACAAGGTAATAAACGGGGAGGTGAGAAATGAACATACATTGCGGGGAGGCTGATTTACACACATTTACACACATGTTGGAGATTTAATTTTTGTTTTAGAAAGTATATTAATATGTGTTCAATACAGTTGTAACTTTTTTTTCTGTTAACTTGAAAAAAAAATTACGCATTAAACCTACAAAAAGGGGAGAAATGTGTGTACACTTTCACTGAACAAACCGAGGAGAAATGTGTGTACACTTCCACTGCACAAAGCGGGGAGAAATGGTGTGTACACTTCAAACCCACATTCCGGGGAAGAGTTGTGTGTTTAGTTTAACTTACGTGTGTGGTGTGTGTGTGGTGTGTGTGTGTGTGTGGTGTGTGTGTGTGTGTGTGGTGTGTGTGTGGTGTGTGTGTGGTGTGTGTGTGTGTGTTGTGTGTGTGTGTGTGGTGTGTGTGTGGTGTGTGTGTGTGTGTGTGTGGTGTGTGTGTGTGTGGTGTGTGTGTGGTGTGTGTGGTGTGTGTGTGTGTGTGTTGTGTGTGTGTGTGTGGTGTGTGTGTGTGTGTGGTGTGTGTGTGGTGTGTGTGTGGTGTGTGTGTGGTGTGTGTGTGGTGTGTGTGTGTGTGTGTGTGTTGTGTGTGTGTGTGTGTGTGTGTGTGGTGTGTGTGGTGTGTGTGTGTGTGTGTTGTGTGTGTGTGTGTGTTGTGTGTGTGTGTGTGTGTGTGGTGTGTGTGTGTGTGTGTGTGGTGTGTGTGGTGTGTGTGTGTGTGGTGTGTGTGTGTGTGTGTGTGTGTGGTGTGTGTGTGTGTGGTGTGTGTGGTGTGTGTGTGGTGTGTGTGTGTGTGTTGTGTGTGTGTGTGTTGTGTGTGTGTGTGTTGTGTGTGTGTGTGTTGTGTGTGTGTGTGTGTGGTGTGTGTGTGGTGTGTGTGTGTGTGGTGTGTGTGTGGTGTGTGTGTGGTGTGTGTGTGTGTGTGTGTGGTGTGTGTGTGTGTGGTGTGTGTGTGGTGTGTGTGTGTGTGGTGTGTGTGTGGTGTGTGTGTGTGTGTGGTGTGTGTGTGTGTGTGTTGTGTGTGTGTGTGTGTGTGGTGTGTGTGTGTGTGGTGTGTGTGTGTGTGGTGTGTGTGTGTGTGGTGTGTGTGTGTGTGTGTGTTGTGTGTGTGTGTGTGTGTGGTGTGTGTGTGGTGTGTGTGTGTGTGGTGTGTGTGTGTGTGTGGTGTGTGTGTG
This sequence comes from Nilaparvata lugens, assembly GCF_014356525.2. Lineage (NCBI taxonomy): Eukaryota > Metazoa > Arthropoda > Insecta > Hemiptera > Delphacidae > Nilaparvata > Nilaparvata lugens. The sequence continues at coordinate 61,298,964 of NC_052504.1, read as the reverse complement.
GTGTGTGTGTGGTGTGTGTGTGTGTGTGTTGTGTGTGTGTGTGTGGTGTGTGTGTGTGTGGTGTGTGTGTGTGTGTTGTGTGTGTGTGTGTTGTGTGTGTGTGTGTGGTGTGTGTGTGTGTGGTGTGTGTGTGGTGTGTGTGTGGTGTGTGTGTGTGTGTTGTGTGTGTGTGTGTGTTGTGTGTGTGTGTGTGGTGTGTGTGTGTGTGTGTGTGTTGTGTGTGTGTGTGTGTGGTTCTTAACACAAGTTCTGGCTGCAACACTTATTTCGATATTTACTATTCTATTTGATCATAGAATACAATATCGTATGGGTCTTCGACATGCACGTTGATTTGTGTACGATTGTTTTTTGCCATCCTTATGAATTCGAATAAGTGCAACTTGTCAAACATCATCTGTTTGATCTAATAGAATTTTATAAGGACGGTAAAAATCGATGTGTATGTAACTGGCTTTTACTAAACAGGCTTCACGAATTACAATACGATAATAGGATAGTTGATACAATACATGGTTTTAATTCAGATTCATTCATTGATAGAAATAAAAGGAGATTCGGTGTCGATAGCATCGAAGTCGCCAGGCTGGTCTGGATCATTTATGAATTTCTCAGTATGCAGTATCCACTCATCAGCTCTAATACAAACACAAACATTAGTTTCGTTTTACTTGGAATAGTAAGACATTATTTCATTATGTCCATTATTACAATAGATCAATTCAGATCCAGTTAGCTGTTAGAGTAATATAATGTAATTACATTCTATACTCACTGTTCAGATCAGCACAATGTTTATAGCCTACTGTAAGCAGTGAGTATAGAATGTTACATTCTATACTCACTGACTGCATATTTATACTGTGTAATAGATTTATTGATTGTTGCAAAGATTTTAAGTCAATGATTCAACAGGAAATCCATGGTAATATTCAACGATTTCAACCTAATGAATTAGATTGTTGTATGACAAAACTGAAATCCCGACAACGTAAATAATTCAGTGATGTTAACTGTACAAGGTTACTTTTTCTCGTATTTTATTGAGTGATAATGGGAGATGATTTCTGATTCCATATTTGGATTCAACCTTTTGAAGTTTGAAACTTTCAAAGCTGGAATTTCTTTTGTCTTTTTCTAAAAAGACTTTTCCACTTCAGCATTAAAATGTACATTTCACAATATGCATAACAAGATATCAATAACAATAAAGAGGAAATGACTCTTATCGATTATAAACTCCTAAAAATTGAATTCCTTTATCAATTCTCGCCTGTATTCCACTGCCTCCTCAATATCCTACTAGACTCGTCCAAAATTTTCCATTCAGATACTCAATTACTGTCTCTCTCTCTAGCATCACCCCTCTCAGATATTTCTTTCTTATTTCACCAAAATTGAACATTTACCGATGAAATGATAAGCATCTTCCGTTTCTCGGCTATTGCACATAGAACAGATACCTATCCCCTCCTCTCTTTGCGGTGCGTGATTGAGCGATAATAGCCCAGAGGAGGCCCTTGAAAATCATCGAGGTAACATTCCGTTTGGACTCATCATTCATGTAATTTCTCGTTCCATCGTCAATTTTTACATCTGCGTAGATTCTGTGAAACTGTGACCGCTCTCTTCTCTCTAGCCACTTACTTTAACTTTAGCTTTTATCTTCTCCATTACCCTCTCCCACGTTGCTTCACCCCCTCCTGAAATTTGCTGCTTGCCAGTTGTCCGCTGTTATCGGCAATTCAATATCAAACTCACTTAATATCCGTCTCCATTCAGAATACCAACCACACTTTTATCTTAAACAATGCCTTGCGATCAATGTTCGATATCGGTCGCCAGGTATCTCAAAAGAATTCAATACATATTTTATATGAACGCTCAAAGTATACAACCACAAAATTTCCTTTCCTGTCACTAAGTATACTATATAATTTGGCGTATTACACGGTAGTCCAAATATTTTCTTGACAAACAACCTCAGAAATTTTCTAGTTCTTCTCTCTCCGCATATCCCAATACCTGTGCTGCATATGTTACAACTGCTTACTTATCGAATCAAAAATTCCTCATTTCATTGACAGAGGTGCTTCATCATTCAAAATGAGTCTTCGCCATACACTATTAATCCCAAATCTGGCAGCTGTTATCTTACATTTAAAATGTGCGGTTAGGGCAAGTCTTGATGAAAAAACAACTCGCAGGTATCTGTACTCATTCACTGTTTCAATAACTTCATTTCCATAGTACCACTTCTCTCTTTCTCCCAATCGTCCTCCTCTTCTGAAAACTACAATCTTGGATTTAGCCATGTTCACTGTGAGATTCCACCTTATGCAATATCCCTTTAACTTATTTATCATTGACTGCAGATGTCGAGGATTCTCAGACAACAATACCACGTCATCAGAATATAACAGCGAATTTATCAGCCTCTGCCCAACATAATATACCTCCACCAATAACATCACTCAAATCATTCAAAAATAGTGTGAATAGCAACGGGGAGAATACGCATCCATTTCTGGTTTCAAAGTATTCTGTTAAGTTACCCTCCACGCCATGCCATACAGGAGACTTCGTATTTCTATATAGACTCCTCAACATCGCAATAAATTTAGTCGACACTCCCAATTCACTCAGTTTAAAAAATAAAGCCTCTCTGTCCACACTATCGTAGCCCAAAAAGAAACAGTACAACTTCTTTGTAGGTCTATTCAACGTTTTCATTACTATATTGAATAGAACAAAAATATTATCAGTAGCCGAATAACCTCTCCGAAAGCCACACTGATTCTCTATAATAATATTTTCTCTTTCCTCCCACAACTGCAACCTTCTCAGTAAAATAAATGAAAATACTTTAGCGACAGCATTTATAAAAGATATGGCTCTATAATTATTCACTTCATTAGTATCACCTTTTTATGCAATGGAAATATAATTGAACGTGGAAACCTGTTGGTATCTGTCCACTCTGACGATGGCATTGGAAAAAGTCAAAATAATCTCTTTGTAATTTTTTGACGCATTCTTGTAAAACTCAGCAGGAACTCTGTTATCACCTGGAGCCTTATTGTTGCGCATTGTCTTGAAGGCACTTTCCAATTCATTCATATCTATGTATTTGTCAAGAGTTTGATCTTCAACATTCCTCGCCGCATAATATGTGACTACCCCGCAAACTGATCCAAACACTCGTCTGAAGTGTTCAACCCAATCCTCAGCACTCACAGTTCCCGAAATCTTGAACTCTCTACACTTGAATTTCTTTATCAGAGCCCACAAATCACTGGAATCCTTGACTCTTCTGAATTGTTCTTTTATATCGCTGTAATACGCTTGCCTTTTACTCTTACATAGCAGTTTGTATTCCTTTACTACCTTCATATAATTTTCTCTCACCTGCTCCGAATTTGATTTTCTAAACACATTCAATAGGCTGAACACTCGCTTTCGCATAACCGCACACTCTTTGTCGAACCACTTTTCTCTCCATCCTTCTCTCTTTCTATCAGGTTGGGGCACATAATTTGCAGCTCTATATAAGATTATTTAATACTTATAAGTCTCCTCACTACTCTCGGGAAGACCATTTATTTCTCTACAAGCATTGGTGAGTTTAGATATATATTCATTCTTCCTCGCTTCCTTCCATTTCAACTTCGGTAAGAGTGGTAAAATTGTGCTCTCTCTTTCTAGAGTATCAACCGTGATTAGCGTAGCTTCAATTGGGAAATGATCAGATAAAAATTCTGGCACAATAGAAAATTTTCCAACTATTTGCGCTAATTCGACAGCCATGCAACATAGATCTATTACGGAAGCCCCTCTGCCTATAAAAGTAAAGTCTCCCCACCTATCTCCACTTATCCTTCTATTCATAATGATGAAATTAAAAACCTCACAGAACTCCAATATTTTCTTACCTTTCATATTAATCACCTCATCCTTTGACTCTTGCTTATTACTCAGTGCATTTCCCAATTCTATTACATCTGTTAATTCCGACATGTCCTGTCCATTTCCTATTCTACCGTTAAAATCTCCAATTAAAATCATATTATTCTATTATGCTCTTGCACTATCATAAACTCCCATAATGTATTGAATTCTCTCTCCATTCCATGTCTTCTCCACCACTCAGGTAAATTGGAACTATATAATATTCATTCCGTTGTCCTGCATTCATGTGAATAACTTTCCTCTCAAGCGCATCGATTACCTTACAAAAACTCTCTATTCTTTTACTAATTTCTATTAATTTCTCCCTTTGCTCTACCTCAGTTTGATTCTCCAACTGCGAATTCCCAGTATAAATTGTAATCTGGAAAACAGTTTTCAAAATACAATTGCTTTCCTCTTTCAACAAACGTCTCCAATAGTACAAAAACATCATAATTACAAATAAAATTATATACTTGAAAAATCTTACCACTTAATCCAGCCACATTGTACGCTACTATACTCAACTGTCCCTTCTCACACGGACTGACGGCGTTATCTCAGCGGTTGCGGTCTTCGTCCTCGCCGCCTCGCTCCTCCTCATCACACATGCTCCCGCTCACGGCCCGCATCACACTCTCATCGAACATGCTCCCGATCTTCTGCAGCCCATCCTCTCCCTCCGAGACCAGTCCATTCTCCTCATCCAGCGTGAAAACCCGACTATTCACGATTAAACGATCCACTTCAACCGATACTCTCCTCTCACTCCCGGAACTTGTTTCTTCAACTCGCCAAGCACCCGGAAAAGCTTTGATCGTCGTTTTCTTGTGTCGAAAGCAAAGTCTTTATGAATCACAAACTGTGTACCCTTCAGCTTCCTACTGTTTCTCGTGATGAAATGGATGTCCTGATCGTCCGGAAAATGCGCAATGATTGGCCCGTTATCTATTTTCTTGCCCAATGCATGTGCTCGATTAACCCAGGTACCTGCTCGTGCCCTCAAATGACTCACACAAAAGTCTTTGACAGTTCTCACGTAATCCACTGTTGCACATTAATATTTCAGCCCGCGAAAAATTATATTGTTCCTTTTCGATCTATTTTCAAAATTTTCCATGTTCCTGATTATGAGATTATTCTGAATTTTTTGAGCAACAATTTGATTTCTTAACTGTTAATTCTCGACAGAGAGTTTATTCACTTTTTCAATTAGACCATTTAAATCCACCTTTGTAGCTAGCAGCGCGAGTTTTTCATCCATAGCCTTACTAAACCGCTTTTCAAAACGGTCAAATAGTGATTCAATAAAGTCTGAGTTCACATTACCGGAAGCTTTAACACTTGGGTCTGGAGCACGCTTTTTCTGTTCCATCTCTTCGAGCTCAGGCGAACTTTTAGCACGAGGACTCTTCTTAGCACTATCGTCCGGTGAAAAGTATTGTTAGATAATGTTCTTATTCATTCAGCTTCGAATATTTCGATTCACTTGGGAACAATTTCACAAATAAAAACAAATTGATAATTCAATTTATTACGAAATAACTTTTAGCTCTAGGTCTCTTTTTAGCACTACCGTCTGGTGGAAAGTATTGTTGGATAATGTTTTATTAATATAAACTTTGAATATTTCGATTCACTTGAAAACAATTTCACAAATAAATAACAAATTGATAATTCAATTATTACGAAAGAACGTTCTAGGTTAAACATGCACTAAATGAACCGATTAAGCACGACCCGTCCGGAAACTTGAGATAAGAGAGCAAAACAATTCTGCGACCGCTCCGTTCAACAGCTCACTATCAACTCGATTTGAAATCGAAAAGTTGTCAGTTGTAATTGGGGAATGATTTTAAAAAACCAATACTTTTATTTTCCATAACTGTACTCATAAAAAATAATATGATAATATATTTTATATTCAAATGAAACGTTTAGTTTTTAAATAAAAAAATATTTTTGAGCCCCAAAATCCATTGGAGAGTTACCGAATTGCTTGATCAAGAGATTCAATTGATTGATGATAAAGTTCAATTGCGCCGTGAACATAGAGAATTTGATCTTCATCAAGTTCAAATGTTTGGAGACAAAAGTCGTGTTGCCAATACATACATAGAAATGATTCTCATTAATCATTCGTGAACAGCACAGGGGAAATAATTGAGGAGTTGGGTGGAAAAACGACCTGAGTCAAAAAATCAAGTTTTGTGTAAATTGAGTTTGGAATATTTAGAACACATCTTCATTATTTCATCAGAATGCAATATTCTTGCAAGTATTTGAACTTTATTGATCTTTTTATACTATTTTCAATGCTATTATTCATAATTAGCCAGTAATCCAAGGCTAACTGATATTAATTGATATAAGGTGTGTTGTCTCAGGTCGTTTTTCCATAACCCTGGTTGTTACATGTTCAGAGGTTCAATAAAATGATGAAAACCCGTATCAAGAGTAGTGATAATGATAATATATTGCTCATGATATTGGATAATTAATAAGTAGATAATAAAGATCTAAAAAATGTCATTTAGAAGTGAACAATTGAAGATGATATTTTCTTCTTGAACACGTTTCTTCCATGATCAAGACTCTGGAATGTTACATGGTACTGTTCTGATTTTCGGGAAATTCATAAACCCAATGCTTTCAGCATCGGATTCTTCTTCAGGAGCGTCTTCTTCATTATTTCATCATCTAGAGGATAATTGGTTCCCTTGGATGTATTAATGATCTTCTTATACCATTCATTTGGTAGAGAGTTAGTTGGGAGGATATTTTTAATATTCTTTCCGAAGAATGGACATTGATATGTCCAAAGCTCCGCCAATTTATGTAGATGCATTACAATATAATCTTGTATAGTTATTCCAAATTGCTTTTTCCATATCATATACAGTTCAATAATTATTTTCTTAGTCTATATTATGTAAATTCATCTATAATTTTGCTGTATTGTAAGCTATTGTATATGAGTGTATAAGCAAGTATATACTGTAATCTACATAAGTACAAGTAATCTACAAAGTACTCAATCAATCAATCAATCAATCAGCTTCTTCTTTTGTAAGAAAACAAAATAAGGATTTCACTGGCTGCTGGCTCACAGCTTGTCAGCTGAATAATTTCAGGTTTGCCACATAAACAAAAAATTTTCACAACTCAATCATTTTCAAGATACAACAACATTTATGTACCAATCTGTTCAGAATTTAATGGCGGATAGAATGAAGCGTGTTGCGGAAAAACGACACGAGTGGCCTCGGGTCGTTTTTCTACCAGCTCCTCAATTTCACAATTGAAAATAATAATTTCACACATACAAAGCCTATGAATACTGTGTACGTAGTACAGTATCCTTTCCTGCTCAAATCAAACCTGTACTGTAGGCTACAGAAGAGTCACGACATGTCAATTGGAAAATTTTCTCATTTTCAAATGTCTGCTCATGATATGATATCTTCTCATTTACATTTGACGATTTCTCAAATACAATTCACTACTCTCAATTACATGTGTGATGACTTCCTAAATACAATTGACTATTCTCATTTGGGCTACATCTGACATTCTCTCAATTACAAGTGACTATTCTCAAATACAATTGATACTTTCTCAAATTAACTTTTTACTTTCTCAAATAAAATTGGAAAAGGTGTTGTGACTACTATTTTTTTTTTTTTTGAGCAGGGTATGATTACTAAATCTTTTCTCCGGAACAACGTCTTTTCACAAAAAGTGAGCATGCCGTACACAAGTAAAATATTCAATCCAAGGTTTACAAGAGAGTTTTTGCAAGGATTGACAGACACAGAAGAAAATGTCAATATGGAGAGAAACTAAGAGACAAATTTCATTTTATCATAGGCTATCCTGATCTTGAGATACAATGTTAGGTTAGCAAAGTTTGAGGCATCCGCTTCTCTAAAACAGTAAGTGAATTCTCAGTGAAGCCTGTTCAAGAATATAAACTTACTGACGTGCTATTCTTGAATCTTAACAAGCCTCCATTCGCATCATACTAGCAATAGCCCAAATTCAATGCGGAAAATTCTCGGGAAATTGTGTTACCAAGTCACCATTGATTGTGATGAACCTAATTTGGCGTTGAATTGTAGAGGATTTTATTCACTATGGAAGGTTTTTGAGTTATATGGAGAAAAAAAACAGGTATTTTTAACACTGTAAGGTTAGCAGAGGGTATTTTTTTGTGAAGAATCATTTTCAGACTATTTGTAGCAAATAACTAAAAAATCAGTACCACAATACATTCTGGCAGCATGTTTCCTCGCTCCCTTCTCATGTCTCAAGTGGATGAACAGAAAAATAAACTATGAATTCGCTAAGCTGTGACTCAATGAGTCTGAACGAAAAAGGAGATAAGTTGCTGATTCATAAATTCACGGCAAGCCCCATAGCAAACCAGTTACTCCGAACAGTGAAGGAGACAATGGAGATATGCAGGGATATGCAAGTACCCGCATTGTATGCTCAATCCGTAATGAGTTTTGTGTAAGTGTGTATTAGCGATCGTAGCACAACGTGGTGGCAATTTTGGAAACTGGAGGTATCCCAATTAGGTGGAGTACTAACAAAATGGGGAGATTTTTTTTATTACGTTTTTACATGGTTTTAAGCATGTAGAAGTGATTTTTACTAAAATTGAGCAGTGACACTATGGGGTCTCCCCTTAGTGTACACCCTCCCCTTAATGTGCTGTGTATACTTGATTGTCTCCCCGTATTATACCTTGTTTCAACACACACACACAACACACACACACAACACACACACCACACACACACACACAAAAGCACATTGACTCAAGTAGTGGTCACATGACCAAAGGCCATATTTATGCAGGAAATATGAAAAAATTTAATAACCTCAACAATGTTATACAATGTTGTACAATATAATAAACTCTGTTCACGTTTGAAATATCGGGTCACCGAGCTTCGCTCGTTATTTTTACTTTTCTTGCGCTATTAGAATAGGTAAGGATAGTATTGCTTTCCAAAAAAATTAAGGTACCCCAATTTCTAAATGTCTATACGTTTCAAGGTCCCCTGAGTCCAAAAAAGTGATTTTTGGATATTGGTGTGTGTGTGTGTGTGTGGTGTGTGTGTGTGTGTGTGTGTTGTGTGTGTGTGTGTGTTGTGTGTGTGTGTGTGTGGTGTGTGTGTGTGTGTGGTGTGTGTGTGTGTGTGTGGTGTGTGTGGTGTGTGTGTGGTGTGTGTGTGTGTGGTGTGTGTGTGTGGTGTGTGTGGTGTGTGTGTGGTGTGGTGTGTGTGTGTGTGTGTGTGTGGTGTGTGTGTGGTGTGTGGTGTGTGTGTGTGTGGTGTGTGTGTGTGTGTGTGTGTGTGTGGTGTGTGTGTGTGTGGTGGTGTGTGTGTGTGTGTGTGTGGTGTGTGTGGTGTGTGTGTGTGTGTGTGTGTGTGTGTGTGTGGTGTGTGTGTGGTGTGTGTGTGTGTGTGTTGTGTGTGTGTGTGTGTGTGTGTGTGTGTGTGTGTGTGTGTGTGTGTGTGTGTGTGTGTGTGTGTGTGTGGTGTGTGTGTGTGGTGTGTGTGTGTGTGTGTGTGTGTGTGTTGTGTGTGTGTGTGTGTGTGTGTGTGTGTGTGTGGTGTGTGTGTGTGTGGTGGTGTGTGTGTGTGTGTGTGTGTGTGTGTGTGTGTGGTGTGTGTGTGTGTGTGTGTGTGTGTGTGTGGTGTGTGTGTGGTGTGGTGTGTGTGTGTGTGTATATGAGTGTATGTGCGTCTGTGTACACGATATATCATCTCATTTAATTTACTCTTGAGAACTGTTATTTGTTTTCTCCAAGATCAAAAACTCACTTAATATGTTAATAAACTCAGTACACGTTTGAAATATCGGGGCAGTATAATTGTAATCTACATAAATAAAGTACTCAATCAATCAATCAATCAATCAATCTCCCGATTAACGGAATCACTTGATATTTGGAACTTAAGGTCCTGACTATATGAGGATCCGACACGAACAATTTCGATCAAATGCAATTCAAGATGGCGGCTAAAATAGCGAAAATGTTGTCAAAAACAGGGTTCTCACGATTTTCTCAAAGACGGCTCCAACTATTTCGATCAAATTCATACCCAAAATAGATATTGATAAGCTCTATCAACTATAAGTCCCATATCTATAAAAATTTCAGGAGCTCCGCCCCATCTATACAAAGTTTGATTTTAGATTTTTCAATTATCAGGCTTCAGATACAATTTAGACGAAAAATTTCAAGTGGAAAAGATTGAGCATGAAAATCTTAACAATTAATGTTCAGTAACATTTCCACCTAAAATTGAAAATAAGCTCGAAATCCGAGAAAATGTGATTATTCAATTGCAAACTGTTGGTTCTATTAACCTAAATCATTCACTATGAAGAGATAGCAGACCTCGTGTGTCTCCAGCGTTATTGTCCTGTTACCAGCTAGCTTAGATCTTTGAATAGTGGACTTGAGATGCGCGTGAACACTAGCGTCAGGTGATTAATTTTCATAACGGCAAGGTAAGTTGTGTGAGTGCGCCACACCAGATTTTTTTTATTGATAAACAGAACACAATTATTCTCTAAAATGATCGAGTTTATATTTCACAGCAGGCTATGACATATTATGTCATCTTATGAATTTCGGGGATGCGATATTTCGATTTTTCACTTACTCACTTTTTTACTATCCACAACTGTTTCAGCCAAGGATGAATTATCCTTTTAATGTCCTTCAGCGAGTTTTCCCAGGGATGAGACCTAGTGCAATCGAATTTTTATATCATAAACCTACTATGTTCCAAATTTCGTGTAAATCGTTAGAGCCGTTTTCGAGATCCGTTAAACATAAATAACCAGATATAAAGATTTATACAGAAATTGCTCGCTCAATATAATAGGATTTGAATCCCATATGATAATTTCACGTGATAATCTTTACATCTGATAAAAATATTTCTCAACTATTTCAAAATTAACTTTTTTCCAATCAAGAATATTATAATTACTCCAGCGTTATTCAGTTCATTTAATCATATTTTATTTCATTTTCAATCACCTTTTAAATTTGTTTTTCAAATGTAAGAATATTGATACTGATGGGCACGCATCATAAAAAATTGACACCCTACCTCAATGTACCTTGCCCTACCTTATAAAAATAGACACGGCCAGACATCTGTGTAATGCATGCAATTAATAATCCACTTCTCGCAGCTGATTGATTATGAATAATTCTATAGTCTGATTAATCTTATCTTCAAAGTAGATGGTAATATAATATTATTATAGTGATATCAGAGTATGGAGGAATTCCTTTTCTTTTTATATTATCCTTAAAATGCGAAATTTCAAAAAAAAAACTTGTGTATACTTCTAGGCGCAGTTGAAAAAGGAATATTCCGGCCAAATCTCATCGAATTCAATCAACGCGTTTGGCCGTAATCGCGTTTCATAAAGACAGACAAAAGAAAATTCGCATTAAAACATGGACCTCACTGCGTTCGGTCAGTTATAATAAGAATCTCTTCCATATTTAGGATTGAAAAAGTATGAATTATAATTTTCAAATGAGATTTAAGCTCACACAGACTATCCGTATAATATTATTATCTTATCAAGATCAATGGTAGAGATTCTCTTCGCAATCTGAAACGTAAAATTACAGTAGTTCATCTTAGATTTTATTGATTCAAAGCCCAAATTGAGATGAAAGAATGGCATCGGGGGTCCGTTGATTTGACTTATACAAAATTAATGAATTCAATTGGGTCCCATTCAGCAGTAACTCAATATTGACAGGAGTTATTATTCTTCTGAAATGAAAATTTATTATTTAGTCTCCAGAATAGTTTTTCATACAATAGATCCCTCAATACAAATAATTTTTCCTCTTGCATCTGCGGAATATGTAATACCCTGACTCGTTGTAAGTCAATAGAGTAATCGAAATTCTGCGATCGAGTTAAGAAAATGACACAAAATCTTGACAGCATCTGCATTAAGATGGATTCACGTCCTGTGAACTATAATCTGCATAATGAATTCAGAGTCTGAAACTCACCTATTTAGCATAATCGATCGGCTCTAAATTTTGAATGGTAGGTAGTTTTACAAATGCAATTGAGAAATCACTGGCAAAATTAAGTAGCTCTTTTCCGTTTGTTCCAGGTAATACTTCCAATGGAGAGAAAAAGTGGTCTCTTTCTCTTGTCACCTCAAAGAAAAAATCAAAACTGTAATTTCAAAATACAAGTTGATTAATTTGTTTGACAGTTAATGGAAGTAACTGAGTACCACGAGAAATCAATCCACCGATAACTCTGCAAGCACTGGTAAACTCAAGCAGCATTAAATTGTGCTGAATGCCTTTATTACGGCGGTTGCAAAAGGCTAGTGAATGCAACGAACATTTACCATCCTGAACTAGCTTCTAGTTACAGAACTAAACTTGCAAATTCAATTGAATAGTGCCAAGGATGATACAGCTGTGACATGAAACAGCTCAACAATTTTACGATCCATTGAAAGCTTACTGGATATTACGAAAACTCTGACAATGTAGTCAGAGTTTTCATCCCACAATTTCAATATCTGGATTTCAAACTTTCATCATAAATATGATAGGCATCATACAAAACTTGGAGAATGGTTTCAGTCCTACTAACGGCTACACTTACATGGTATTGTTTCTATCCATTTCAACCCTTGACATTCAAAGTCGATTGGATTCATATTGAATAATAATTGTATGAGTTTTTTCGACTAATATTCTATTTGACCAATCAGTTTTATTGGTGAATATGGAATAATATCTTATTTGAATCATTTTTGAAGTGATTAACTGAAGAATAAGCTTAAAGGTCAGGCTAAGCCTCGGGATGTCCCCATTTTATTTCGTCTACTTCGTAGTCAATGATTATTGTGTCAACGCCCATTGATTATTGATTACGCATAATGCATTTATGCTTCATATTTTTTTTTTTTTTTTTTAATGTATTTGTTGTTGCCACATATATTTTCTATGTAAGTGTTTTTTTGTAAATATTGGTAATAAAATTAGATTTGATTTGTCGCCTAAAGAGAAAAATACCTTAAAAGTCTCAGCTCAATTTCTGTAATCCTTTTTCAGAAGGAATGATAATTTTGAGAAAATTGAGAATTTTTCACATTATATATATACTCCTTAATATTGCAGATAATATTTCACTTTTCAATTCAGGAGTAACTGATTGTTGAACAATCTCTCAAAACTGCTACAGTGCTTACTGCTGGTTGAGGTGACAATGGTTTTTATGATTTGAGGAAAATAGCCCTTCAACTGTTTGGGATTACATTCGATCGACAACTATTGTATAGAAGAAGTAAATTGACATAGAGCTAAATGGATAGAGCTCTTATGGGAAGAACCTGTCAAGCTTTTTTTACTTCAGTCACATAATAGTACATCGCTATTGATTGATGTGCACTTAACAAGAGATTGATGGTATTCGCATTAGGGTAATTGAACAGTGAATAGAAGATTAATAATATCCTTGAATCTGAGATTCCATGAAATGTGAGAGCCAATTCTATTGATACATGAATCCATTACCTCTATAAATTATATTAGAGCGTGCAGTCCACAATTTTTAAAATGACAAGTGATAATATTTATGAGTTTTAATTCGCCCATTCCTAGTTTGTCTCTTCATGCTTTATTCCAGCACAATAACAGCTGACAACCGTCATCTTATTGGAACCGTCAATGCTTATATTATAATGAAGAACATACACTTCCATAGAATGAAGTTTTGATCTTTTATTATAATTTTTATACAAGGTTCAATCCAGGATCACTGTGGGAGAATAATTTAATATTGAAACTGGCAGCAGAAGACTTCAGCTTATCTATCGATATTATGTTTTATTTGCAGGTTTCTTGAAACGTGGGGTCTTTGCGGATGTTCGCCATTTCCCTTCATATGGGGGAACCGTGTCAACGACACGGCAGTATTTTCGCTAAAACATATTTAGAAGCTTTCCTGGATATGATTTTTATTCAGAATGTAAAAGGGGGATCTAATTAATATTGGAAGCATTCATTCTAGTATACAGTCTAAGGATCTAAGTAGAGAGTAAGCATCTGAATCTCTGTTAATCGTACAGAAAACGCACTTTTTGGACGGGCCTTGCAATAATAATGGTTCTCAATTTCATCATCTGATGGTGCAGGCTTAGGAATGCAAGCGTCGAGAACCCTCAGTTTAAAAAGAGGTTGAACATTATCTCAAGACTCTTATTGAATATTTTCATATCTGAATTGAATGGAGTATCATCAACTCGTGATATAGTTTTAAGTTATCATGGTATTTTCTTTGGTTTGGTAAATTTACTTGGAATAATATGTTTATATTACGCTGAGACCCGCGATATAACGTGCGATGATCTGAATCAGAGATCAAAACGTTCTAGTATTCAAAATTGGAGTTTATGCTCTTACTCCAGTTTCTTTTTTCCCATTACTTAACAGAACCTGTTCATATTGAATACATATACATGATTCTGGAGAGCCAGTCCTGTTCTACTCTAATCATTAATTCGAATAATTGCCTTAAATTCATGAAGGATCGATTGCATTGAGAATCAGGATTTGCTTATATAAAAATATCAATTAATGCCACACAAAGGATATTCCAACTCAATTCCGCCTTCCTTACGATCGTTATTTGAGCCTGATCAAACACAAACCAGATAAGAAGCTCTAGTTTGATGATGAACTACTAATCAAGTGATGGAGGATGAAAAGTCAGTTTTCCCAGTTTCCAATAGCTTCTTCAACTAACTGTGGTCGTCTGGTCTTCATCAAAGAGAGTAAACCCTGATGAAAAGCCGATAATTTTCGCGGTTGAACAGTCTTTTATGGACTTGGTCCTGCTTGTGTCCTATCACTTCTTCCTTCTACTGATCGGTATCATCTTCTCAGACTTGTTTATCTTCACCTTCTTTTTTCCGTTTCATCCTCTTTTCTTCTTTCCCATCTTCTTTGTTTCCTCTCAAGATTCTTATTTTTCTACAACGATTCCTTTGAAGAGATGAGATTACCTACATTAAAGAGGACCTTTCAACAAAGCAAGTTCACTCATATTTTCCCACTGGCTTAATAATTATCAAGCTGAAATTTGTTGATATGTAGCATGAGAATATATGTTATCATTCTTATCATATATCAATTAATATTTTCTGGTCAGAATAATGTTGAAGACACAAGCCTTCTTACTTGGGCATGAGTTGGGGGAGGCATGATCATGCTATAAAATCAGTCAATAGATTTGGGTTGATTGCAAAGAAAATCCCAGCCCTCACATCTTCTCTTTCTTTTCCTCCTCCTTTGTTTATTAATTCGATAAAATTACTTATAGGATAACTCAAATGATGAAAATAGCCTAATAACAGACAGGGTATATAATACACCTCAATTTCTCTATTTAATTTTCCTACCAAGTTGAATGTCCAGTTGTGTGAATGAATTGGAATAAGCATTCCGTCAATTTGTATAATGAACTGATGCTATTGGAGCAATTCTATTTAGCTGCAAACTGTTTTTGAAAGCAAGTTACATTCACATTTACTGGACCTGTGATGATTCTCATTGTTCGCTGTCACATTCAAAACACCGTACCGTTTACGACATGATATATCCATTGCGGAGAGCCAAGATATTTATCTATAGCCTGGAATGATACCAGAATGTATTGTTATAGTGATTAATGATCCATCATGGCTATTTGTTTCACGGGGAGTCGACTACACTTATGCATTCTACTGCTGATTTGAATCAATTCATTTTCACGCTTCTGTTGATACAACGTTAACCTACTTTTCATCCCTCCTCGCACTAAAATGGATCGTATTTTGCCTCTCATTCTTCTATTCTTAACCTAGTTTTGCTGTCAATTCAAGGCTACAAAGTCAGCTCTATTCAGAATATTATTCATCTACTGGAGTTCACGATTGGTTTCTTCTCCCCAGGTGCTTTAAAATAAGTAATTAAAAGTTATCTCTGATGTTTAATAACAATAAGATGCCGTACTTGATGATTCTTGATTTTTATCGATCATAAATTCATTCTATGAATCAATACTTCTCCTTGACTATGATACTAATGCTTCCCAGATACACATACCTTATTAGTGAAGAAAATAAAATCTCAAACACTAACTTAAACTCATTTGATAGATATACTTTGGTGGAAATGATGGAAACAGCTTGAAATTTCTACTGTCTAGGAAACTTTGACAGTAAGTTCCAGTGATGATCCTACTCAAACTGAAAACATACTTTGTGCTATTTCAAAATCAATAAATCACACAAAACTGAATAAATGGAGACATTAAAAATCTGACACATCAAACTTTTCTGTTGAAAGTGTTAAATATGCTAGTAGAAGCTACTTTGAGTGTTTACTTACACTTCAAGACGTAAGATTTTATAGTTTAGTTTTTCAATGTAGCCTACTCATCCATCAATTTTTGTATAACCTCTTATTATCGTTGAATGCGAATGGATTTAGGATGGTTGAGATATTTATGTACGGTATTCGCATTTTATTTTCTCTTGAAGTTCTGCATTGAAATCATAGACTAGCCTACCTTACACCTTAAGTAATGTTTGATTCGAAATGGCGGATCCAACACGGCGAATCTAAATTTTGATTCCACAGAAAATACATTTTTTAATATTTTAATAGGAACCCCAATGAAACCTTCTGTCGAATCAGCCTTGTAACAGAAATATTAAGCTAATTGAATAATTATCACCAGCCCTGTATAGGTTGCTCTTCTCTAGCTTATACTTTTATTAATTTATCGCATCATTTATAATATTTTATTACAATTTTTTTCAGTATTTCAAGTGATTGTCTTTAATATTCTCACATCATTCTGCTAAAATCATGATGCTGGAGGCTGAGGATAATTTATCGAAATCTATATTGTTTCGAGTGAATTTCACAGAAAAATCTGAAAAAATGATATTAAACTATTTTCTTTATAATACAATGATGGCCCTTCATTTCTGAGGTTGCTAGGTGCATGTTTCGCCAACTCATGAAAAGCTAAGAGAGATCAGAAAGTTTAAAACCAGAGTGATATATCCATCAACAATCAGGAGTAGCAGCTCTAATCCAAATGAAATTTTTAGACAACCATCAATACTTAATAACGAAGAATGGTAAGTGAGGGGGAAACTGTTGATTGGAATCGGTTGTCATAATCAACTGAGTAAACAGGCTCGATATCGTCAACAACGTTGTCAAGTATGAAGGCTTTCATTTTCAATTAAAATTGAGAAGAGACCACGCTCTGTAGTCTACAGGATCATGCAAACGAATTTGGATCGAAGACAAACACGAATCATTTTGTGCAACGGATTCAGCTTCCAGCTATGGTCGACCCGAAGGGTGATCAAATTACACAGGAATAAATTGATACAAGTAGTCTGTTTCATTCCTCTAGCTGACGCTAGTTGCGTTTATCAACCTTAAAGTTGGAGTTTCGCCTTCATTAGTGAAAGCTTCGTTTCTCTGGTATTATCTGATCGAATAGGAAAATTTAACTAGACTTTGTACTATTCGATCATTCAATGTACGAGTATAGTGACAAAAATCTTAGATTGAAACACACAACCAATTACTTATTCCAATATAAGGCTAATATCCTGTCCATTCGTTCGGTACATAATGATCTTACGTCTATCAATTTTTTTAGACTAAAGACCCTCCAGCAAGAGTGACTAATCATTCAAATTATTAATTGCCTGTCAATTAGGTTATCTCAGTGTTATCCCCTGCAGACATTCATCCTTTCATCCAACACATGTGCTCTTATCGAAGCCTATTTTAACTTTTTCCCAACCGAAGAGAAAGCTTGACGAATTTGGCTAGTGATTTCGTATGATCAAAAAGTAGTAATATGTAATTCATTGAAGTAGTAGTATTGAACTATTTCCATCATCAGGAAGTGGAGAACTGCTTGTTTCCATGCAAGTTTCATCGGGAAATCTTCTCAGAGACTACAGCAAACACAGTGTACTTATAGATTAACTTGGTATTGCTAATCAGCGGCAGACAAAAGGCAGCTTGGAAGCTGTTTGGCTTCGCAGCAGCTGGCATTGTTGGTGAGACTCGAGGCTCAAGGCTCAAGAGACCGCTGCCCGAAATGGCCTGCCGAATCCTTTTTGTCAGATGAGCGTCATTATAGTCAGACACGCGCCTTGCAAATCTCGCATTCAATTTTGTGAGATTAATTACTTCCGCTCTAAATCGCTGCACAAAAGTGACTGTGAGTGATACTGTAGCCATGGGTCACCGTGGTCCGGCCAAATGGGTCAGGTAGTATACGAATGACGTCATTGTAGTTGTGCAGGACATTAGCCGGCTTCTGAGTTTCAGTCTTCTATCAACTCACCGCAGCCAGAAGCCGCAATTCTAGCCGAATGTTCTATCTCAACTGTCGCAGCATGGCAACAAGTATTACTAAACTCGTTCAACATTATTCAAGCGCTGGGACTAATACATTTTCAAGCTTTACAGAGCTACTATTCTTGTAATTTCAGTTAACTATTTCGGCAGCACTACACAGTGCCTGCTTTAGAATAATGTGTAACGGTTTGAATAGAAGTAGTGCGTTTCTCAAGTATCTTCTAACACTCTTATTATCTTATCTATACGATTATTCTTTTGCGTAGATCATATATTTGAATTTATTATCTATGTTGATGGAAGCTCTTTAAATAATCAATGGTATAATAATTAGTCAATTTGATGTCTGGCTATACTTGAAGTCATACAATGAGCAATAAATTGTAGATAAAGACTCATAAACCACAATCGAGATTGAGAAACTGTTTCAATTGAGCCATTTTCGACGAATTCATTGAACACATCATTTCGGCTTTCCTGGTACCTAGTAATTTCTTCAGCAATACATGAAACGTATGATAAATTTCAATTATAGGCCGATTCATGTTTATCCATAATACTTTACCAAGTGATAGTACTGTATTTGTGATATTTACCGAGTCATTTTACCGACAGCCTAAACTTCAATATGAACATGTACAACGAGCATACGTGTGAATGATTGAGCATTCAAAAGCGAAATGGCTCTGACTCATTCACTCAGTTACTTATCACTCACTGATTCGTAGGATCTACTGGACCAAATACGTTTGAATATGGCAGATTTGATCAGTTCTTGGCCTTCTAGAGGTGCACTAAGAACGGATTTCAAGAAAAATCCCAAGATACGCCCAAAACCTGTGTTTTTCTGCGGTTTCTTAACTCTTTCAACAACTGATTGACAAAAATGTTCAAATTTGGTCCACAGGCCCAACTGAGGTCTGAGAATGTTATATTGGAGGGGTTTTGAAGTGAAGCCAGATTTAAAAATGGCGGTGTTTAGGCATTCTCTAAGCTTTTTAAAGAACCTTTTGGAACAAAATGTTTAAATTTGGTAAAAAAGTTTAGCCAGGTTCTAAAAATTTCGTATTAAAGGGCTTCGCGGAATATACGCCCAAAATCGACAATTTTGCTATCTCTCAGTTTCATGAGAAGTGAAAGGTGATAAGTGGTTGTCAGAAAAGTTTGAAGTTGGTTACAGTGGTTCAACTAAGTGTACAAATGTTTTATTGAGAACGCTTGGAAGTAATTGGGAGCGCCAAGGATAATCAAGCGTTTTTCAGCATCAAAAAAAAAAATGAACAGTAAACGTTAGAAACTTTCACAGAGGTTCAGCAACAGTCTAGAGATGTTGTGTAGCGAGGTCTTCAAAATTCTGCCAATGGAGTTTCCGGAACTATCGAAGACACAGGTTTTGTTTGGGTAATGGCGGTGCTAATTTAGAGGGTTTTTTCTACTGTTTCTCAATGCATTCTTTTAGATTTTTCAAGTACACTAGATTAGAACTTGCAAGGGCGGATATGAATGTTTTTGTAAGTTATGTACTTTATTTGTTTCAAAGAACTAGAATGAAATACAATAATTCCCATATCTTAACAGCTTCTCTTCGTGAAGAATGATACAGAAATACAGAAATTTTTAAATACAGAAATTATCGTCTTTGAGTTATAATATTGTTAATATACACTTTTTTGAGGACTAATATTGATAGGAAATATTGATATGTGTACAAAGGCTCAGCTAGGGTCTAAAAGTTTTTTGTAGAGAGAGCTTCAAAATGTCGCCAGCAATACGACCAAAAGCGTTGTTTCCAGCTCCAGCACTTCTCTCAGTTAACTGGAAACACTTGGAAAGTGTGTATAAGACTGGAGGAAGCAAGAGCAACCGAAGAATGCTGGCGAGTAAAGCAAACCGGCTGTTTTCAATTGTGGATGATACACCCGGAGGTGCAGGCTAGACGGATAAGACGAGCCAAGCGAGCCTACCGGATAGTTAGAAAGAAACGAGGAAAATATGAGGAAGGACAAGGGCAGAAAATCTATGATATATCGCACCTTGATAATAACGTCACAAAGCAGAGACTCCAGAAAACAAATCAAAAAACTCTCAGAGATATAAGTCCATCCCGCTCTTGACAATACCCTTGAAATTGCTGTCAGTGGATTCTAATTTATGGCTGCATCAATGAAACCTATCATTCCATTTTATTAAAATAGATGTCTGAGAGAGATCTCATAGATTCGTCACTTATTTGTCAATTTCCATTTTTAAATACAAATATTTTAACAGGAAAATGCTGTGAAACACTATTAAATTGTTAATAAGCATCATTTCTAATTGAATTGCAACTTCAGCTTTGAATAAATTCTTGGTCCTTATCAAAACTGACAATGTAACTTCAATATGACAATTCTAGAATCTCTATGTTTTCATATTCACACTTAATTAGCCATGTTTCGTGATTGTTTATTTGTTATCGCTCTCCACACCAATTGAATTCGTAGGTTAGAAAAGCTGCTCAATAACCTCAGACCGCTGGCCCCGGCCTATAAATGGGCAGACTGGGCATTTGCCCAGGGCGCCAAATTTTTGAGGACACAAATAAGAGATGATGAAAATAATTTTGAGAATCAAAATACCCACTGAATACATCTGATACAAGATTTTCAAAAATACATAGAACAGCAGAACATGTAAATATAATACAGGCTACCGGAAATGTAAAATGTAAATAGTAAGAAATATGAGAATTATAAGCTGATATATCTGTTGAAAATTTAACTGATAAGATTTGAATACCATACTCTTTGCCCTTGTTCAAAAAGAATCACAGAAAGAGGCCATACCACAAGCTGCGAACAAACTTTATGCCTCCTACCCTAATGACTTGAGAAGTGAATTTGAAAATGGATGTCTGCACTTCAAAATGTATGGAGAACAGGAAGAACATGGTGGAATCCATGACGTGTTTGAATAATTGAAGTCTACTCTTTCAAATCTTGTAGTAGCTGTTAGCAAGAAAAGAGATGATGAAGATCCAAGCTATTCGATCATTATGAATATGACAAAAAAGCAAAATCAGAGACATGGTAACGGTCGTCCAACTGAAACAAAACTTAGTTTGCAGGTCTAAGTCAGCCTAAAGAAAATGTTCCTATCAACCCAAATCTGTATATCTGAGAGTAATGATTTGGTTATATTTCTGTAAACAAAGCCTATTGGTATTTTGTTGATTAAGTAATTACAATAGTACGGAAGTTGATGTCTGCATATAGTGAGTTTTGTGAAGTGTATATTAAATCTATTTGTGTTATTTGCTCGAATTTTGTAGGGAGTTGTGTGAGTGGTAAATAAATGGTTATGTTTATTCAAGTACAGAATTACACTTTTAATGTAAGTCTGTCTTAGAGTTGGAACCTTTAATTCTAGGAAAATTTCTCTACTTGAGTAAATTCGAGGTCTTCCCAGGGCCGCTCTAATCATGTGCTTTTGTAAGATAAAAAGCTTTTTTACATGAGAATCGAAAGCAGCACCCCACACCTCTATAATATATTGGAATAATGAATGTGCATATGCGAAATAAATTTTCCTAGTGATATCTATATTTCTTATTCTATTTATTTTGTAGAAGATATGGATCAAATACTTTAACTTCGAGCATAAATATTCTATGTGTTTGTTCCACTTAAGGTGCTGGTCAACTACTATTCCTAAGTATTTCATAGTTTGTACTCTTTCCAGTGTTTTTATCTCCTGTCCTCATTTACCATGTTTATACAGTTTGCATTCATATTCAAATTCATAGTTATTGGTGGTTGTCCGGTAATATTAGGTGAAAAGGTTATGTATTTTGTTTTTTCAGTATTGAGGGTGAGAACATGATCCTTAAGCCATTTCTGAACTATTTTTAAATTATTGTTCGCGTTACTGAACGTTTCCTCCCAGCTACTCCCACTAAAAATGAGTGTTGTATCATCAGCAAATGACAATGTAGTACAATTTCCAAGGTTTAGGTTGAGCATATCATTAACATAGATTAGAAATAAAATCGGTGATAGAACTGATCCTTGAGGCAGTCCAAAATCGGATGTGAATTTAATGTCAGTTCGGCTATTTAAAGTTAGATATTGTTTTCTATTTGATAAGTAGCTTGCAAATAAATTGTTTACGGACCCTCTAATTCCAGATTTATTCAGCTTATCTAGTAGTAATTTGTGTGGGATAGTGTCAAAAGCCTTAGATAAGTCCATAAAGACAGCTAAAGTTTTTTTATTTTTATTGAAGTTGTTGCACACAATTTTATTAAGGTGAATTACTGCATCTTTAGTAGACTTTTTGGCTTGGAAACCATATTGGTTATCACTAATTATATTCTCCTTATCAAGAAAACTCATTAACCTCAATTTTAGAATCTTTTCTAGAATTTTGGATAAATTACTTAGTAGGCTGATTGGTCTGTAATTTTCAGGTTTTTTTGGATCGCCGGTTTTAGGTATAGGAATAATTTTTGCTTCTTTAAATTTACTAGGAAAGTATCCATTGCTCAAACATTTATTGAATATAAATTCCAGGGGTTCGGTAATAAAACTTGATATTCGTTTTAGATACGATCCTGAGAAATTATCGGCTCCAGGTGTTGCTTTGTTTTTCAATTTATCAATTATCTTTTGTATCTCTATTGTGTTTGTGGGGCGGAGAAAGATACTTCTCTCACATGAGTTGTTTTGGGATTTAGGTATAGGTATATTATTTATATCATCAGAAATTTTCCCAGCGAAAGTTTTTCCTACATCGGCAAAGTATTTATTAAGTACTTCGGCATCCAGATTGATTGTTTTGGTATTCTTTTTAGTATCTAAAAGTTCGTTTATACATTCCCAGGTTTTCTTGGAATCATTTTTGTATTCGTCAAATTTTCTGTTAAAGTAATTGATTTTTGCTTGTTTTATCAAATTATTTAGAATATTTCGATATGACTTATATTTATTATTTAGTTGGATATTATTTGGTTGCTTTCTAATAATTTTATGCATTTTGTCTCTAACACGTATACAGTTTACTAAACCGGGTGTAATCCATTTTTTAAGAGGTCTTTTATCTTTACTCATGCGAATTGTTTTTGTTCTATTTTGTGTTAAAGAGTTTAATTTGTCAACTAAAAGATTCACCATAATATCAATATCATCGGCTCTGTATATATCTTCCCAGTTTTCTCCCTGTAAGTCCTTCATAAGACCATCAAAATCTATTTTGACTCTAGTCCATGGCTCACCGTGTTTCGTTTCCTTATCATTAACTTCGTTCAAATGTAAAGAAATACTGAAATGGTCTGTTATATTGGTTTTTGAAATTACACCTGTCACAACATTTTTAGTTTTATTATCTTCTTTGAAAAAAATGTGATCAATGCAGGATACGGCTCCATTGATACTTCTGGTTGGTTTGTTAATATAAGATTTAAAACCATTCATGTGTAGTGTACTTAGGTATTCGTTAGCGAAATGATTATTTGCGAGGATATTGAGATTTATGTCACCTATTATAATTATATTATGTAAATCTTTCATTTGATTCAGGCAAGTATCTAAGCTTGTAATAAATTCGTTTAGATTCAGAGATGGTGATCGATAAATTGAAATTATAATATATTTAACATTATTTATTAAACATGAAATGCAGATGTAGTTTGCTTTTTCGATTACTAAGTCAATTAATTCTGTTTTAATGTTTTCGTCAATGAACAAACATATCCCATCACATTTAGAGAATTTACTTTTTTTTTGTATTACATTATAACCTTGCAAACTGTAATGAAACTGTGAGTCCTCCGAAATCCATGTCTCCGACAATGCAACAACCTGAAATTTAATACTGACATTACCAATATAATGCACTAATTCATCGAAATTCTTGTTAATGCTCCTTATATTCGTGTGAAAAATATTTAAGCCCCCTTCATAATGATTTCGCTCAAGAGGTTCAATGGAAAAAAAATCATCTATTTCAACAGTGTTATAATATCCCACAAGTTCATCATCTTCATGTAAAGCTGACATATGGAAAGTTTAGTGAAAAAGTGTTAATATTTTTATGGTTATTTATAGTGAAGACGTAAGAAAAATTTTTTTAATTATGATATCAAAATAAGAAGAAAAGCCACGATGTGTGGAAAGCCGTAGTAGAATATAACCCTTCGAAACACAGTCAGATCCAACGCAAGATGGAACTCCCCAATAAATATAATATGATAATTCCTTTGATGGGGATATAACTAATGAAATCCAGTCATCAGCACAAACAGACTACAGTGTAGCGTGTATGCATATAAGGAAAACTTTTCTGTGTGATAATATTATGTGAATTGAAGTGCCAGAAAGAGCAAGTAATCGAATTTAGTATGAAACTACATATACGTCTTCACACATTAGAATCAGTCATCCTCAAGAAAACAGTAGCAGGAAATAATCAATTGGAAAAAGAATAGTACAGTAAGTTACATTATGATAAGGAAGAAAGCTAAAATGAAAAAAAACAATCTTCCTTGTTAAGAGGAAATAAATAAAAATAAATTCATTAACGAATTTGAAATGTAAATGAAATCGAATATTTAAATAATAAAGAAACATTAGGCTACTTGTTAGGAAGGAAGCTCCATATACCTTGACTTGAAAAGATAATGATAGAGCTTATGAAAAGCAAAAACTAAAACAATAATAAACTTCAATGAGAAAATCAATAATAAGAAATAGCAAGTCTCAATAATGTAAAAGCTCTCCTACAATTGTCATAATCCATTATCTATCAAATTCAGAACACAAACCAATTTGAGAAGAGGAATAGAAAGTCTGAATAAGAGTAAATTTAAAATTATAATCAATGTTCCACTATTCTACTCGACTCAGGAAGATATAATCAAAACTGAGAAGAAAAATAGCAATGAGAATTATAGAAAAATAATTTATGAGATGCTATACGAAACAAAACCAAACAGAAAAATCAATGCCATGAGACAGCTGAATCAGATTTAAATGTTCAAACAATAGTTAATACATGAAAAATATTTTTCCAATATATTGTTTCAAGTAAAGCTTTACTATTTACCATTAATAAGTACCTTCTTCATAAATAGGATTATCGAAAGTTTGTGAGTGAATCTGTCCATCCTGCTTCCAAAAGACTCGACCATCACTAGACCAGACCTGCCTCCATCCCACTCTATCACCCATTCTCTTAAGAAACTGACGTCTCATCCTAGTTAAATCCTCATGTATTGCAATTCCAGTGTTCTTGAGGCTTCGCCGATTTTTCATGATCAGTTCGCGACACTGATAGCTGACCATTTTAACGATGACTTGCCGCGGTCGCGGCCGTGCACCATCAGCTCTAGACGCGGGCGGCGCTCGACCCACTCGGTGACACCGGTCGATATCAGCGTCCACCAGATTCAGTGAAAGTTTTTCATTTATCAGGGATACGACTGTAGTTCTCGTCAACTGTTCATTCTCGATCTCAGGTATACCAGATATCCTTATGCTATTTCTTCTCTGGTACTGTTCGATGCCATCCAAACGATTATCGAAGCCGCGCTGCAGCTGCATCATTCGGTTGTTCAGCAATTCGATATCACGTGTGAGCTCGTCCACTTTCTTTTCAGCCGCCTCCAGCCTGCCCCCCAAAGCAGCGCAAACCGACGCACACAGGCCCTCCCGCAGACGATCTTCGAGTTGCGCCGCAAATCGATCAAGAAAATCATCACTTAGTAACAGTTCCTCCAATGCCTGTCGCATACGACCCTGAGTCTCCATGGCAACGGGAAGGACGCTGTCAGTCAAGGATGAACAAGACGATGCCGAGTGAGACCGGCTGCTCAGCGCTCTCTGTTGTTGATTCAGTTGTTGCTGCTGCTGGCTCTGCTTACGCTGCTGCTGCTGTCCGGCTGGTGACTGTACTGTGGAGTTGTTATCTTTCGAGCCGGCTGTAGCACGAGTTTTAGGTGGCGACATTCCAATAAAACTAAACCAGTTGATCAAAAACTATTTGTGTTTGAAATACGTGATCTTGTTATCCACTCCATAAATGACATAGATTATTTGCTTTTACATTATAGTAATAAGGTAGAACATATGCCCAGGGCGCCATTCATCTAAACCCGGGCCCTGCCAGACCGTTCACTTAAATACCCAAAACGATCTTGAATATGATAGAGAATATTCGAATATGAATCTTGATATGGGACTATTGAGTGTGTTATTCTATTGGCATGGTATGCAGACAACATAACACGTATGCAGGCAATGCAATAACATAAATTCTATGTATTCCTTTAACTGAACAAGTCGGCATATTTCAATTCTATCATTCTGATACAGTTTTGACTATGGTTATACATTATTATATATCATAGATGCAGTCGAATTATTTGTTTTGAGTTGTTATTACTTTCCTCTATCATTGCTATGAGCTTGCAGTTATTACTCATATTATTACATTAGCATTGCTTCACTCTCTATCACATATATAACGAAATCGTATTTACTCAACATGACTATAAATGAGTATTCATATGATAATAATTGTATCTTCATGTATTCAAGGCTCTCGGTAGAATAATAGTTCATGACTGATTTTCCTCAATGTTCCAATTCTACAAGAAGTTTAATTATTACACAGCATGATACAATATGGACAATTTTTTTTCTTGAATTCTATACCATACACTTTTGCACTCCTGACATTCCAAGTTTGAAATTTTCAATGAATATACCAAAACAACAAGTGAAAACAATATTAATACCTGTTAGTATAGTGATGGAAATTAATCTCAAACTGAATGGTTCTTCTGAAACAACAAACAATGTACAAGTGCTATGTTATGATGCGATTTTGTGGTTTTCATCTGAAAGTACAATTTCCAAATACCTGTGGAATACCCTCAAGCTCTTCGCTCATTAATCATCTGCCTCAATGCTATTCAAGAGGAAAGGAAAAGTCTTTTGTTTGTGTGAGCTGCTGCTCAGTACGTCTTATGATTATTATTATGAATGATTCGGTCTTACTTCGGACATGTCAAGACAATGGACCGGGAAGATTAAGGAATATTGTGCGAAAATGGCCAAGGAGAACGCCTCGGGATATCTGCTAGGCGAGCTGACAGGTGAATCTTGCGAATGAAGGTCTAATGCATCTACTAAGACTTGGGTTGTTCGTTGTTACTTGAACGAACAACAACAAATTACCCATCCTTCACAGAAAATGTTCTTGTTTATAATGGATTTAGTTTGGTCGAAGACTAACTTTGGATATCGAATTTGCATATCACTCAAGTACTCACTCTTACATCGACATGGTCAGATAGTCAAAGCATCATCCAAGTAGGAAAGGTGACTCAACCCAAACTCAAGTTGAAATATGAGCTACCATATTGAGTATTCATTTTCCTTTTTAGAAACACAATAATTTTTATAAGAATCGAACAGTCGAGGGTTCTTAAACTATAGAAAACTAAAACATAAAAGATTTATGAGCAAACTCCAAACTCCAAACTCAACATCCTTCATTTTCGAATATTAAATCTAACATTCCTCTAGAAGGTAATCAGGAAAGAAATTCATTTAGCTGTTACAATAGTAACAAGTGGTAGAGTACTCTTGAACACTCCCAACACTCAACTCTTCAAGGTTTGACTTTATCTCTGTAATGGGTGGATATATCTATAACCAATACCCACACTTGACTTCATTGTAACGGGTGGAGGTATTAATAACACTACCCATACCTGACTTCATTTGTAACGGTTGGGAAGCCAGGGGGGAATTTATTTATGAGAGGACCTAATTTTGTAACAAGTAAAAATGTATGATAATTGCTCTTGAAATCTCTTCTTAACTATAACTCTGTTTAAATTATTTGAATCCACGGTTGGGAGCTTTGGATGGATTCGTTCATGCAAATGCCAAGATCTTCACTATTAACAACACCTGTTCTAGCAAATATGTAACTTATCACGAGCCAGGAACGTGAAATAAAAGATTTTGTAGAATTGCTACTGACATTCAAACAATTTAAATTTGTAGAATTGCTTCAAACAATTTAATAATTGTGAATATTTAGATAAGATTTTGATATTTAGACAAGAATTTGCTAACTCATTCTACAATAAATTTAGGGCCTCGGTCAATTTATTTGAGCATAATAAAATAATTTTGGCACTCACCATGGAATCGGACATTTAACAAATAAATCGGCACTCACAATCACTCACGCTTACATTTCAACTACGGTACTATATTTCAGACTACATGCTTTTAATTTATACAAAATAAAATAATAAGGAGATTTTTCATCTAATTAGGCCGAAGCCTAAATTAGAGACCGAGACTTGTTCTGCGACTACATCTTCTCGCGGTGACGACTCGATTGGAACTGCCGCTTTTCCACTCAAATTTTCCGATTTGCAAGAAAACACGTGGAACGCCCGGCCTAATAATTTCAGGTTAAAACGCCGTGGGGTCACACGGTTGAAATACATTCCTAAATACGTTTGCATTAATTTCATTATGGAATTCAAGCCAGTACTATGGAAATGCTAGAAGACTACAATAATTTGGATGGGTAAGAAGCAAGTTAGCAAATCTTTTATGGCAACACAAAATTTAGGTGCTTACTTTGTGCATGAATAAATTATTCAATTATCAAGAACAAGATTCACCTTGGAAGTTCATATTGGAAAAATTTAGTCCAATTTTGATCAGTTCAACAACCTGAAAGAAAGGCTCAAAAAAAACTACAATACAAACCTCTCAATATTCCCCATATTACATCTCCGTTCTCCTATTGACATGAATATCGTAATTCAATGAATAAAAGGATTGGAAGATGTCAAATGGAATTCTGAAACAAGTTTTGTGAATTAAATGTAACTTAATTCTTATCACTCCTCCAATCACTATATGACACAAAAATATAATTCATAGAGTAAATTTACAATGCACTCGCACTGCATTAAAAGCATTGATCGTAGAATTAAATGTTCCATTGTTCAATATGGTTGGTAGTTCATGAACTGGTGTAACTCTGTTCGTCTTTCTGAAAGCGATTGTTATCGAGGTATTCACGTTTGATATCATACAGTAATCTATTTCGTACCAAAAACAATTCTCAGGAGAATTTGTATGTCGAACTTGAGTCAATTTCTGTCAGTAACAGAATAATCCCTCGTCCGAAAGCTTATGCGCTTTTGAAGTGCTATTGCGCTCAAATATGGAGCAGCGTGTAGTATTGGAATGTATTTCAGGTTCAGGAGAATCATCTCTCTGAACGCGAAAATGGAAAGCTATTCCGTTGCACGGTTATTAGTTTGATCGTTGAAAGTTGAATGCGGATGTCACATACATATTATATTGAGATGTCCCGAACAGTAGCATGGACCTTTGTCATTCTATTCTCACTTTTTCACATAAATCATGGAAGATTGCTTCCTGGAGAAACTCAATAAAATATTTATAACGCCGGTCTCAAATATCAAGTGATATTGACAAAGCTTGTTGGGTTAAACTTCGAGAGATGGAACTCTGTTCTGGACTCTAACATCAATTTCAATATAATCTGGGGGAGAAAAAACATTAATTGAGTGTTTTCAAGAATATTTCAAAAGACTTTGAAACGAGAAGGATTTCAGCAGTATCAAGGAAACTTTTTAACAATGACTGCTTTAAAAGTCACCAGTTGAACTTTGTGGCTGGTTTATCGACTTTGTAATGAACTTTGTTAGAATTGGAGTACTCTAGAGATAACTTATAGGGAAATTAATGACAAAAATGTTTTTCTAGTATACGATATCCAACAAGTACATTTTAGAGAGAATGATGGCTAGAGTCTCAAATATTCTTAGAAAAGAGTAGATGTTTTTACTCCCAGATCGTGCATATTCTGCTATAACCTATTGATGTTTTTATTGTGTAGGACATTTTTTGTACGTGTCATTTAATAACTCCTTGTTGATAATTGTCAGTTCATGTAACTAATTCGTACATGAATGAAATTGGATATGATTGTATGTTGAATCTGGAACTATAAAATAATCACTATTAACTTTTATAAAACTTTAAAGTGAAAAAGCACTCACATTATTTGATGTGGCGACGTCCGTTTCGTGCTGGTATCGCACATTTTCAAGCCAAACAGGAACTTAAGTGTTTAAGGTTATGGTGGTGAAATTTGGTGGGGTTAGAGGGGAGTTTTGGTGGTTAATGGAGGAGTATTTAAATGAGTTTGTCAAACAGGGTGTGGGAGAAAAAGTTGATTTGGTCATTTAGAATATTGTTTGGCTGTTGTTTGGTGTGTTTGTATATTTCAAACTGTTCTAGTACATTTAATTTTCTGTTTTTGTGGGAATAGTGGAGTATTTCGAGGTTGTTCTCTATGTCAGGGTGTGTGTGGTCAGTGGAGATAATGTGTTCTGCAAAGGTGGAATGGGAGGATGGATGGGTAATGGCTCTTGTGTGTTCTTTGAATATTATATTGAAATTTCTAGCTGTTTTACCTATGTAGCATTTACTGCAATCTCTACAATTTAGCTTATAAATTCCTGGTCTATTGTATTGATTTTGAGAGGTGTTGTGTGGGGACAAGAGTTTTTTCAGTGAGTTTTTTGTTCTGTATGCAACCTTGTATTTTATTTTCTTGAATGATGCTGCTATTTTGTAAGTTTTATTGTTGTGGTATGTGAGGGTGACAAATGCTGTATGATTATCAGTGTTGTATTTGTCAGAGTTTTGCGGATTGTTCTTGATGTTTTTAATTTTTTGTAGTAGTTTGTCAATCATTGAGGGTTTGTATCCATTTTGTTACGCAATATATTTTATTGTGTGCAGTTCAGTGTTGTAATCTGTGGTTGTCATTGGGATATTTATTAATCTGTATAGCAGGTGGTTGTAGGCTGCAAGTTTGTGTTGGATAGGGTGATTTGAAGTGCAATGGATTGTGGTGTCGGTTGTTGTGGGCTTTCTGTATATTTTGAATGTTTTGAATGATTGGTTCTGTTTTGTGATGGTGATATCCAGGAAATTTATGCTGTTGTTGGTTTCTAATTCAAGTGTGAACGTCAAATTTGGTTGTATGCGGTTGAGGTAGGTGTGTAGTGTTTCAAGTTGTCGTTTGTTCCCCCTGTATAGTATTAATATGTCATTTAATAAAATAATGATAAAATGAAATAATGAGAACATTCTTTATTGGGTAGAGTAGGGTTTTTTATCGAATTCTATAGACTTATTGGAATGAGTTACTTTTCTTGATTGCTTGACAGTTTTCATATCACCCCTCCACCTCAAAATATGACTATCGACCAGAACATCTGCTAACATTGGTCAGCCTCTGTAATTCTTCCAAAAAACTGCGGGGAAAAAATATACTACTATGATAATTTCAAGCTACTCATAAAGATGTGAGGCAGCAGGCACCACAGGGTGCAAAAAACGTTGTATCCTGGTATGTAAACGAGATATGGAACGTGAAGAGGGAGAATTGCGACATTAATTGCTCTGTAACCATGAAATACAAGCAGGAATAAATGAATATGAATATTTATAAATAATGTATCTGGCAAGAGCTTCTTTTTTTGGTGCGGCTCAGAGAGATTGGGCCTACTTTGTTGGCGGCACACACGCTTTTAGGATCCAATAAGCCTACGATATTACACACATATCACGCTAAGAGATTGGAGGATATTATATTATCCAAGTTTATAGATAAATGATGGCATGAAACTGCTCAATATCTTAAGACTGTAAACTATGACATTTGAAATTTGTCTTTGCTTTTAATCTAACATTGAAAATTTATTCATTTTAGTGATAATATTTCAATTATGATCACATTTTATTCTATAATGTAGAAGCTATTTGGCTTCTGTGAGCTTCGATGTAAATCATATTGATTTTTTGATTAGCTTCTACAATTTCTTAATTGTTATTGAGAGTGAAGTTTATTCATCATGAAACTGACATGTAAATGAATCTGTTCTAAATTTAGTTTCTCTCATTATGGATAATGATTGGGTATATCAGTTCCTGAGTTGAATTTATTGGTTTATAGAAACAATTTGAGATACTGAATTAATGCTGTTGTTACACCATTAGGCTCATCAATCTTTAAAAAAACCAAGTTTACCAATACACTAGGTACTAGATACTAGTTCACAAAATCTCTATTGAACGAGTTTGATAGAGATTTATAGATTCGAAAACCGAAACTAGTATCTCAAATTGGTTGAAAATCAGTGATTCTGACAGTGACTATGATATTTCATTCAATAGCATGATTCTATCATTGTACCTAGTTGACATGGTTGAAGTAATGATTCAAAAAAGCAAGCGATGAAGTAATTCAAGAAGCACTATGATAAAGAGACGTGATTGCAATCTACACAGAATATCAAATAATTGGTAGAATTTTTAAAGCCCTGTTGTCATCATAATAAAATCTAGAACATTCTTTGATAAGATAACTCATTGTTTTCTTTTATGACTCTCATATTGTTCGTATGATTTGATGTTGTACTGCAAATTATATTATTTGAAACGCATATGCAACCTGAATATTTTTTTAAGAGAGTAAATTAATGTTATCAAGATTAATCAATCTTACAATTATTCTATCAAATTTTACAGGATTGAGTTATCATCATCATCATATTCTCCTCCATAGGAGAGATTCCATTGATTCTTCTTTTAACATGATTTCGCTCTTGAAGTGAACGTAAACTGCACATTCCGCAGCAGAGATAGCTCGAGTCAAGAATCACGATGTGCCTATAATGACGGATATTAGGCGTTACTGCACGAACCTTCTCCAAAACGTGCTTGTTTTGAAAATAGTATTTTCCTAATCGATGATATTTTTCGGTGGAGACTCTCGTTCTAAGCCTGACAGTTATGAACGATATTCCCTTGTCCACTTCCAGTAGTTCGAAAAAGCTCTTATCTGGAAAATGAGCTTTCCTGGATTCACACTACTTGTGACACTGAACAAAATACACCCCTCCCACCATAACTGCCGAACTACATGAGAGTTCTTTCCCATGTCCCATACATTTGAAACACTTTTCCTTCCCCGCTTCAATAAAAAGTTTGAGTAAAAACAAACTTGTAGAAAATCATCGTGTCAAACTTGTTTTTCAACCTTCCTTATATAATTTCATATCATCACTGTTACTGAATATGTTATGAATCATACTTATATCGTTTTCTCTTCTGATAAAATTTGTTACTTTTAGTAGGAGTTAATGAGAGTAAAAGTCATGAATTTCGCACTCTAGGGGATATTGTCGTCAAAATGTAACCAGGAAAAAATAATATTGAAGAGATAGAATGCTTCTATTTATTTTATTGTTATTGCAAATTCATTAATTTCCATTCAAGTATTTTGTAGAGAATTGATGAATGGATTGAGCTAGCTGGTTTTGCTAAGGAAACTCTATTGTCGATTGAAAATCAGTGAATTTGATACTTATGATAAATCCAAGTTTGAATTTGTTTCTGGCAAGACTAAAATCGAATCACCTTCTTCAAAATGAAAACCTCACACATCCAGTTAAATATTGATGTTTGTATTATTTTTCAGATGGAGAACGACACGCTTGGCCTGATGGATAACAGCAGCTACTACGTTTCTTACTCACAGCGACCAGAAACCTACATAGTCCCTGTCATCTTCGCGGTCATTTTCTTTGTCGGAGTATTGGGCAACGGCACACTTATTCTAATTTTTGCGCGTAATCGCGCAATGAGAAATGTGCCAAATACTTACATCTTCAGTCTAGCACTTGGTGATTTGCTAGTTATCGTCAGCTGCGTACCCTTCACGTCGACTCTGTACACGGTGGAGTCATGGCCATGGGGTGAGGCCATCTGCAAGCTGTCAGAAATGGCGAAGGATGTGTCGATCGGCGTGTCAGTCTTCACGCTGACCGTGCTCAGTGCAGAAAGGTACTTTGCTATTGTCAAACCACTACGGAGACATGTTTCATCGAAGCCTTTCACAATCGCAACCGCAATTTTCATCTGGATTGTTTCCTGCTTGTTGGCACTGCCTGCTGTCATCAACAGCACCATTCAACATGAAATCGTCTCAAAAGACAAGGTCATCGTATACTGCACACCTTTTCCTGAAGAATATGGGAAATCCTACTCAAAATTCATCGTAATGACCAGATTTCTCATCTACTACTTGATTCCACTTTGCATTATCGGCTTCTTCTACATCCTCATGGCCAGATTTCTCGTTATCAGTACACAAAATATGCCTGGTGAACAACAAGGTCAGCAATCGAATCAAATCAAAGCACGTAAGAAAGTGGCCAAAATGGTTCTTGCCTTTGTCATTATATTTGTAATATGTTTCCTGCCTATCCACATTTTCATGCTATGGTTCCACTTCGACCCTGAAGCTCAAGAAGATTACGATGAGTACTGGCATACCTTACGTATTATAGGCTTCTGTTTGAGTTACATCAACTCATGTGTCAATCCAATTGCTCTGTACTGTGTGAGCAAAGTATTTCGCAGATACTTTAACCAATATCTGTTCTGCTGTCTGTACCACCCCAGTCAACAGGACATGTCACGCATGAACATGTACAGTTCCACCTACAGACGACACAATTCCATTTCCACAAGTCACTACACCATATCCAACGCTGAAAGAACCTGACGGTGCCCATCATGCATTGAGTGTGACAGCGAATAACTTATCAATAGCCTGATACTTTGCTACACCACTCCTTTGTAGGTACAACAACCTTACAAGTAGACGATGCATGAATTTCTAACCTGGATATACAACATGATAATAACATTCAAAAAAATGTTGTAGTCTGCAGGAGGAAGTGATAAACACAATATCAATAACTGATTTCTCCAAAGTCATTGTATTGGAAAAACATTGCCTCATCCCACTATGAGTAACATAAAACTCCTATGGAACATTCAATCATCAATAATATTATCGATATTTCCGTCTGTAACAACTCAAATCTTCCCTACCACTTATTTGTAAAATAGAGAGTCACTATTATGCGAGCTGATTCGAATTGATGATTGAAACCATGTGGGTTAAATTGATGGAATTTAATAGAGTGAAATGGATTCATTCTTATGTATAATGTAATCACTCACAATCAAACTTAGTATAGCACTTAAACGTTAGTGTTTTTATGAATAGTCTCATAAGACATGCTTTTGTTTCTTGTTTTGAATTTCCATAACTGTATCCTTGTGATTATCATTTATCGGAACAGCAACTATTTAGGTACCAATTGTATAAACAAATGTTACATGTTAATTTGTTTTTTTTTTCAAGATGATTGAAATTTTTATTCTGAAAAGTCTCTCATCTATCAGAAAACTAATTAAAAATGTAATTTTGCATGTTAATTTGTAATTCTCATTTAGATAATTATTGAAATTTTCATTCTGAAAGATTTCTTAACTTGTAAACTAATGACTTGTTTTATGCTCATTAAACAATATACTTTCTAGAATATGATTCCAAAGGGAAGTATATCATCTGAAATCAGTTGATGTTGGGAGTATTCGTGAGAATAAGAAAGATAGAAATAGTTGAGAGCCAAAATATATTTATTCTTGTTGGAGAAGTATTAAATTATCTGTGATTTGTAACAAGGTTGTGTGACCTAGTCTTATTATCAAGTACATGTAATTCGTATACTGTTTATTGAATCATTATTCAGTGTCGGTAGTATAAAATATGATAGTATGCTTCATAAATTCGTAACAATTGTTTGTACTTTCTTTTCATTCCTCATTTCTGGATGTACTAGATCAGAAAGTTAAAGGGAAAATCCATATTGCTCTAAAATGCAATTTCTACTTCAACTTCCACCTTCCATATTCAACCAATATGAAACGTAAGTGCATATGATTTTTCATGGAGATTTCATTTCAATAGTAACTATATGAAATAACTGTTCACTCCATTCTCATTGTAACGAGAGAAATGATGACAATTGTTTGAGAAACATCTATGATTAAAATTATTCTCCATCAGACGTTTTCTAATTTTTTCGATATCGAACATAATGAGACATCTTTTCAAACTCAATAAATGAATATCATGAGTTATTTATCGGTTTTGCATTCTACTTGAATCGAAACAAGTTCAAGCTCATGTGCTGCTGAAATTGAATAACTTTATGTTGAAGACGTGGAATATAACTGTTGAAATAATTTGAAACTAGACACAATGATACGAAAGGCTAATTGTCACAAGCTATCTGGAAGCTTCTAGGGACTTTCATCTTAGAAGAAGATATAGAACTCATTGACTTGACTACAGCAATACAGTGATTTTTTTCTAAATTAATGTACTCTTTTTTTGAAATAAAGAACCAGAAGTGCAGTGATGCCGTCGTTCACTAACTCAATCAATTTCAAGTATCGAATGTGATTGCAAAGTTGAGCTTGCTGTTGAATTCACTGTATATGAGGACTTTGGTAATCACGTTTCAAAGTTGAAATTAATAGGGATTTACAGCGTCATGTGCTAGTCACAGGGGAGTTCCCAATATGATGAGAAATAGATGTTCAGAAAATTTTAGACTAGAAGTCTGGAATAACTTTCCCAACTATATTGATGCTCCTGAACACACGTTTTTTTTCGTCTTCATATGTGAGTTCCTTTGAAGTGCTGATCGCCGAAAATATCGCACTCATAAAACTATAAGTTTCACGATTTGAAACTAGCTCCAAATAATATTGCTGTATGTATAGCAGTGGCTGATGATTTATAGCAAATAAATAACAAACTCCATATCGCATATTGACTAACTAAAGCTGCGTTTACACCAAAGTTATCAACAAAATGTTAATAACTTAATCCTTATAGATTCTATTGGATTGAACATAATTTATCATACACATGATGAACATATGTGTTTGTCAAATTCCGTTCAATCTAATAGAATCTATAAGGATTAAGTTATTAACATTCTGTTAATAACTTTGGTGTAAAATCTTTATCGCGTTATTCAATACTTGCTATCCTCATTGATCTTGAACATGTTGCTCCATAAGTTGCCTCATATTGATGAATGTGTTCGTATTTTCTTTTATGCGTAGTGTCATGAACAGTTTTATTTTGTATGTTTTGAAGAATTGTGTTCAACGTTACTGTGATGTTGTATTGTTCGAATACCATTGAGATCACTGATAGCTTTACTTATAATATCAATACTTCAATTACTAGTCATCCATTCAACGATAATCCCTAGCTTTTAATGGGCTTATTCTCTGTAAAATAAATTGAGCTCGAAGAATTATAGATTGATAATTATCATCATATTTTTCCACTCAGTACTATACTGAAATGTAAATAACAGGATGAAATGTAATACAGGGAACTGCACGCTTGTATGTGAGAAATATTTTGATTATAGTGTTACAGTAATTGCTCAAATTACTTGGTCATTGTACTTTCTGAAATCACTCATATCTAACAGTTTATTTCTCTCTTGTGAATAAAGCATCAAATTATTATAAGCACATTACTGCTTCAACTCTGATCTCGTTCATATACATATATTTTAGGAGGTTTCTCGTGAGACAAGAGAAGATATTACAAGTCTCCTTCCAACCGTTACTACTCATTATTATAGTTTCAAATGCATCTTATGTAACTCAGATAGGCTAGTTGATTGATCATGACTATTTGAAAACATGATCAGATCTACATTTTTCAAGTATTATTATGGAGAAACTATTCTATAATGGTATTATGAAAAAGTTTCAAACAAAGTTAAATGTAAAACTTTATCAGTATTCCAACGTCTAAATATGAAATTTAATATTGATCGTGAGAAAATATTTATTAGAGTATTAGTATAGAGTATAGACCCTCTCTTAGCATGTTAGCAAGATTTCTGTGATGTTTCTTGAATATTGTCTTATTATATTTTTAAAACCCGATATTGATGTGATATGATTATAAATGTTTTGTTATTGTATAAAAATGTCCAATGTAAATAAGTGTATAAAGTTTAATAAAGTCTTACTCAACTGCAATGTCAATATGCATAATGGAATATCATTAATCCCTTACCATTTTTTGGTTCAATTTACTTTAAATAATAAAGAAATATTATTTTTTAGCTAAATTAAGATTTTTCCCTGATACGACTTATCATCGGTTGAATCATGAAAACATTCTATAAATGAGAATGTCTTATGTTGTTTTCATACTATTTAATTGCTGATTTCCGCTCTCACTTGCTCACACTGGAGTTTGATTTTTATGAAAGCTGAGAGTTGAGTGGTAAATCGGTTTCCATTGAATAGAATGCAGTATCAACTCTGATGGAAATCCAGCTCAGTGATAGTTTGTGCAATCAATCGAATATAAGAGGAGAGTCGAGTCAGTTACACAAGCTCTTTTTTCCAATGCTTATTTAAAAAACAAGTGAGTGTCACATGGAGCATTGAATCTAATCACTCAAACGGAGACATGGAACGCCATTGTGAGAGAACAAGAAGTTCCATCCATTTGTTGGTTTTTCTCTTAATTATTGAATAATTCATTCAATTCTCTTTTCATGTGAGATTTTACATAGCTTGCGACAAAGTGCCTAGTCCATTACATGGATTACGAACATGCCTCACAGATGCACTTGACTATCTGGCAACTGCAGAATAGGATGAATAAAGCATTCAGTACAGTATAGTATTCAATTTGGGCTGGAAGCCAACACGATAACCTGCCAAACTTACGTCATTCACGGGAATTAATTAATGAAATTTGTTTGTTGACAGAAATCATTGGATTTAATTACCCTGCCGCTATGTTAGAGAACGCATGCATGATAAGATAATTGAATTCCCTCATACATCTTTGTTTGCAAGTTCAAATGCTACTGGAGAAAGAAATTATATAGTTTCTAGGCTTTGTTACGATCAGCCATTAACTACTGTATAAGATTCAATTTAGAATAAGTTTCCACTAATTAGCGATAAGCTGATAAAGCTGCTGATGTCATGAATATTACAGTGATAGAACATATTAATTTTTACTTTCCTTGCCCTATTACCATAGGTAAGGAAAGTAATGCTTCAAGGTACCCAAATTTCTAAATTTCTATACGTTTCAAGACACACGTCTGTGTGTGTGTGTGTGTGTGTGTGTGTGTGTGTGTGTGTGTGTGTGTGTGTGTGTGTGTGTGTGTGGTGTGTGTGTGTGTGTGTGTGTGTGTGTGTATCTGTGTACACGATACCTCATCTCCCAGTTAACGGAATGACATGAAATTTGGAATTTAAGGTCCTTTGCACGATGAGGATCCGACACGAACAATTTCGATCGAATGGAATTTCAGATGGCGGCTAAAATGGCGAAAATGTTGTCAAAAACAGGGTTTTTCGCGATTTTCTCAAAAACGGCACCAACGATTTTGAACAAATTCATACCTAAAAAAGTTATAGATAAGCTCTACCAACTGCCACGAGTCCCATAACTGTGAAAATTTCAGGAGCACCGCCCCATCTATGCAAAATTTGATTTTAGATTCTCAATTATCAGGCTTCAGATAGAATTCAAACAAAAATTTCAAATGGAAAAGATTGAGCATAAAAATCTCTACAATAAATTAATGTTCTGTAACATTTTCATCTAAAATAGAAAAAAAGCTCGTAATTCAAGAAAATATGATTATTCAATTGCAAACTGTTGGCAACTGTTGAGTCTATTCACTATTAAGAGATAGCAGACCTCGTGTGTCTCCAGCGTTATAGTCCTGTCACCAACTGACTCAGATCTTAGAATAGTCGACTTAAGATGTGCGTGAACACTACTAGCGTCAGTTGATCAATTTTCATAACGGCACGGAAAGTTGTGTGAGTGCGCCACACCAGATTTTTTTCGCTAGGAATATGAATTCAGATTACTGTAGACAATGATATTATCCATGATATTTAGAATCAAAATGTATTCCCTCATAGCTATTCCAAAGATCTAAATGTGATTGAATGAGTGATATTAGAAGTATTCATCAAATTGATTCATAGAAACTATTGATTGAGATGTTATTGCAATAGGATGCAGATACGCTTTCCATGTAAAGTGTATACATGGCGTTTCCATGTATATATACCTTTCATATAATAATGTGGCCATCCTTGGCTGAATTATACTAAAGATCTTTAGAATACAGCGTCACTCCTCAGTCCTGTAGAATAGTGGATCATAGT
This sequence comes from Nilaparvata lugens, assembly GCF_014356525.2. Lineage (NCBI taxonomy): Eukaryota > Metazoa > Arthropoda > Insecta > Hemiptera > Delphacidae > Nilaparvata > Nilaparvata lugens. The sequence goes on along the minus strand of NC_052504.1, from coordinate 61,258,320 downwards.
GTCACCTCATTCACTTGAACATTATAATGTACACAGTACAGAGAGCACAAGTTTTTGAACAATATACATCTATAGAGCTCACACATGTTTTATGTACAAGATGAAGTTCTACCGTTGAATTTGCTAAGCCAGCTTTTAGGGAGGGACTCACTGGAACAGACTTGAAGAAAAATGTCTAGCAGTTGCTCATAAGTTGCACGACAGCCGTCGGTCCCTTCGAAGACAAGTTAATACCCTGTGCTGTCCTGCTTGCGAGTATGCGAGTGAGGTTTCCCCGAGAGTGACTAAAGTTCTCCTCCAAGAGGAGAGGCAACTTCACTTGGACTCGTCCCTCTGCCTTACCGAATAAACGCGAAACATTCTATTCTCATGGCAGAGAAGCTTTCATCAATTTCATGTAGTTCAGAGTTTCACACTCACTGGACCTGAGATCCTATTTCTCTCTTGCATACAACATTGTCAACGGATGATATTATGATAAACTGTAGGAGTACAGGAAGTAGCAGATCAAGGCGCATGATCTTTTTACATTCACTGAAATTATTAAATGGATCAATACATTGAAAATACTGAAAATGTAGCAGAGTCCTAATGTATGAATGTTGTTTATTGTTTGAAAGAGAAAAATCATCGGTTCTAGCACACATCATACATAACTTTAGAAAAATCTTATTAATTCAATTCTTCTTGTTCAAATCCAATGACTGACAATTATTCTCAGCGTTGCATCGATACAATAAAGATTAATTTTTGTTGTCTTTTGACTCAAGCATGGAGCTCTCCCCAGAAAGATCATTTTTCAAAAGAAATTATTAACAAAAGAATATAAGGCTTCATGTAAAACTAAAAAGGAATATTACTGGGAAGATTTAAAAAATAAACTTGCTACTGTTAAAGATTCTAAAATGTTTTGGGAGATAGTACGCAAACTGAAAGGAATTCGGTCAAAAAAAATCCTAATATTAGTGCAAATGAGTGGATATATCATTTTAAACGGTTATACACACCTGAAAGATCAAGTGGACCAATAATGTATGCTGAACCACTTATCAATAGTGATGCGCTTGATAGGATAATTAGTTATGATGAGATAGATAAGATAAGATAAGATAAGATAAGATAAGATAGGATAATATTTTTATTCAACACAGTACACTTTATAATATACAGATGAATAACGTCAGGTCTTAATAAGTAAAAATAATAAGTACACATTAAAAAAACACACATGGAAGACTAGAGTAGGCCTACCTACAAACTATGCTACCTTTTATCACTAAAATCCTTCACACTGTAGTAGGCTTGTGAAACCAGGAATTTATACACTTTACTCTTGAAAACTTTTATATCAGGCAAGGACTGCAGCTCGGTAGGTAAGTTGTTGAACAACTTAGCTCCAATATAAGAGGGCATTTTCTCGTACAGCTGCAGTCGGTGTTGTCTCAAAGACAGTTTATTCCTCCCTCTGGTGTTATAAGTGTGGATATCAGCAATTGTATTTAGATCAGATAAATGCTTATGAGTAAAAATTAACAGTTTGAAGATATAAATTGATGGTAGCGTAAGTATATTCAAGTCCACAAAAGCCTCTCTACACGAATCATTAAACCCAAGACCAGCCAGGTAGCGGATTGCTCTTTTTTGAAGCTTGAATACCCTTTGGAAGTGAATATTTGGACACCCACCCCACAATTCAATACCATACGCTGCATGGGAAACAAATAAGGCAAAATAAACCATTCTTGAAACGGATAAAGGTACTAATTTCACCATATTTCTTAATACAAATAAGCCTTTGCTTAATCTATTTATTAATTTTTCGACATGCGAATCCCATGCAAATTTTGAATCTATCTCTAGACCGAGTATATTAACAGAATCTGTATTTTCAACAGGATCACAGCCGATGTATAGCTTGGGCTCTATATGGCTATGTCTGAGGCTGAAATTTATTAGTCGACTTTTTCTTGAGTTTACTGAGAGGGAAAGTGAATTGAAATATTGAACTAAACTGTTTGATAATAGATTACATTTTTTCTCGAGTTCCTCTAAACTAAAATCGGAAAAAATTAAGGAGGTGTCATCTGCGTATAATGTGAGTTTATTTTGTGGAACTGCTAAGGAAATATCATTTATATACAGAATGAAAAGGAGAGGTCCCAAGATAGAACCTTGAGGCACTCCTGATGTGATTTTAACTAGATTTGATGTCACTAATTCTTTATCACTAGGGATGGAAACATACTGATAGCGATCAGTTAGGTATGACTCTACCAGTTTATTTTCTGTACCGCTTATCCCTAGACCAATCAACTTTTTCAAAAGTATCTTGTGGTTCATGCAGTCAAAAGCTTTGGAAAGATCAAGCATGACACCTGTTGTGTAGTTACCTCCTTCTAACTCATGTATCACACCTTCGAAAAATTCTATAAGTGCGGTACTGGTCGACTTATGTTTTACAAAACCATGTTGATGTAGAGATATAATAGTGGAAGAACTCGCTATTTTTAAAAGATCTGGAAAAATTCCACATTCAAACATAGAGTTAATCATACAAACCAGTGGATGAACTATTGCTCTCCTGCACTGCTTCAGAACCTTAACAGAGACATCATCATAACCTACACTACATTTCGACTTGAGATTCTTAATTATTTCCAATATTTCATCTTCATTTGTGGGATATAGAACAAATTTATTTGATGATGTCTCAGAGCTATTGATTTCGAATTCTTCACCTGGGTTCCCATGAGACTCATTCAAGACAGTACCAACTCTTTCAGCAACGGATGCAAAAAAATTATTAAATTCAAAAGCGATTTCTTGATGGTCAGTGATAAGTACATCTTCAATATTGAGAGTTATTTTCTCAATTTTTCTATTGGAACTTCTCCCTCTAAATTGATTGATTAACTTCCAGCTGGATTTAGATTTGTTTGTTGCATTCTTTATTTTGTTACCATAGAAATCTTTCTTTGCATCAATTACTAATTGGTCATAGTGTTTCTCAACTTTGTTTATAAGTGAAGTGTCGAAGTCAGCCACTGAGTGTGCCCTACTTGTTGCGATTTTAAGTAAAATTCTTATTGTTTGAATTTCTTTTGTCATCCAGTTTTGTTTCATCTTTTTAGTCTTAGATAAAGTTTTGGTTACTAAGGGACAATGCATATTATATAAGTAAAGGAAAATATCATGAAAAACCTCATAATTTTTATTTGTATCTCCCAAATTGAAATTGAAATATGAATTCCAGTCCACACCTGCCAAATATGCCTCCAAACTGTTTATATTATCCTTACTGCAATTCCGAAAAGTAACAGTTGCACTGTCTGAAACTCCTGCTTCGCGGGAACGTTTCCCCAATGACAATTCAATACACTGAGCGGTATGGTCGGAAAGCCATGAATTTATAACTTCCACATTTATCTTTGTTAATGTATCACTAGTAATTATGTTGTCGATTGCTGTACTACTATGAGTAGTTATTCTAGTAGGAACCTTTACATTATAAATTAAATCAAATTGCTTCATTATGCAGAGGAAAGCCGTACGATGAGGGGAGTCCAACATAAAATCAATATTAAAGTCACCTGCACAAATAAACCTGATTTCCATGTTCATCAATAAATTGTCGAAAGCATTGGTTAAATTACTGAAAAACAAATTTATGTCACCGTTTGGCGGCCGGTAAACACCGAGCAGAATATATGTTTTCTTTTTTTAAATTGAATCTACAACAGGCCAGTTCAATGCAACCCTCAATACAGTACTCATCAACATTAACTTTCAGAATACTCAATGGTTGCTGACTAATATTATGATATATAGAAACCCCTCCCATATTCTTATTTTTTCTACAATAACTGTCAATAAGGCGCATATTATACAGAGTAGTACAACTCAGCTCACTATCCCTTAGACCATGCTCGGATAAAATAAGAAAATCTGGCTTCTCTGAATCAATGAATATTTCTAACCTATCCAATTTATTGTACAGTGATCTTATATTCTGGTGTATAAATTTCAATTTCTCAGACTCCGACTCAGTATTTGTTTGTGCAGACAGTTCCTCATCACTCCCTGTATCCAGCCGACATTGATCAGTATCAATATCGGCTAAATTGTCTAGTTTTTTAATGGTATTGGCTCACCTACAACAGTATCCACCTTTTCATAGAGCTCATTCAATATCTTAGCTGCAATGTAGTGCTTTCCTAACCTATTTAAATGGTGCCCATGACGGGTATGGAAACGCTTTCCAAGTCCACTCAACTCCAAAACGGTAACGTTGCTAAAATTATCGCAAATTTTTCGCAGCTCAACATTTGCCCACGCCACTGATTTATTCACGCACGACCAGCTGGGGAGATCATGCCTATGAGGAATATCAAAGACAAAGACTCTTGTGTGTCGCATTTCTAAAAGTTTCCTACGTAGTACTGTTATGAATGATTTGGCCTCATTTTTTGCAATATCATTACCCCCAGCCAGAAAAACTGCTGCATCTTGTGGACCCATTTCAGAGCAATCACTCACACACTCATCTGCTACATTCCTGAAACAAGCCCCAGGCTTTAGGGTGCCCATGACATCACAATTATCACCCTTATTCTGCATAAGAATATCGACTACCTTCCTTCCTTGACTATCCATAAAGAGTTTAATACGCCTTTTGAGACTCTTGTTTATTGGCTCGGACAAATTAGGAACACTACGACAATCATCTCGAAAATTAAAATTTGAAATAGAGTTGTGATCAGATATTTGACCTACTCTCTCTAAATTTTGTGGTTGGAAAATAGTTTGATCACTTTCTATCAATTTACAGTGTAATTCATCATAGAGCATTCTATATCTATCTGTTTCATTTTTTTCATTAAATACATCATTTCTTAGAGCTCAATTTTCTGCCTCTAAAGCCTCAATCGAGATTGACAAAGACCCAATACGCTCAGTTAAGCTCTTAATATTATCTTTCAAGTTCTGATTTATCACATCTAGCTTGTCTAAATTAGCATACTCTCCAATAAAAATATCACTGCATAATTCTGTATTTACACTTTCTTTGATTGAAAGATGAAACTTCTCTTCCATAGTCTTCAATTTGTTCTCCAGTTTTGCAATATATTTCATGTTGTGTTCATTATTATCTGGTTTGGCATGGTTCCTTAGCAGCATATGCATGATCTTTTTAATAGAATATACTGATGTGTCGTGAGTGAATAGTATAGAAGCAACTTGAGCTCGTTTTGTCCATACTTCCAGATCGGTAAATGTAGGCAATGTGAGTAGGCTTTCATCGACAAATTCACAGTCATCAGTTCCGAGTATTCTCGAAATAATTGTATCTGTTATTAAAATCACGTAAATACCACAATCCACTGAATTATTCTGCTGCGGAGTCAATTTGGGCAACAGAGGTATATCATCATTTGAATTAACATGAATGTATTTGACCAATTTTTTTGTAACTATAGACGCATCTTTAAAATTATGGTTTCCAATCGAATCAAAATAAAAGTATTTACTTAGAGCCCGCACGTAAACAACAAGACTCCAATGGCAGCCTTCTTCTTTCAATTCCGTACTTTTTGCATCATTTATTGGAATAAATATGTATTCTTTCATATCTAATCTCAATGGTCTTACTATATGAGAGATGTCGTCGAGGCATTTCACCGCTTGTACAATTATAGGGTTAAGTACACATATAGAGAACCTAATGCCGATGGAATCATTCATTAAGTTAAAATAAGTCTGAAGGGCATCATCTGTCACCCATTCTCCATTTAGCATAGAAATAGTCAAATTTATTTTGTTTTCAGTATTCACTCCTATTTCCTTGATATCAGTGTTCAATACAGGATGGTTTTTTTGTGTCTTATTATTCATTTCTTAAGGCGTAATCGTTTTTACAATGGGGCTTTCGTCAATCAATGCTATTTTGTTGTTTGCCTCCAGTGTCTTCTTTTTCAAATAATTCCTAGTAGAGACTCTTGGACTAGGAGTCTGTTTATTGACAGGATTGATTAGTGTTATTTTATTTGCCATTTTATTGGTTGTCCTAGAATTATTCTCCAGTCCTACAATCCTACCAGATATATCCCTGAAAAGGCTTAAAAACGGAAAAGCGCCAGGAGAGGATAGGATCCCTCCTGAATTTTACATAAAAGCACCATTAGAATTCAAGGAGTTGTTGTATGTATTTTTCAACAAAACTTATGATGAGTGTACGTTCCCTGAGTCTTTTAATAAATCAATAATATTTCCCTTACATAAAAAAGGCGACACCAAGAATCCTAATAACTATAGAGCCATATCGTTCACAAATTCCGTTTATAAAGTATTTGTAGGAATACTATTAGAAAGATAAATAAATATAAATAAATAAATAATAAATAAATCTTTATTCTATGACAAGTACATTACAGAATAACAATAATCAAATATTGAATTCAACAAAAATGCTTAGTGTACAGTCAAAGAATACAATACTGTTTGCTAAAGAGTGAACTTTGTCTGCAAACAGGAGCATATCTCACAATTGAAAATAAAATAGGGAATTCGCTTAGCGTACACACATGAGATATTATAAACTGAAAATAATGGGAATAAAATAATAATGACAATGAACATGAAAGATACCAAATAGTAAATATAATAAATAATTAAAACCACACACACACACACACACACACACTCATACAACATGGAGCTGATTTTGTTAAATCATAGCTTACACCTTCCAATGGTGTATCAAAAAAAAGAAGAACGAGTGAATAAAGTTCAGATTAAAATTCCAAAAAGATCCTCAATCTCTCCCGGTGAACGATTCATCAACCACAATCTTAATCTAGATTTAAAAGAAGCAATACTAGCTACATTTTTGACTTCAGTGGGAAGACAGTTGAAAAATTTCGGGCCCAAAAAAACGAAGCTCTTCTGAAACAAAGTACAATGAGAACGAGGCAATGTTATGAACCCCCTCTCAGCATTCCTAGTGTAATAGGGTAGGCCTACATCAGGTCCATGGTTACCACTTTTCTTATAAAATAGTGCCAGAACCTTGAAGACATACAGATATCTCAACGGCAGGATGGATCTTGCTTTAAAAAGTGGGAATGAGTGGACTCGCCCACCCTCACCGCAAATAACACGGATAATTGCCTTCTGCAGCCTAATCAAAGGCAAGAAATGAGATATATAAGTGGATGCCCAGCACGAAATACCATACCCAAGTCTGGACTGCACAAATGCATAGTACATATTAGAGACAACATTACCGGGAAACATATGCCTTATGTGATAGAATTTCCGCAGCATCAGAAAGAGAACCTGCTTCAGCTTCTTGATATGGAGCCTCCAAGTTAGAGTATCATCTAAAATTAACCCTAGGTACTTGATAGAATTGGTCCGGCAGACAACATCACAATTACAATTCCGCTGCCCCATCAAGCAATCCATATCATGATACCTGAGCGGGGTAGGGAGGTCAACCGAGGTAGACAAGGAAAAGCACATATACTTAGTTTTGTTCGAATTCAGAGCCAACCTGTTCATTCCAAACCACAAGCTAAGATCATTTAGATCTCTCTGCATCATATTGCACAAAATATGAGAATCCTTAGCAACATAAACCAGGGCTGTGTCATCAGCAAATGATGTAACACATCCCTTGAATTTATGGTTGAACAAGTCATTAATATAAACCAGAAATAGAACCGGGCCCAGTACAGATCCTTGGGGAACACCACAATTCAACAAAGTCAAAGTATTACTTTTTACTAGATTGGAGGATTGGGTTAGAATGAGAAAAATTATCCCCGAGAATCAGGCGGGTTTTAGAGTAGGGTATTCTGCCGTAGATAATATTTTTGTCCTGTATAGCTTGATAAAATATTTCACTACTGTACAGCGTAAAAAAATATACTGTTTTTTCATTGACTTCCAAGCCGCTTATGACTTTATAGACAGAGAAGCACTGTTCTATAGACTTCTTGAGATAGGAATCTCCAGTAAATTCGTAGGAATGATTAGAGCTTTATATAGAAACGAGTCCTCCTCTGTATGGTGTGAAAACGGGTTAACAAGGAGTATTAGATTTGAGAGCGGATTAAAACAGGGCTGCCTACTCTCTCCAATTTTGTTCTCGATTTTCACGCATGATATTTGTGAATGTGTAGGTGGAGGATTGAGGGTGGGGAACTCTAAAATTAATTCCCTTCTTTATGCAGATGATTTAGTGATATTTTCTGATAATATTAGGGAGTTACAAAGTATGATAAATAGGCTGCAACAGTACTGTTTTCGATGGAACTTAGTATTAAACAAAGATAAATCTAAGATTATGGTTTTTAGGAAAGGAGGTAGATTAAGTCGAAATGAAAAATGGTACTATGGTGAGGATCCCATTCAAATTGTAAATGAGTATAAATATCTAGGGGTTACGTTCACTCCCACTTTATCCCTCAGCAAACATTTTTCAAATAAGCTAACATCAGCAAGATACGGTATTAATAGTTTATGACGGAAGTTTATAGTCAGCGAAGATGTACCGTTATCCACTAAATGGCAAGTTTTTGAGACAGTGAGTAGAACAACTATCACGTATGCTGGTCAGGTGTGGGGGTATCAACTTAGGGAGGATGTAGAATGTTTCAATAGATTTTTCATGAAACGAATGTTCGGGTTACCGCAGAATACGCCCAACTATATTCTATATTTAGAAAACGGGAGGGATATTATGTGGCTACAGACCCTAAAAATGCATTTCAAATACATATTAAAAGCACTTGCATTACCTGACCATAGATTCCCTAAAATATTAACAAGCTTAGTGGTACAGAGTAATAGTGGCTGGTGTAGTGAATGGAAACAATTATTTAATCAATTTAATGAGGGATGGGTGGACCCTATAACTCAGCCAGATCGGTGGGGGATGACGTGCGACAATATAATTGATAAAATTCGCCGTAATGTACTGGGAACTTGGTGGGAGAAAGCTTCAAATTCTCAGTTTCATCAAATATATTATACGTTAAGAACCAATAACGCAGTTATGAAAGATTATTTAAACGACTCAAATAAAAGAAGGATGATTAACATAATTTTCAGAGCGAGAGGGTCATTATTGCCCTTGAATTTCGGAGTAGATAGGGGGGAAAACAGCTATATTTGTTCACTATGTAATAGTCAAGAAATTGAAAACATTTATCACTTTATAGGAAAATGTAAGGTGCTATCAGAGTACCGAGTAAAATGGTTTGGAAGCTCGGTGATAACGGATGAAATGGTTCAAGAGTATTTAAATGGTAAAAACTGGAAAAGTCTAGCGGGATATGTGAATGTAACATTGAGATATAGAAAGCTCCTTGTGGATGAATTTAATTTCTAAAAATAGCTGTACTATAATAATACTTGTGGATAATAGAAAATAAATATGTCATTGTAAATATTCTTCCCAAACCGAAAACTGTTCATCGGTTTATTATTGAAGATGATTATTTATTGTTCAAATGAGTTCAAATTATCATTGCATCACTTCATTTCATAAAGAATTTTTTGTATGTTCGATTAATAAGTAAGAATAATTTACTTTGTATCAATGTGTAGTTCATCTCTAGGCCTATAATAATAATTCAGGTTTCTCAAATGAACTGAAAATGATAAGATTCCAAGCATAGACGGACTACTGTGCTATGAGTGACTGATATTTAGTGCTAACTTCCCAGTTGCCTTATAAAGCTTATTAAGTGCTATCGCATGACATTGTTCACTCTGTAGCCTACTGTGAGAACTTTGACAAAAAAAATCTGGTGTGGTACACTCACACAACTTTCCTTGCTCAAATTTGAAACTAAGATCGGACTTCTGTATATGTGTATGTTTAATTGTTTTCAAAGTGCTTTTTCTTTGTGTGAATAATTGTGAAATTCGATGATTTTTTTAGTTGTCATTTTTTTAAAGTCGTCTAAACAGCTGTTCTACAGATGAAATATCTCGACTATGTGTTCTTTTTATGAACTGCGCTACCTACCTACCTCATGCACGAGATGGAGGTTACTAAGTCCATTTCCCAAGAATGGGGTGGACCCCCCATTGGTTTCCCAGGAAGGAGACTCATGCCAGTTGATAGAGCTGATAAATAACTATACAGAGTATGAATTTGAAAAAATCGGTCAAGTTATTTTTGAGAAAATCGTGAAAAACATGGTTTTTTAGTAATTATCCGCCATTTTTCTCGAGAATATTACGGAGCTCCAGCAATTTCCCCAGGAGAAAAACTCATGTCATGTGATAGGGCTTAGCTATCCATGGTTTAAATGTGAAGAAAATCGTTAAAGCAGTTTTCGAGAAAACCGTGAAAAACATGGTTTTTCAGTCATTATCTGCCATTTTTCTCAAGAATATTACGGAGCTCATGGAATTTTCCCATAAATGAGACTCATGCCAGTTGATAGTGTTTATGAGTATCTATCCATGGTATGAATTTGAAGAAAATCGTTAGAGCCGTTTTCAAGAAAACGGTGAAAAACATGGATTTTTAGTCATTATCCGCCATTTTTCTCAAGAATATTATGGAGCTCCTGAAATTTTCTCAGAAATGAGACTCATGTCAGTTGATAGAGCTTATAAATAGCTATACATGGTATGAATTTAAAGAAAATCGTTAAATCCGTTTTCGAGAAAACCGTGAATAGCATGGTTTTTTAGTGATTATCCGCCATTTTTCACAAGAATATTACGGAGCTCCTGCAATTTTCCCAGAAATAAGACTCATTTCAGTTGATAGGGCTTATAAATAGCTATCCATGGTATAAATTTGAAGAAAATCGTTAGAGCCGTTTTCGAGAAAAACGTGGAATACATGGTTTTTTAGTAATTATCCGCCATTTTTTCCGCCATCTAGAATTGGATTTTATTGAATTTCTTATGGTCGGATCCTCATGGTATAAGGACCTTGAGTTTAAAATTTCAAGTAAATCGGTTAATTAGGAATGAAGTTATCGTGTTCACAGACATACACACATACACACACACACACATACACACACACAGACCAACACTCAAAAATCATTTTTTTGGACTCAGGGGACCTTGAAACGTATAGAAAACATGAAATTAGGGTACCTTAATTTTTTTTGGAAAGCAATACTTCCCTTACCTATGGTAATAGGGCAAGGAAAGTAACTAGAAGATAAGGATGAGATATAGATTAAATAACTATCAACTCCGGCTGACGGCTTCGGCTATGCCTAAGAATTTTCGGATTATTATGAACTATGGTAGGCCTATTGATTGTTGACGAATGATAATGTATTTAATTTTATCTTATTTTGTATTGTTTTTTGAAGTGAAAAATAAATTCTTTATCTATCTAAAAGAAATTATTGTGACCAGAATAGCGAGCTGGCTGAGACAAATTTTTCATGGGAAATTCTCTTCTGAAAAACTCGTTTTTTCTCTCAAATTGGAATTTTCTGTGTTTTTGTTTGTTTTCCGCTGCGCTCATAAAACACTTTTATAACGCACCGGAACCGTTCAAGATGTGAAGGCCAAGACGAAAAGGTGTCGTGTTCCATTGTCCTTCCCATTTCGTTATATCACGTCCCTTCACAGTTTCTGTTATTGAAAATAAATTGTTCCTTCAACAAGCGACTCTGTCAATCCCAAAAGTGAACATTGAATCGTCAACATTCAACCACCAACAGACCAAGTAAAGTATCACCAAAATACGTTAAAATTATCACAGTCTGTTTTATGGCAATACCAGAATCAAATAATATTATATATATATAGTCTCAAAGACAATATAAAATATGCAGAAAGGTTATCATTATAATACGAAAATAACGATAATTAGTATGAGAATGATGTTGATAATAATGATTAAGATGATCTTGAGCTTGATAATATTGATGAAACTTCCATCTTCCACATCAACTGGAATAGTACTTATATGAATAAAAATGGGTTGATATATAAGACCAGGTGACATTTGAAAAACTGTAATGGAGAGTCTCTAATGTTGATAGTAGTTTTTTCTAATTAATATTGTATGCAACAATATAAAGTACTGGTTATTATTGATTATTTTCAAACAAGAATCCGAATTAAATGCTGCAAATAATTAGCATTTGAATAAATGCAATACAGTATTTCAGTAATTTCCATCTATATAAAGTACTGGAATAGAAAACTCCGTTTTCCAATCGTTTCTGAAAGCAAAATACAAGTTCTTTTATACTCTGATCTATACTGATCAATCAAACACTAGGATATGGAAAGCATATCCCACTCTTCCTTTTTTATACTGCTTTGAGCTACAAAAAATTTTTATTTAGTTTTTTCAATCCAGCCAAATATATTAATGTTACATAATGGATCCCGCAAAGAGATGTAGGATGAAGATGATAGGAAGCTTCATATGAATTTCACATATAACAATCAGATAGCTTTGCCCATTAACAAAGTGAAGGAAATTGAATGTGATTGGGTCGTTCTATATCATGAAATATGATACAGAACGTCATTTCGATACGGTTGAACAAGTATCTAAATAAACCAACCAGTGCGTTGTGCCACCTCAAATAGCATTTCCCTTATTAAATGGAACGAGCACAAAATGTATGTCACATGAAACTCCGCTTGAACTTTGTAAGAAGCAATTGGCTCCAATTTAATGATAACAAAGCATCTATGATGCTGCAGACCTTCTAAAGTTATTTAATGATCTCACACTTTTCTGGTATACGGTTATACAACCTATCCATCTATATTCAAATGGAAATCTGAATAAGTTCATCGAACTGTGACGAGAATGACACATTTCTATTCCAAAACGTATTATTCAAAATATAGCATACTATTATGTGTCACAGAATTTCTTCTTCTTCTATATGCCCGCTTCGCGACGTAGATTGGCGATCATCAATACAATCTGGATTCTATTGACTGCAGTTCGAAGCAGTCAATGTTGAACCACTCTCTCAGGTTCTCTAACCAGGATGTTTTCCTACTTCCAGGCCGGCGTCTTCCTTCAATCTTGCCATCCATGATCAACTGCAGGAATCTGTACTTTTAATTGCGCATCACATGTGCAAAATACTGAAGCTACCCCATAAGTTACCCAACAATCATTACAGATAGGCTAATAAATGCATCCACATAAGGGAGATGGATATTGCAATCGACTATAAATAAATAAATAAATAAATTTATTAGCCAAAAAACAGGATATCACATACATTCATCAGTAAAAAATGTAAAGTGGGTTTAATATGAAGTGGGTTGAATGTCATTTTCAATCCAGTGTCGGAATTGATAATATATTTTATGATTGCCTGTGAAGAGGAATAGTATCTCACCGGATCTTCTACTTGACATACACAAGGCTAAATGGAAATAGAAAGAAAAAAGTACACTAATAGTTATTTCTTCAACAATACACTACTATAAAAGTAATGTATTCTTTGTAAAGTAATGTAATGTAACTCTAAGACTTTTCTAAGACTCCCGCAAATTGTCATTTTACTAAGTGTCCTGAATTTTGGGTGAATATCTAACTCTGTACAACTTGGAGCATACCTGTCAAGGCATTTCTGTAATACTACCTTCATAATTATCACAATTACATTTAATTATTTTTGCTAGTACGATGATCTCAGAAAGATTCGATTACACCAACTTAATCGATGGATAAATTATTATCCAGGATAGATTGTTCGTCTCATAAAGATTTTTGAAATATAATAAAGTTTAAGCTTCATTTCCAACTAGTTGGTCCAGCGAACTTCGTACCGCCAAAAAGTCAATGTATCTCATCACACTTGACTTTATTTGGTGAATCATTTAGGGGACCAAGGTACCTAGAATCGGTATCACTTTCATGATGATATATACCGGTGTGCTTACCCGGCGAGCTTCGTAGCGCCAGAAAACCAAGGTATCTCTTGTCACACTTGACTTTATTCGGTGAATCATGATATTCATCTGACAATCAATATTTCCATTTAAATCTCAATACGGACTTCCTATATGCTTAGTCATGCAGTATTTATTATTCCGAGAACATATTCTTCTCAATCAATTGATAGTAATATTTATCAGTAGAGTGATAAATCAGAAAACAAATAGATAGATTAAATCAGTGTTTCAAACATGAATTTAATGTTTTCATAGTTGTTGATTGTCGATAGATGGTCCAAGGAATATGCGATGTACGATGAATTACACAGAATTCCATATTCTTTCCATCTTCCATTTTAGGATGAATATAAGCTAAGCTAAATGTAAAAAAATGTGAATTAGTCATGCAATATGAACAACTCTCTTTCATGAGGTGAATAATTTTTTTCCAACATTCTCCAGTTTCTCAATGATAGGGGAGTGATAATTATTTGTATAGGTGATCTAAGGTTATCTACAGCTGGTACCAATTAACTACATTAACTTCAACTTCAAACTACCATTTCAATACCAGTACACAATTTATCACAGGGTGACGTGTTTGTTATACAGCTGGTAACTTTAGATGCTAAATCATATTATCACAATATGATCTGCAATCATGGTCATCTTTCCGTTCTTCGGTAGCCGCTCGGCCGAAAATTTCGAAAATATAGGTCTGTAAAATGGATAATAATTATTATTAGCTTCCCTATTAAAATTTCTGGATCCTATTAAAATTTCAGAATCCATCTCCAATATTCACACAACATATTCCCAAAGTTTCATGCCGTTCTGTCAAGTAGTTTTCGAGTCTATAGGGAACAAACAAACAAACATACAAACAAACAGAAATTCTATATATATATATATATATATATATATATATCCAATATTCACACAACATATTCCCAAAGTTTCATGCCGTTCTGTCAAGTAGTTTTCGAGTCTATAGGGAACAAACAAACAAACATACAAACAAACAGAAATTCTATATATATATATATATATATATATATATATATATATATATATATATATACAGGGTGTTTCAGAAGTAGTGTCGAGAATTTTAGGGTATTGTACCTGGATGCTAGGAGACTACAAATGTCATATTTGAAGTGTCCAAAACTCAGCGGTTATCCTTATAGCTGCCATTTTGCTTTTTTCACTTAAAAATTTTTATCTCAAGAACGAAATGTTGTATTGATCTGAAATTTGGCATGGATATCTATGCTATAAAGACTCAACTATAAAAAATAAAAAAATAATTTTTCGTTGAAATTTTTCAAAATGGCGGCCATTTTAAATTTTTGATGGCGAATATCTCGAAAACCGTCCATTTTACAAAAAATTTACAAGAGACAAAAAAGTTAGCAAATTTTTTCACGATTCCAATGATACCTAATTTATTAAGATTGGTCGAAGAATAACAAAGAAATTAATTTTTTTCCTACTGCATGCATGACCACTTTTCACCATTTAAAGATCAATATTAATTTTTTAATTCCAGATGTATTTAAGATGAAGCTTTGAAACTCGGTATGGCTCCATATGGGCAAACAGATGATTTTACAATGGTTTTCAGATGATAATGTTTGTCTTGTAAAAGTATTGTTGTTTCATTAAAAGTAAAGAACCAGATGTAGTGCTTCCTATTTCTTAGTCTCACGTTTCCTAGGTCTTATTTCTATCTTAAATTTCCAGTTTCAATATTTTCTTACGTTGCTTCTACACAAATATTTAATTATTGTAATGGAATTTAGATCGCTGGAGTACACCGATATTCACTTCATGTATGGAGCAGCTCTTGGCAATGCGACCGAAGCAAGAAGAATGTATGCAGCTGCATTTCCAAACCGCCGTCTCCCTTCCGACAAGCTGTTCACAAGAACTCAGAATCGGCTGAGAGAAGTTGGTTCATTTGAACGGAACAGGGTAATTGCTGGTAGGCCTCGAGCAGTTCGAAATGTTGCTTTTGAAGAGGAAGTATTGCAGAAATTCGATTTCAATCCTAGAACGAGTACGAGAGCAGTTGCAAAGCAAATCAATTCAAGTGCTTCTTCTGTGTGGCGTGTACTAAACAAGGAAAGACTTCACCCCTTCCCCTTCCAAAAAGTTCACTCATTGGTTGAACGCGACTATGAGCCAAGAGTAAACTGTGCCCGTTGGTTTCTTCAGCAAGACATTATCCAACCAAATTTTCTAGAAAATGTGTTATTTACCGATGAGTCCAGCTTTACAAGAGAAGGAATCTTCAACTCTCGCAACAGTCACGTCTGGGCCTTAGACAATCCTCATGAGGATCCTCAAAGTGCGTGGTTATCAGCATAGATTTTCGCTGAATGTTTGGACGGGTATCTTAGGTAATTGCGTGATTGGACCATACATTCTTCCTAATCGTCTGAATTCTCCCACGTACATTACTTTTTTAAGAGACATACTACCAGAACTTTTGGAAGATGTGCCTCTTGCAAACAGATATAATATTTGGTTTCAACATGATGGTGCCCCTGCTCATTTCGGAAATGTTGTTACGGACTTTCTGAACATGACCTATCGTCAGCGGTGGATTGGGCGGGGTGGACCAGTACCGTGGCCCGCACGTTCACCTGACCTCAACCCTTAAGATTTTTTTTTCTGGGGCCATATGAAAGACCTTGTTTACAGCACGCCAGTAGAAAACGAAGAAGACCTTGTGGCAAGAGTGGTTGCTGCAGCAGGTGCCATTCAAGATGATGAAAATGCTTTTATAGCAGTTCGACGGTCCATGATTGAAAGGTGCAGACTGTGTAATCAAGTTGAAGGACGGCATTTTGAGCAATTGCTGCATTAGTATCAGTGAACCGATTTGAGTGAAATTAATATTTTTCAATGTAAAATGAAATTTGGAGGAAAGTTATTCCTGTATATTTCTGTAATAAGAACGGTTTTCATGAAATTATAAAAAAAATTAATATTGATCTTTAAATGGTGAAAAGTGGTCATGCATGCAGTACGAAAAAAATTAATTTCTCTGTTATTCTTCTAACAATCTTGATAAATTAGGTATCATTGGAATCGTGAAAAAATTTGCTAACTTTTTTGTCCCTTGTAAATTTTTTGTAAAATGGACGGTTTTCGAGATATTCGCCATCAAAAATTTAAAATGGCCGCCATTTTGAAAAATTTCAACGAAAAATTATTTTTTTATTTTTTATAGTTGAGTCTTTATAGCATAAATATTCATGCCAAATTTCAGATCAATACAACATTTCGTTCTTGAGATAAAAATTTTTAAGTGAAAAAAACAAAATGGCAGCTATAAGGATAACCGCTGAGTTTTGGACACTTCAAATATGACATTTGTAGTCTCCTAGCATCCAGGTACAATACCCTAAAATTCTCGACACTACTTCTGAAACACCCTGTATATATATATATATATATATATATATATATATATATATATATATATATATATATGTATTATAACATATTGAAATTTGGGTAGATATAAAAATCCCTAGCTGAAATATTAATAGGTCTGAGTAAAGTAACTGGCTAATATCGCCAAAGAGATAACATAAAGATTAGATAACATCAGCTTGTCCTGGCTAAACTGTACAACAGCCTAAAAGGAATTGAAATAATTATTTGCTAATATATAATATTATATAAAATATTGAAGGTTGAGGTTAGGCATAAACATTTAGTGATCGGCGTCCTAACGATCGACCGAGCCATGCAACGTAGAATCTGACCAAGCATCTTGGCAGAAATCTATTGCGGCAAAACGGTATGCAATTTGGAGGAACAAAAGGTCACGTGGCTAACTATTATGATGCATGAAACAAATAGTAATATATAGAAAATTAACTAGCATGTAGAGGGCATATTTAAAAAACCTAATAAAAATAATTAAATGTATCCACGAAATAGGAGGTTACCAAGCGCATGAATACTGAAACAATTTGCATGCACCAATCACATAATGGCAGTTGATAGGCGGCAATAGTATGCCGATTCAAAAATATTTATATATATTTATACAAATGATTGGGATTTATATAAAATTGTTGTATAGTCTATGTTATGGATATGGCCCGAAGGCAAAGAAATTATTTAACATACAACATAAGTAATAATTTAATATTTTAGTACGGTCTATTTGAACCTTTAATGGTGGAGGACTAGGATATTCAAATTTTATGTAAATTTGGAAGTCGGAAATGAGAATTGTAAAATTGAGAAAGGAGAACCAACACTCGCCTGCCAAATGCCACCATGAGAGGTCCCTAAATATTATAGAGCGTAATACCTTGCTATAACTTGTAAAAAGCTAAAGCTAGATTGAACTATTAAATTTCTTATAAGACTTTGTGATGCTCTTATAAAGCAGAAGTCATTTTCATTTTTAAATAATTTTTGTAACCCCTTGGAAGAGACGACTCCGGCTACCATAGTCCAGGACCACCAGGAGTTGGATCGACATCAGCGGCTCATAAGAAGATTTCGACACGTGAGTGAGAAATATTGAATTAGTGACGGGCGCCCTCAGTGCTTCGAAATTACCTAATAATCAAAGCTAGCTCGTCGAAAGGGTTTTCTTATAGATTAAGAATTTAATAAAAAATACTTGCGCAAGTAAATATAGTATTAAAGGTATTTTATTAGAGGAGTAATGAGTCAGTACATTTCAGAAAATTCTAATAAATCAAAGAAGTATAAAATCTAGGCTGTTAATACATATTCATATGATCTTTAATTTTTGCAATAATTTGCGATAGTTTGTTGTAGCTCTGATTCACTAGATGAATTGCTCTACTTATTCCATCAGGTGCCGAATCTTGCACCCTGAGATAAAATATATATTCATTACAAAGAAATCTATTAGATACTAGAGAATTTAATAGATATATTTGGATTATTGGTTGCCAATTTATCAAGTTGATTTTAAGGAACCTATTTTTAATAGAATTGTCCAAGTCAACAAGTATTAGCAAGCTTATATCGCAGCTACATACAAAAGGATGCATATGATTGAAAGATAAAAGCACATGGTAACGTTTCGTGCTATAAATTTAGAGAATAGTATTTAGCCTGTGATAGTTTACTGATTTCGATTATTGTTCTATTTTTATATTATATATTTTTATCGCTCTTTATATTTTTGCCCTGATCTATTTTTTGCAATATTTGTTAATATATGTATCAAATTGTTTATGGTGTGCAATTTATTTTAATTCCTCAACACTATAGGATAAGTACCATACATATATATATATATATATATATATATATATTATATATATATATATATATATATTTTTTTTTTTCTTTTTTTTTTTAATGAATTACAAGAATTATAGGGGAAGCTCATACCTGGGCCTATAAAGATTTTTATGAGACTGTATCCTATTAAAAAACCACGACCTAATTTTTATAATTATATTAAAATATTTCATGCTCTACCGACTGATGCCAAGCAGGAGGCTAATCGTTGTTTAAATATAAAGAATAACGTGACAATAAATATATATATATATATATATATATATATATATATATATATATATATATTCAAATATATATATATTGTGACGATTCGTTATAGTGGCTACTTAAAAAACTAGTTCTTCAAATCATATTATGAAAAATCAAGGCAGAAGCAGCAAACAAACTCCAAATAAAATAATTGTCAACGTTACCAGTACTGATAACAATATCAAATTGAATCTGTCTCTTCCAGTAAATCAATTGAGATCATATTACTTATTATATTATTTATTCTATTAATTATAAAATTATTATATTGAAATCGCATTTATAGGTTAAGGAAATGTTATGGTAAACCTAACCTAAAACGTTTGAATGCTTAGAACACTAGTATAGAGTTGAGATCAATCAGACCTGCGTATTATATAATATAATGTGATAGCAGGCCATTATTTGTGAATTATCATTTTTCATTATTGTGTAGAAAAGGAAAAAGGAATCTATAATAATAAGCTGATAAAAATTTATTAGCACAATAAATGGGTTTATTTTTGAAAATCAAATTTTAAAAAAGATATAGTAATAGCAAAAAAGTTACAAATACTCTTTGTATGTAAGTCTACATTGACAAACTCTTTTATTTAATTTAATTACATTTATTTTTTGGATTATCAACAAATAAATATTAAATAGAAGCAATGTTGCTAGATTTATTCCTCTTTGCACAAACAACCAATCAGAGGACAAAGGAAGGGATACCAACATTTGAATGGTTGAGATGCAACACAGAATGTTGAGATATCTGTTATTATAATTTTATTTATTATTATAATTCACCTACACTGTTGGAATTGAATTGTATTTATGTTTTAATGTATTTATTTGTCTTGTAAGTCAGGGAATTGGATGTAAACAAAGAGACTATTTTTCATAAAAATATGACGTGTGCACTATGTCACTCAGCTACAACCAATAGCAATTATCTAATGCAAATTGGAAACAGAGAGATTCAAAGAATTGTAATTGTAGACTCGATGAGTTCTTACAGAATGAGACTTGAACTAACAAAATCGGTCGAGAAACCACGGAGGAGTTGAGGTCTCAAAACCAAGTTTGCCCATTCATTTAGAGATAGGCAACACGCACTACACGCTTGTACATCAAGTTGCAGATTTAGAAATATTCTATTTTTTTTCTCATTCGATCGAATTAATGAAATATTGAAACTGGAACGTTCTCATCCAGCCGAATCCCAAATGATAGAAAACTTTAAGAATTTTCCCAATTCGTTGGGAACAACGTTGGGAACTCGCTCAAGAACTGTTGTATTGTAATCTTTGAGACCCGCAACTTTTAATTATAAAGATATAACTTTTATCTAAGTATAAAGTATCAGTTTGTTGATATAAAGTTCAGTTGTAAATTATCTATACTTATAAAATTCTTATATCACTGACTCACTCACTGATCACGATTTCTGAAGAACTATTGGATGGATTAAAAAAGTTGCGGGTTTCAAAGACTACAATACAACAGTTCTTGAGCGAGCTCCCAACCCAGGGGGTCACTAGTTAACTATATTCTCAGATTATTTCCATCTAAATTTTTAAAAAGGGTGAGTTGGCAGTTTTAGAATTACATTTATCAAAAGGTTCTTGCAGAAGATAGATACATGCTATCTGAAATTCTATTGTGAAGGCCGTAATATTAAAAAAGATCACACTCCATTTGTTCTGGAGGGAGTCGTTTGTAATTTATTGCAGTGCGGTGTTTGACAGCCACTTGGAGAACAATGATCTTTTGGCGAACTGTAGGCAGCCACAGCATTCTCTAGGGCGAATATTATAGTGAATTGTGAATACTGTAGATATCATTCTCGCAAAACGCTTTGGAATTTATTGATTCCATGTGAGGAATCTCTGGATTAAAAAGCCTGCATTCATTCAAAATTCTGCTTCCATCACATTTGTCTGCTTTATCTAGTTATCAATTTTCAGTTAACTGTTCTGTTCAGTGGAAAGGTCATTTAAAATTCTCACATAAACAGACAGTCGAACAGAATTCTTTGTTTCTTTGTATGTCGTATTTTAAGTTGCCTGAGGTGTTATAGTTATATACTTAGTTCTTTGTATGATTACTTATATGATTATGCATTATCACGTCTGAACTACTGAACTGATTAACTTGAAAGTTTGCGTGATGATGATGCCAAACATGTATTTTGAATTCTGTAAAAGCCAATTCCTTTCTTATTATATTGTATAGGTATAGAAGAAGAAAATAATAGAAGATAAAATCTTTAAATACTCTATTTTATCTATTTCCAATCGAGCAAAGTATCACAAACAGGGAACTTGACTAACTGAAAACATGACGGACTGAAAACTTAACAAACTGAAAACTTGACGAATTGTAAACTTGTCTAACAGAAAGCTTGAAGAACTAAAGATGAGCCTATAACCATCTTTGTTTAACTAAGAATCTTTATGCAAAATTCTAAGTTAATCTGTTCAGTAGTTCAGACGTAATGATGCGTCAAAAATTTCGTATGTGAGCCATTTTTTTCTATAATATTATTGAAGATAGATAGATGACCACTCAAGCAAAGTATCAGGAACTTGACGAACTGAAAATAGACCTATGGCTATCTCAGGTAAATTAAGTGATACTGGTACCACACTGGCAACCATAATATAGTTAGTTGTAGAATCAGGCTTGAAGACTGGGTGATGCGGAATGTGGAAACATTTGTCAAATGGTTGCGAGGGTGGAACTGGAGACATGTGTCCCAATGATTGATACTCATCCATGAATGCCGTATACTGCTCCTTCAATTCAGGATTAGCAGCCAATCTTTTTTCCAGTGAATGGAAACGGTTAAGAGCTTGGAAACGAGATTGACCTAGAGTGTGAAATGACTCTTTTTTGGGAAGAGCCACAGAAAATCTGCCGTCTGAGGCACGCTCGACATTGGCAAGATAATGCTGTTCAATCTTTCGGTGCTCAGCTGTTAGATTGTCCTTAGGAAGAACTTCTTCAAGCTTCCAAAATTTTTCCATCTGATTGGAAATCTCACAAGTAGAAATGAAGTTGGAATGAACAGAAGGTTCTATCTGAGATGAATGCGTGGACAAGACAGCACCCCAAACCACCCAACCTAGTTTGGTGCCTTGCAAAATGCAGTCAGATGAAATTTGAATTTGACCGAATGTCAATATGGAAGCATAGACTGAAACGCTCAAAAGAAGATCGATTCCCTGAGAAAGGTGAAAAGCAGGATCAGCAAGCTGAATGTGAGTGGGCAAACTAAGTTTTGAAATATCAATTCCTACTGGTGGAAGACTGGGTGTAATTTTGTCGGCAATAATGCAAGAGACCTTTCTAGACCATGTGCGATCAGAAGAAAACACTTCCACAGATGTGGAATACATCGGTGCTGTATTGATGCCAGAAACTGTATGTATAGTATTGTTATGACAAGTTGAAACTAAAGACAACCGTGAAGCAAGATGTTTGGAAATGAAACAGGTGTCACTACCTGTGTCCAACAACGTGCGACACAAAATAGGTTGACCAACCTTATTATAGACTACTACCTCTGCAGTAGGCATGATGGATACTGTTGAATTTTTGTTGCCATCATATGTGTGACTGGAGTTACTAACTACTTGACCAGCGGCTGGAATCGGCGACCTAGCAGATGACTCTACAGTTGAATTCAATGACTGTTCAGAAGTAGATGCGACAACTGATGATGAAGCGAGCGGCGACGTGCGGAGGTTGACTGCCGGCTGTGAACCACAACTGCAGCTGTGAAGATGTGCTGAACGACTGCTGTTGGAGGAAATTGTAGTATTCCTTAATTGAACACTGTTGGCATTTGCTGTAGCCTTAGAGCAAGATGACGTAAATTGAAATGATGCACCGTGCAAAATGGAATGATGTGCCTTGCCACACTGCTTACATGCACCAAAGCATTGGTGTCCTGTTGAAAATGGGCGGAGACAATTGAAGCACAAGTGCTTTTTGCGTACTGCGTCAACACGAGCTTGTGGCTGTAGATTTGACAGCTGAGAACAAGTGAAGACAGAATGTGCTGAGTTGTTACAATACAAGCAAGCATTGGGACGTTGAAATACCGAATTGGGTGTAGCAGTACTGCGACTGTTGTTGAATGATGAATTGGATGTTCCAATACTACGATTGTTAGAGTTGAAAAAAAGAGCTGCCGATCTGCTGGGCTGCTGCTGGTTAGCCCTAGGATTGACCTGAGCTGAGTGATTCAAATTAAGTGACACAGCTTGTGACACTTTATGTTGGGACTCCATAAAGTTCCAGAGATTGTCAATAGAAACATCATCCATAGTAGAGTTGTATCGCTCCCAATCACGTAGGGTAGCAATATCAAAACGAGACACAGTGACATACATGAACAGAAGGTCTTTAACATCTATACCTAAATCAAGTGCTTCTAAAGCAAAAATGTTTGTTTTTTGATGGTCAATAAGACTGCGCCAAGATTGTGCTGATTTTGAATTGAGTTGCGGTGGGTTCAAGATTGCCGAAACATGTCGATCAGCAATAAGTATTGGATTGTCGTACCTGGTTTTCAACAAATTCCAAGCTAAAGTGAAATCACCTGGTGGTGCATTGGCGATTCTATTCAACGCTTCGCCGGATAATACCTGTTTGAGATATTGAAACTTTGCACTGTTATCAACTGAATCATTATCAACTATAATACTAGTAAATGCAGAACGAAAATTCAACCAATTTTCAAAATCACCATTAAAACGAGGTAATGGTATTTCTGGTAATTTGAAACCTTGTGAAAATTGAATAGGTCGTGGAGTGGGGGCATGCACTAATGCAGGTTCAACGAGAACCCTATTGGCCTCTTCAAAGGCTGCCAGATTGGCCTTGATTCTAGAAGTAATGTTAATAAAATTTTTTGAAATTTCATAATGAATAGTTTTGTCTCCATTGGGATCCCCTTCGTCTAAGCTATCCTTGATATTAACATAGGCGTGTCGAAGGTTATCAATTTCCTCTTTGACAGTGATTAATTCATGATATTCTAGCTGATTTCTAGGCGTTTCAAAATTAAACTGATCAATGAGCCACTGTAGGTGATCAAACAGATTTTTTCTCTTTGCTATTAGCGCCGAGATATCAGTTGGAAGAACTTCAGTAGCCATGATTACAAAGATTACTACAACTTAAAATTAGAATACTTGCGACCCTAAAATGCTGCCAACTGTAGTTGTGCGTGTGCCCACGTTTAAAGCGCAAACGTTTGCAAGAAGATGTGTCACCAAGGCTTGTGTGGAGAGCCAAATGAACTGAGTGATGTGACACCAAGCAAGTGATAATGGTGGCGCTCGAGCAACTTGTGCACAGGATGCAGTGTGGCAGCTTACAATGATTCAGGTCTTGAGAGACTGGTACCAACACGAGCGCAGCGTGCTTGTCTGGGGTCCAGTTAACCTTGAAATGAATGAGAATCTATTAATACAAACAATGCTAATACAATAGTTAATGTCAAAAATTGGACCCTAAACTAAGGCGTCAATGTTAAAGATCAGGATGATTTTTTTTTTTTTTTTTTTTTTTTTACAAATTTAAAAAAGTTTGAGTTGACCAGGGGTCATTAGATAATGAGTTGTCCCAGGTCACTGGCCTTGATCTGGCCGAAGGAGGACCATTTTAACATGTGTGATCTGTGCCACTGAATGAAATAATAGTGGACTGTAAGAAATGCTTTTGTAAATAAAAATTGTTAAGATGTATGAATTGTATATTTATTGTACTACTGCACAAATCCAACATGCTAAAAAATGAATGATAATTTATAATAAAACTGGTAGCTGGGAAAGACGCCAAATAAAAAATAAGGTTTAAGTAAAACAGTTCAATAGATTTATTATATACTCTGAGAAACGTGACATATTGTCTTAGATTTAGGAAATGCCACACAGGGCAGTTGACTGACGAGATACGAATAATTGACTCAATAGTCAGGAGTACAAAACAATAAAAATGACATAATAAAAAATTGAGACAATCAGTTGAAATATGATAAATTGACTCAATAATCATGAGTACAAAACAATAAAAAATACATAGTAAAAAATTGAGATTGTCAGTTGATAAATGTTGAATTGCTAACAGGAAAATTTAATTTAGGTACTAGACCAAATTCCTAGTAAACAAAACAATTTGTGACTAATGAACAAGTACAAAATTACTATATGTAATGCTCCGTAATGAGTTAATGAATAAATTCAAAGAGAAAATAAACTTTCAAATGGCAATAAGTAAAATAGAAAAAAAATCAGGTCAATGAGTAATCTCAAAAAGTACAAAAGGTAAAGGTAAACTGCCAAAACAGAACAATTGAAATGTAAATACTAAAGGTAACAAAAAACGAATGCTTTCAGGACATATTAAAACCTTTGTAGTTCTGGATAGGTTTTATTAGATACACTAAATAATCATGAGTTGAACGTCAATTGAAAAGCATATATTCAATGTAATTAATAATTTTAAAGACAATATAAAATAGGTAGTACAGTGAAATGAAACAGACACTGTATTCAAGAACGTAATTGACAATGGCCTAGACTAAATCTTAATGCTTGATATAATAAGTCAAATATGAAAAATGTAAAATACAAATACTTGCAATACTTCCAAAAATATTGGTAAAAAGTTGTGTCTACAAATGGGAATCGCGACTTTAGAATAAATAATTCCAAGTAAACCCTGAAAAGGTCAAATAATAATTAAACAAACAAGGCAATTGAACAAATAATGAAAAATGCTGATAATGATTCAAAATTGATACAGAATACTTATCAAATGCATGAAGAGCATGAGATCCAATCTTGAATTGGATGGGCAGTACATCGAGACCCCCTCGATGATACCGGACGATGGTGGAGACCTGGATGGACCCACGAAATGGAGCGGACCAGAGCGAGCTACCGGAGCTGGACTGGACGGCGAGCCATGAAGAGCGGCGACTTGGATGACCCGCAAGCAGGACAAGAATCAATCCGAGCGACAGACTCCGGACTGGAATGGTGACGAATCAGGATAGCCAACAGCGATGGCTCAGTGGTGACGACACAGGAACGGCGGCGACACAGCGATGAGTGGGTAATGTCAGGTTAACTATTGTCAGTGCAATACGGGCAAGACTGACACAATGACGGTGTGACACAGTTGAGATATGCAACACATAAACTTGAAAGTAACGTAGCTGAAGATTCACTGAATTTGAATTGAATGAACCGTCCAAAAGTTAGGCACGGTGAATGAAATGCAAAGTTAATTGAGTTGGCTACGGCCAAAAATCACAACACTGATGCTAAGTGAATGTCTGAATAGACAACCATCCAAATGCTTGGCATGGTGAATGAAATGTAACAAATGTTCGTAGATCACTAAAAGAACTGATTGAAACTGATACACCATCTACGGGGTAGACATGAAAATTGCTAATACTTCGATCTAGCAATGAATGATTAGGTAGCTAGCTGACTAACCTAACAAAAACGGATACAGAGCAGAACGTCTGACTGCACCGTGAAATGATGAGAGTGTGATCTTGGAATGCAAGCAACACACCAGTAATAATGTCCCGCGAGACCAGAATTACTTCAATGAAACGAATGAATGCGAAATTGGGCCTCAAGCCCTACCACAAAATGCCTACCGCTAAATGCATGTTCAGTTCAATCATATAACTTGTTGCTGAATGTTGAATGTTCTGGAAACTTGATTTTCATAATCAGTAATATAAAAATGATTTGAGTTCTCACACTGAGAAGTGAATAAATTTAAATTGAAGATAAAAATTCGAAGCACTCGTGACGAATGAAACGTGCTCTGACATACCAAATACTGAGATTGAAGATATTTCACAAACTAACGAACCGAAAATACTGAAACTTTATCGAAGCACTGGAAGAAACATTCTACGTTGAATAAACATGAATTTAAAACTTGAGAATTGAAAATTTTGAATTGAAAGCGACGAAAATTGAAGAACGGAAAAAAGCTGATGTGAACTGTTACGCCATTGCTGTGTGAAGAAAAAAAAAACAGGAAAGTGCATGCACGAATTGAGTTGTAAGAAACTACGTATAGCCACGTCGATGAAAAAGATATGCGTAAAAAACGTCTAGACACGGTAGGAAATACTCCAAAATAATATTAAATAATACCAAAATGTACAATAAAATTAATGTACAAATGTAGCATGACAAAAAACTGATGTAATCCGTGAACTGCAGAAAACACAGTGAAAGTGGACCGATGACAAAGTGACTTGCGCACTAACGCGACAAGTTGGGACAAGAACACAATGCATAGTGCGAAATCTGACATAAACCTGGCCCCCTTGAGGCCTGCAGGGTCTCAAAAGAGAGACATACGAGAGAACAAAAAAGAAACGGAGATTATGTCGGATGAGCAATGCTGAATTAATCAGAAAATTCCTCGTCGAGTGGAAGCGGTGCAATGCTAGAAATAGCCCGCTTGAAAGTGCCTGATGCGGTGCGAACGGTGACCACCCGTACCTTGTTGTCCTTCCCTGGATGAACGGCCGTGATGCGCGCAAGTTTCCATACCGAAGGTGACGTACCCGTGTCCTTGAGAATAACCACAGCACCAATCTGCAGGTTTTCAGATTCAGAGCTCCACTTGCTCTTCCTTTGAAGTGTGACTAGAAACTCAGCAGACCAACGATCCCAGAGTTCCTGAGTGATCAGTGCTAACTGACGCCAGCGTGAACGGTGATCGATGTGAGTGGTGGTTGGTGTGTGGAACGGCAGTGCGGTGAGCGGACGACCAACCAAAAAATGCCCAGGAGACAAGTATGCTAAATCTTGAGGGTCCTCAGACAGAGGCACAAGAGGCCGGGAGTTGAGGATAGCTTCAATCTGTGCAGACAGCGTGGAAAGCTCTTCAAAATTCAAAATCTTATTCAAAGTGACCACTCTGAAAATTCGTTTAAAATTTTTTACAGCGTTTTCCCATAGACCTCCAAAATGAGGAGCCCTGGGAGGGATGAAATGCCAACCAATGTTGAAAACGGCGGCAAAGTTGTGAATTTCAGACTGAATAGCAGAATCTGAAAGAAATGCATGTAACTCATTGAGTTCATTGTGAGCGCCAACAAACGTTGTAGCATTGTCTGAATGAATGGCAAAAGGGATGCCACGACGAGCAGAGAACCTGATGAGTGCGGCAATGAAGGCCTTTGTTGAAAGCTCGGAGACCACCTCTACGTGAACTGCGCGCGTTACCATGCAAATAAACAAAGCAAGGTAAGCCTTGGAGAAATTGCGCGACTTTGAGCCACCAAGACGAATTGAAAGAGGACCTGCGTAGTCAACTCCACAATTATAAAATGGAAAATCCGGTTGTACACGAACTGCGGGAAGATGCCCCATGATTTGCTCGGAACGAAACGTAGAGAAACGAAAACACATTTTGCAACCCTTTATTACACTCTTGATGATGCGACGGGTGGATGGTATCCAAAAACGTTGTCGAATACTGGCCATAGTGACCTGAACGCCAGCATGTTGAAGACGTCTATGAAATGAGACAATGAGCGCACGCGTGAACCTATGTTTAGCTGGCAATAAGATTTGATGTTTATAGTCGAATGGAATATCTGCCTCCCGAAGACGACCACCTACTCTCAGAAGATTGTCAGTATGAATAAATGGAGAGAGTGACTTGATAGAACTATTGGAGGGCAGCTCCTTACCCTGACGCAAAGATTTCAAATCGTCGGCAAAAACATCTGATTGAATGTCTTGAATGATGCGCAATTCAGCAGCTTGAATTTCCTGAACCGACAGTTCAACAGATTGCTGAGATGCTGGTTCACGGCAATGCTTCAAATTATGAATGAAACGAAGAATGTAAGCAGCAATGCGAACTAATTTGTGATATGATGAAATTTTTGACGATAAATCTGAAAACAATGAAGTTGTTGAACAAGTGACAAGCGAGATTTTAGGCTGTGAAATGATTACATTCGATGAAATCTCCTTCCAGGTTGAGGGTGAATTTGCTAGCCATGATGGTCCATTCCACCACAACTTACTAGAAACCAAAATGTTAGGTGAGCAACCCCTAGAAACCAGGTCGGCAGGATTGTCTGCTGTGCGTACATGATTCCAATGGAAATTAGAAGTGGTGTTTTGAATCTCTGAGATTCTGGTTGAAACGAAAATATCAGAACGATTTGGCATGACCTTCAGCCAATCACACACTATTTTTGAGTCGGTCCATAAATAGACTCCTGAAAAAACAAGTTTTGCAGCGCTGATTACTTTGTTGACTAGACGTGATGCTAATAGAGCGGCTTGTAATTCTAACCGTGGGATTGTTAACAATGGGTTGAGAGACGCCAACTTCGATTTTGAGGTGAGTAATTGAGTCTTGACTCCAGTTGGTGATTCACTGCGTATGTATAGACAAGCACCATATGCGGCGATACTGGCATCGCAGAACGCATGTAATTCCAAAGAGGCATCAACGTCATGAGGTAAGACACAGCGTGGAATTGAAATGTTGGAAATACTTGGTAATTGATGTAGAATTGCTAACCATTCCTCCAATAAATCCTGAGGAAGTTTCTGATCCCAGTCAATTTTTAATAACCAGAGTTTTTGAAATAAAATTTTTGGTAGGATGACAACCGGAGAGATTAGACCAAGCGGATCAAAAATGCTGGATATGCAAGAGAGAAATTCCCTTTTTGTGAATGATTTTTTGGGTAAAACTTCTGAAACACTAGATGAAATGAGGAGAACATCCGAAGTGGCATTCCAAATGAGGCCTAGAGCCTTGACAACGCTATCATTAGAATCGGATAGAGGTTTTGACGAAACTGTCTCAATCAAATGTGACGGAATAGTAGATAATAATTCACTAGAATTAGAAAGCCACTTTCTAAGCTCAAAACCACCTCCCTGCAGTGTAGCAATCAGCTGTTGAACCAGAGGAATAGCTTCTTCAAGAGATGAACACCCTGAAATAAGATCATCAACGTAAAAGCCATTTTTGATAGTGATGGAAACTGGTGAATCTGGTTGACAGTCTATATCAGCAAGATGATTGAGTGTACGTGTTGCTAAAAAGGCAGCAGGTGCAGTTCCATAGCTGACAGTATTCAGAACGAATTCCTGAATAGGTTGGTTGATGTCTGCTCGCCAAAAAATACGTTGGAAGTTACGATCATCAGGATGCAGCAAAATCTGACGATACATTTTAGTCACATCTGAAATAAATGCTATTCGATGTGTACGAAATCGCAAAACAATGTCAAAAAGTTCAGGTTGAACTGTATAACCTATATGCAGTACTTCGTTGAGAGAAACGCCGGTATTAGATTTTGCCGACGCATCAAATACTACTCGAAGTTTGGTAGTTGTAGAATCAGGCTTGAAGACTGGGTGATGCGGAATGTGGAAACATTTGTCAAATGGTTGCGAGGGTGGAACTGGAGACATGTGTCCCAATGATTGATACTCATCCATGAATGCCGTATACTGCTCCTTCAATTCAGGATTAGCAGCCAATCTTTTTTCCAGTGAATGGAAACGGTTAAGAGCTTGGAAACGAGATTGACCTAGAGTGTGAAATGACTCTTTTTTGGGAAGAGCCACAGAAAATCTGCCGTCTGAGGCACGCTCGACATTGGCAAGATAATGCTGTTCAATCTTTCGGTGCTCAGCTGTTAGATTGTCCTTAGGAAGAACTTCTTCAAGCTTCCAAAATTTTTCCATCTGATTGGAAATCTCACAAGTAGAAATGAAGTTGGAATGAACAGAAGGTTCTATCTGAGATGAATGCGTGGACAAGACAGCACCCCAAACCACCCAACCTAGTTTGGTGCCTTGCAAAATGCAGTCAGATGAAATTTGAATTTGACCGAATGTCAATATGGAAGCATAGACTGAAACGCTCAAAAGAAGATCGATTCCCTGAGAAAGGTGAAAAGCAGGATCAGCAAGCTGAATGTGAGTGGGCAAACTAAGTTTTGAAATATCAATTCCTACTGGTGGAAGACTGGGTGTAATTTTGTCGGCAATAATGCAAGAGACCTTTCTAGACCATGTGCGATCAGAAGAAAACACTTCCACAGATGTGGAATACATCGGTGCTGTATTGATGCCAGAAACTGTATGTATAGTATTGTTATGACAAGTTGAAACTAAAGACAACCGTGAAGCAAGATGTTTGGAAATGAAACAGGTGTCACTACCTGTGTCCAACAACGTGCGACACAAAATAGGTTGACCAACCTTATTATAGACTACTACCTCTGCAGTAGGCATGATGGATACTGTTGAATTTTTGTTGCCATCATATGTGTGACTGGAGTTACTAACTACTTGACCAGCGGCTGGAATCGGCGACCTAGCAGATGACTCTACAGTTGAATTCAATGACTGTTCAGAAGTAGATGCGACAACTGATGATGAAGCGAGCGGCGACGTGCGGAGGTTGACTGCCGGCTGTGAACCACAACTGCAGCTGTGAAGATGTGCTGAACGACTGCTGTTGGAGGAAATTGTAGTATTCCTTAATTGAACACTGTTGGCATTTGCTGTAGCCTTAGAGCAAGATGACGTAAATTGAAATGATGCACCGTGCAAAATGGAATGATGTGCCTTGCCACACTGCTTACATGCACCAAAGCATTGGTGTCCTGTTGAAAATGGGCGGAGACAATTGAAGCACAAGTGCTTTTTGCGTACTGCGTCAACACGAGCTTGTGGCTGTAGATTTGACAGCTGAGAACAAGTGAAGACAGAATGTGCTGAGTTGTTACAATACAAGCAAGCATTGGGACGTTGAAATACCGAATTGGGTGTAGCAGTACTGCGACTGTTGTTGAATGATGAATTGGATGTTCCAATACTACGATTGTTAGAGTTGAAAAAAAGAGCTGCCGATCTGCTGGGCTGCTGCTGGTTAGCCCTAGGATTGACCTGAGCTGAGTGATTCAAATTAAGTGACACAGCTTGTGACACTTTATGTTGGGACTCCATAAAGTTCCAGAGATTGTCAATAGAAACATCATCCATAGTAGAGTTGTATCGCTCCCAATCACGTAGGGTAGCAATATCAAAACGAGACACAGTGACATACATGAACAGAAGGTCTTTAACATCTATACCTAAATCAAGTGCTTCTAAAGCAAAAATGTTTGTTTTTTGATGGTCAATAAGACTGCGCCAAGATTGTGCTGATTTTGAATTGAGTTGCGGTGGGTTCAAGATTGCCGAAACATGTCGATCAGCAATAAGTATTGGATTGTCGTACCTGGTTTTCAACAAATTCCAAGCTAAAGTGAAATCACCTGGTGGTGCATTGGCGATTCTATTCAACGCTTCGCCGGATAATACCTGTTTGAGATATTGAAACTTTGCACTGTTATCAACTGAATCATTATCAACTATAATACTAGTAAATGCAGAACGAAAATTCAACCAATTTTCAAAATCACCATTAAAACGAGGTAATGGTATTTCTGGTAATTTGAAACCTTGTGAAAATTGAATAGGTCGTGGAGTGGGGGCATGCACTAATGCAGGTTCAACGAGAACCCTATTGGCCTCTTCAAAGGCTGCCAGATTGGCCTTGATTCTAGAAGTAATGTTAATAAAATTTTTTGAAATTTCATAATGAATAGTTTTGTCTCCATTGGGATCCCCTTCGTCTAAGCTATCCTTGATATTAACATAGGCGTGTCGAAGGGTATCAATTTCCTCTTTGACAGTGATTAATTCATGATATTCTAGCTGATTTCTAGGCGTTTCAAAATTAAACTGATCAATGAGCCACTGTAGGTGATCAAACAGATTTTTTCTCTTTGCTATTAGCGCCGAGATATCAGTTGGAAGAACTTCAGTAGCCATGATTACAAAGATTACTACAACTTAAAATTAGAATACTTGCGACCCTAAAATGCTGCCAACTGTAGTTGTGCGTGTGCCCACGTTTAAAGCGCAAACGTTTGCAAGAAGATGTGTCACCAAGGCTTGTGTGGAGAGCCAAATGAACTGAGTGATGTGACACCAAGCAAGTGATAATGGTGGCGCTCGAGCAACTTGTGCACAGGATGCAGTGTGGCAGCTTACAATGATTCAGGTCTTGAGAAACTGGTACCAACACGAGCGCAGCGTGCTTGTCTGGGGTCCAGTTAACCTTGAAATGAATGAGAATCTATTAATACAAACAATGCTAATACAATAGTTAATGTCAAAAATTGGACCCTAAACTAAGGCGTCAATGTTAAAGATCAGGATGATTTTTTTTTTTTTTTTTTTTTACAAATTTAAAAAAGTTTGAGTTGACCAGGGGTCATTAGATAATGAGTTGTCCCAGGTCACTGGCCTTGATCTGGCCGAAGGAGGACCATTTTAACATGTGTGATCTGTGCCACTGAATGAAATAATAGTGGACTGTAAGAAATGCTTTTGTAAATAAAAAATGTTAAGATGTATGAATTGTATATTTATTGTACTACTGCACAAATCCAACATGCTAAAAAATGAATGATAATTTATAATAAAACTGGTAGCTGGGAAAGACGCCAAATAAAAAATAAGGTTTAAGTAAAACAGTTCAATAGATTTATTATATACTCTGAGAAACGTGACATATTGTCTTAGATTTAGGAAATGCCACACAGGGCAGTTGACTGACGAGATACGAATAATTGACTCAATAGTCAGGAGTACAAAACAATAAAAATGACATAATAAAAAATTGAGACAATCAGTTGAAATATGATAAATTGACTCAATAATCATGAGTACAAAACAATAAAAAATACATAGTAAAAAATTGAGATTGTCAGTTGATAAATGTTGAATTGCTAACAGGAAAATTTAATTTAGGTACTAGACCAAATTCCTAGTAAACAAAACAATTTGTGACTAATGAACAAGTACAAAACTACTATATGTAATGCTCCGTAATGAGTTAATGAATAAATTCAAAGAGAAAATAAACTTTCAAATGGCAATAAGTAAAATAGAAAAAAATCAGGTCAATGAGTAATCGCAAAAAATACAAAAGGTAAATGTAGTTTGACAATAAAGAACAATTAAATATAAATACTAAATGTTGAGTAATAAACAAACGCTTTCAGGACATATTAAAACCTTTGTAGTTCTGGATAGGTTTTATTAGATACACTAAATAATCATGAGTTGAACGTCAATTGAAAAGCATATATTCAATGTAATTAATAATTTTAAAGACAATATAAAATAGGTAGTACAGTGAAATGAAACAGACACTGTATTCAAGAACGTAATTGACAATGGCCTAGACTAAATCTTAATGCTTGATATAATAAGTCAATATGAAAAATGCAAAGTACAAATACTTGCAATACTTCCAAAAATATTGGTAAAAAGTTGTGTCTACAAATGGGAATCGCGACTTTAGAATAAATAATTCCAAGTAAACCCTGAAAAGGTCAAATAATAATTAAACAAACAAGGCAATTGAACAAATAATGAAAAATGCTGATAATGATTCAAAATTGATACAGAATACTTATCAAATGCATGAAGAGCATGAGATCCAATCTTGAATTGGATGGGCAGTACATCGAGACCCCCTCGATGATACCGGACGATGGTGGAGACCTGGATGGACCCACGAAATGGAGCGGACCAGAGCGAGCTACCGGAGCTGGACTGGACGGCGAGCCATGAAGAGCGGCGACTTGGATGACCCGCAAGCAGGACAAGAATCAATCCGAGCGACAGACTCCGGACTGGAATGGTGACGAATCAGGATAGCCAACAGCGATGGCTCAGTGGTGACGACACAGGAACGGCGGCGACACAGCGATGAGTGGGTAATGTCAGGTTAACTATTGTCAGTGCAATACGGGCAAGACTGACACAATGACGGTGTGACACAGTTGAGATATGCAACACATAAACTTGAAAGTAACGTAGCTGAAGATTCACTGAATTTGAATTGAATGAACCGTCCAAAAGTTAGGCACGGTGAATGAAATGCAAAGTTAATTGAGTTGGCTACGGCCAAAAATCACAACACTGATGCTAAGTGAATGTCTGAATAGACAACCATCCAAATGCTTGGCATGGTGAATGAAATGTAACAAATGTTCGTAGATCACTAAAAGAACTGATTGAAACTGATACACCATCTACGGGGTAGACATGAAAATTGCTAATACTTCGATCTAGCAATGAATGATTAGGTAGCTAGCTGACTAACCTAACAAAAACGGATACAGAGCAGAACGTCTGACTGCACCGTGAAATGATGAGAGTGTGATCTTGGAATGCAAGCAACACACCAGTAATAATGTCCCGCGAGACCAGAATTACTTCAATGAAACGAATGAATGCGAAATTGGGCCTCAAGCCCTACCACAAAATGCCTACCGCAAATGAATGTTCAGTTCAATCATATAACTTGTTGCTGAATGTTGAATGTTCTGGAAACTTGATTTTCATAATCAGTAATATAAAAATGATTTGAGTTCTCACACTGAGAAGTGAATAAATTTGGATTGAAGATAAAAATTCGAAGCACTCGTGACGAATGAAACGTGCTCTGACATACCAAATACTGAGATTGAAGATATTTCACAAACTAACGAACCGAAAATACTGAAACTTTATCGAAGCACTGGAAGAAACATTCTACGTTGAATAAACATGAATTTAAAACTTGAGAATTGAAAATTTTGAATTGAAAGCGACGAAAATTGAAGAACGGAAAAAAGCTGATGTGAACTGTTACGCCATTGCTGTGTGAAGAAGGAAACAGGAAAGTGCATGCACGAATTGCGTTGTAAGAAACTACGTATAGCCACGTCGATGAAAAAGATATGCGTAAAAAACGTCTAGACACGGTAGGAAATACTCCAAAATAATATTAAATAATACCAAAATGTACAATAAAATTAATGTACAAATGTAGCATGACAAAAAACTGATGTAATCCGTGAACTGCAGAAAACACAGTGAAAGTGGACCGATGACAAAGTGACTTGCGCACTAACGCAACAAGTTGGGACAAGAACACAATGCATAGTGCGAAATCTGACATAAACCTGGCCCCCTTGAGGCCTGCAGGGTCTCAAAAGAGAGACATACGAGAGAACAAAAAAAGAAACGGAGATTATGTCGGATGAGCAATGCTGAATTAATCAGAAAATTCCTCGTCAAGTGGAAGCGGTGCACTGCTAGAAATAGCCCGCTTGAAAGTGCCTGATGCGGTGCGAATGGTGACCACCCGTACCTTGTTGTCCTTCCCTGGATGAACGGCCGTGATGCGCGCAAGTTTCCATACCGAAGGTGACGTACCCGTGTCCTTGAGAATAACCACAGCACCAATCTGCAGGTTTTCAGATTCAGAGCTCCACTTGCTCTTCCTTTGAAGTGTGACTAGAAACTCAGCAGACCAACGATCCCAGAGTTCCTGAGTGATCAGTGCTAACTGACGCCAGCGTGAACGGTGATCGATGTGAGTGGTGGTTGGTGTGTGGAACGGCAGTGCGGTGAGCGGACGACCAACCAAAAAATGCCCAGGAGACAAGTATGCTAAATCTTGAGGGTCCTCAGACAGAGGCACAAGAGGCCGGGAGTTGAGGATAGCTTCAATCTGTGCAGACAGCGTGGAAAGCTCTTCAAAATTCAAAATCTTATTCAAAGTGACCACTCTGAAAATTCGTTTAAAATTTTTTACAGCGTTTTCCCATAGACCTCCAAAATGAGGAGCCCTGGGAGGGATGAAATGCCAACCAATGTTGAAAACGGCGGCAAAGTTGTGAATTTCAGACTGAATAGCAGAATCTGAAAGAAATGCATGTAACTCATTGAGTTCATTGTGAGCGCCAACAAACGTTGTAGCATTGTCTGAATGAATGGCAAAAGGGATGCCACGACGAGCAGAGAACCTGATGAGTGCGGCAATGAAGGCCTTTGTTGAAAGCTCGGAGACCACCTCTACGTGAACTGCGCGCGTTACCATGCAAATAAACAAAGCAAGGTAAGCCTTGGAGAAATTGCGCGACTTTGAGCCACCAAGACGAATTGAAAGAGGACCTGCGTAGTCAACTCCACAATTATAAAATGGAAAATCCGGTTGTACACGAACTGCGGGAAGATGCCCCATGATTTGCTCGGAACGAAACGTAGAGAAACGAAAACACATTTTGCAACCCTTTATTACACTCTTGATGATGCGACGGGTGGATGGTATCCAAAAACGTTGTCGAATACTGGCCATAGTGACCTGAACGCCAGCATGTTGAAGACGTCTATGAAATGAGACAATGAGCGCACGCGTGAACCTATGTTTAGCTGGCAATAAGATTTGATGTTTATAGTCGAATGGAATATCTGCCTCCTGAAGACGACCACCTACTCTCAGAAGATTGTCAGTATGAATAAATGGAGAGAGTGACTTGATAGAACTATTGGAGGGCAGCTCCTTACCCTGACGCAAAGATTTCAAATCGTCGGCAAAAACATCTGATTGAATGTCTTGAATGATGCGCAATTCAGCAGTTTGAATTTCCTGAACCGACAGTTCAACAGATTGCTGAGATGCTGGTTCACGGCAATGCTTCAAATTATGAATGAAACGAAGAATGTAAGCAGCAATGCGAACTAATTTGTGATATGATGAAATTTTTGACGATAAATCTGAAAACAATGAAGTTGTTGAACAAGTGACAAGCGAGATTTTAGGCTGTGAAATGATTACATTCGATGAAATCTCCTTCCAGGTTGAGGGTGAATTTGCTAGCCATGATGGTCCATTCCACCACAACTTACTAGAAACCAAAATGTTAGGTGAGCAACCCCTAGAAACCAGGTCGGCAGGATTGTCTGCTGTGCGTACATGATTCCAATGGAAATTAGAAGTGGTGTTTTGAATCTCTGAGATTCTGGTTGAAACGAAAATATCAGAACGATTTGGCATGACCTTCAGCCAATCACACACTATTTTTGAGTCGGTCCATAAATAGACTCCTGAAAAAACAAGTTTTGCAGCGCTGATTACTTTGTTGACTAGACGTGATGCTAATAGAGCGGCTTGTAATTCTAACCGTGGGATTGTTAACAATGGGTTGAGAGACGCCAACTTCGATTTTGAGGTGAGTAATTGAGTCTTGACTCCAGTTGGTGATTCACTGCGTATGTATAGACAAGCACCATATGCGGCGATACTGGCATCGCAGAACGCATGTAATTCCAAAGAGGCATCAACGTCATGAGGTAAGACACAGCGTGGAATTGAAATGTTGGAAATACTTGGTAATTGATGTAGAATTGCTAACCATTCCTCCAATAAATCCTGAGGAAGTTTCTGATCCCAGTCAATTTTTAATAACCAGAGTTTTTGAAATAAAATTTTTGGTAGGATGACAACCGGAGAGATTAGACCAAGCGGATCAAAAATGCTGGATATGCAAGAGAGAAATTCCCTTTTTGTGAATGATTTTTTGGGTAAAACTTCTGAAACACTAGATGAAATGAGGAGAACATCCGAAGTGGCATTCCAAATGAGGCCTAGAGCCTTGACAACGCTATCATTAGAATCGGATAGAGGTTTTGACGAAACTGTCTCAATCAAATGTGACGGAATAGTAGATAATAATTCACTAGAATTAGAAAGCCACTTTCTAAGCTCAAAACCACCTCCCTGCAGTGTAGCAATCAGCTGTTGAACCAGAGGAATAGCTTCTTCAAGAGATGAACACCCTGAAATAAGATCATCAACGTAAAAGCCATTTTTGATAGTGATGGAAACTGGTGAATCTGGTTGACAGTCTATATCAGCAAGATGATTGAGTGTACGTGTTGCTAAAAAGGCAGCAGGTGCAGTTCCATAGCTGACAGTATTCAGAACGAATTCCTGAATAGGTTGGTTGATGTCTGCTCGCCAAAAAATACGTTGGAAGTTACGATCATCAGGATGCAGCAAAATCTGACGATACATTTTAGTCACATCTGAAATAAATGCTATTCGATGTGTACGAAATCGCAAAACAATGTCAAAAAGTTCAGGTTGAACTGTATAACCTATATGCAGTACTTCGTTGAGAGAAACGCCGGTATTAGATTTTGCCGACGCATCAAATACTACTCGAAGTTTGGTAGTTGTAGAATCAGGCTTGAAGACTGGGTGATGCGGAATGTGGAAACATTTGTCAAATGGTTGCGAGGGTGGAACTGGAGACATGTGTCCCAATGATTGATACTC
Source organism: Nilaparvata lugens (assembly GCF_014356525.2). Taxonomy (NCBI): domain Eukaryota; kingdom Metazoa; phylum Arthropoda; class Insecta; order Hemiptera; family Delphacidae; genus Nilaparvata; species Nilaparvata lugens. The sequence goes on along the minus strand of NC_052504.1, from coordinate 61,218,591 downwards.
ATCCATGAATGCCGTATACTGCTCCTTCAATTCAGGATTAGCAGCCAATCTTTTTTCCAGTGAATGGAAACGGTTAAGAGCTTGGAAACGAGATTGACCTAGAGTGTGAAATGACTCTTTTTTGGGAAGAGCCACAGAAAATCTGCCGTCTGAGGCACGCTCGACATTGGCAAGATAATGCTGTTCAATCTTTCGGTGCTCAGCTGTTAGATTGTCCTTAGGAAGAACTTCTTCAAGCTTCCAAAATTTTTCCATCTGATTGGAAATCTCACAAGTAGAAATGAAGTTGGAATGAACAGAAGGTTCTATCTGAGATGAATGCGTGGACAAGACAGCACCCCAAACCACCCAACCTAGTTTGGTGCCTTGCAAAATGCAGTCAGATGAAATTTGAATTTGACCGAATGTCAATATGGAAGCATAGACTGAAACGCTCAAAAGAAGATCGATTCCCTGAGAAAGGTGAAAAGCAGGATCAGCAAGCTGAATGTGAGTGGGCAAACTAAGTTTTGAAATATCAATTCCTACTGGTGGAAGACTGGGTGTAATTTTGTCGGCAATAATGCAAGAGACCTTTCTAGACCATGTGCGATCAGAAGAAAACACTTCCACAGATGTGGAATACATCGGTGCTGTATTGATGCCAGAAACTGTATGTATAGTATTGTTATGACAAGTTGAAACTAAAGACAACCGTGAAGCAAGATGTTTGGAAATGAAACAGGTGTCACTACCTGTGTCCAACAACGTGCGACACAAAATAGGTTGACCAACCTTATTATAGACTACTACCTCTGCAGTAGGCATGATGGATACTGTTGAATTTTTGTTGCCATCATATGTGTGACTGGAGTTACTAACTACTTGACCAGCGGCTGGAATCGGCGACCTAGCAGATGACTCTACAGTTGAATTCAATGACTGTTCAGAAGTAGATGCGACAACTGATGATGAAGCGAGCGGCGACGTGCGGAGGTTGACTGCCGGCTGTGAACCACAACTGCAGCTGTGAAGATGTGCTGAACGACTGCTGTTGGAGGAAATTGTAGTATTCCTTAATTGAACACTGTTGGCATTTGCTGTAGCCTTAGAGCAAGATGACGTAAATTGAAATGATGCACCGTGCAAAATGGAATGATGTGCCTTGCCACACTGCTTACATGCACCAAAGCATTGGTGTCCTGTTGAAAATGGGCGGAGACAATTGAAGCACAAGTGCTTTTTGCGTACTGCGTCAACACGAGCTTGTGGCTGTAGATTTGACAGCTGAGAACAAGTGAAGACAGAATGTGCTGAGTTGTTACAATACAAGCAAGCATTGGGACGTTGAAATACCGAATTGGGTGTAGCAGTACTGCGACTGTTGTTGAATGATGAATTGGATGTTCCAATACTACGATTGTTAGAGTTGAAAAAAAGAGCTGCCGATCTGCTGGGCTGCTGCTGGTTAGCCCTAGGATTGACCTGAGCTGAGTGATTCAAATTAAGTGACACAGCTTGTGACACTTTATGTTGGGACTCCATAAAGTTCCAGAGATTGTCAATAGAAACATCATCCATAGTAGAGTTGTATCGCTCCCAATCACGTAGGGTAGCAATATCAAAACGAGACACAGTGACATACATGAACAGAAGGTCTTTAACATCTATACCTAAATCAAGTGCTTCTAAAGCAAAAATGTTTGTTTTTTGATGGTCAATAAGACTGCGCCAAGATTGTGCTGATTTTGAATTGAGTTGCGGTGGGTTCAAGATTGCCGAAACATGTCGATCAGCAATAAGTATTGGATTGTCGTACCTGGTTTTCAACAAATTCCAAGCTAAAGTGAAATCACCTGGTGGTGCATTGGCGATTCTATTCAACGCTTCGCCGGATAATACCTGTTTGAGATATTGAAACTTTGCACTGTTATCAACTGAATCATTATCAACTATAATACTAGTAAATGCAGAACGAAAATTCAACCAATTTTCAAAATCACCATTAAAACGAGGTAATGGTATTTCTGGTAATTTGAAACCTTGTGAAAATTGAATAGGTCGTGGAGTGGGGGCATGCACTAATGCAGGTTCAACGAGAACCCTATTGGCCTCTTCAAAGGCTGCCAGATTGGCCTTGATTCTAGAAGTAATGTTAATAAAATTTTTTGAAATTTCATAATGAATAGTTTTGTCTCCATTGGGATCCCCTTCGTCTAAGCTATCCTTGATATTAACATAGGCGTGTCGAAGGGTATCAATTTCCTCTTTGACAGTGATTAATTCATGATATTCTAGCTGATTTCTAGGCATTTCAAAATTAAACTGATCAATGAGCCACTGTAGGTGATCAAACAGATTTTTTCTCTTTGCTATTAGCGCCGAGATATCAGTTGGAAGAACTTCAGTAGCCATGATTACAAAGATTACTACAACTTAAAATTAGAATACTTGCGACCCTAAAATGCTGCCAACTGTAGTTGTGCGTGTGCCCACGTTTAAAGCGCAAACGTTTGCAAGAAGATGTGTCACCAAGGCTTGTGTGGAGAGCCAAATGAACTGAGTGATGTGACACCAAGCAAGTGATAATGGTGGCGCTCGAGCAACTTGTGCACAGGATGCAGTGTGGCAGCTTACAATGATTCAGGTCTTGAGAGACTGGTACCAACACGAGCGCAGCATGCTTGTCTGGGGTCCAGTTAACCTTGAAATGAATGAGAATCTATTAATACAAACAATGCTAATACAATAGTTAATGTCAAAAATTGGACCCTAAACTAAGGCGTCAATGTTAAAGATCAGGATGATTTTTTTTTTTTTTTTACAAATTTAAAAAAGTTTGAGTTGACCAGGGGTCATTAGATAATGAGTTGTCCCAGGTCACTGGCCTTGATCTGGCTGAAGGAGGACCATTTTAACATGTGTGATCTGTGCCACTGAATGAAATAATAGTGGACTGTAAGAAATGCTTTTGTAAATAAAAATTGTTAAGATGTATGAATTGTATATTTATTGTACTACTGCACAAATCCAACATGCCAAAAAATGAATGATAATTTATAATAAAACTGGTAGCTGGGAAAGACGCCAAATAAAAAATAAGGTTTAAGTAAAACAGTTCAATAGATTTATTATATACTCTGAGAAACGTGACATATTGTCTTAAATTTAGGAAATGCCACACAGGGCAGTTGACTGACGAGAAATAAAAAATGACATAGTAAAAAATTGAAACAGTAAAAATTGAGATTGTCAATTGATAAATGCTGACTTGATAACAGGAAAATTTAATTTAGGTACAAGACCAAATTCCTAGTGAAATTGATTGATACATTACAAACCATGATGCATGTACTGAAATACTGAAAATGTATAACTGAAAAACTTATATATTATATATAGCAAACATACATTTATGAATAAAGTGCCTACAGTAATAAATTCTGGGACTTGAATGTTATAATTTTAGCATTGAGATCGTTCGTCATTCAAATTAAAAAACAATTTGTGACTAATGAATAAGTATAAACCTACTATATGTAATGCTCCGTAATGAGCTAGTGCATAAATTCAAAGAGAAAATAAACCTTCAAATGACAATAAGTAATAGAGAAAAGTCAGGTCAATGAGTAATCGCAAAAAATACAAAAGGTAAATGTAGTTTGACAATAAAGAACAATTAAATATAAATACTAAATGTTGAGTAATAAACAAACGCTTTCAGGACATATTAAAACCTTTGTAGTTCTGGATAGGTTTTATTAGATACACTAAATAATCATGAGTTGAACGTCAATTGAAAAGCATATATTCAATGTAATTAATAATTTTAAAGACAATATAAAATAGGTAGTACAGTGAAATGAAACAGACACTGTATTCAAGAACGTTATTGACAATGGCTCAGACTAACTTTAAATGATAAATCAATAAGTCTGATATGATCAGATATATCATGATAAGATAAAAGTAAAACATAGGTCATAAGTCATAAAATGTGATCAAATTAAATACACAAACAAAAAGTTAATTGGAAATTGATCGATATTTAAATAAGTCAATATGAAAAATGTAAAGTACAAATACTTGCAATACTTCCAAAAATATTGGTAAAAAGTTGTGTCTACAAATGGGAATCGCGACTTTAGAATAAATAATTCCAAGTAAACCCTGAAAAGGTCAAATAATAATTAAACAAACAAGGCAATTGAACAAATAATGAAAAATGCTGATAATGATTCAAAATTGATACAGAATACTTATCAAATGCATGAAGAGCATGAGATCCAATCTTGAATTGGATGGGCAGTACATCGAGACCCCCTCGATGATACCGGACGATGGTGGAGACCTGGATGGACCCACGAAATGGAGCGGACCAGAGCGAGCTACCGGAGCTGGACTGGACGGCGAGCCATGAAGAGCGGCGACTTGGATGACCCGCAAGCAGGACAAGAATCAATCCGAGCGACAGACTCCGGACTGGAATGGTGACGAATCAGGATAGCCAACAGCGATGGCTCAGTGGTGACGACACAGGAACGGCGGCGACACAGCGATGAGTGGGTAATGTCAGGTTAACTATTGTCAGTGCAATACGGGCAAGACTGACACAATGACGGTGTGACACAGTTGAGATATGCAACACATAAACTTGAAAGTAACGTAGCTGAAGATTCACTGAATTTGAATTGAATGAACCGTCCAAAAGTTAGGCACGGTGAATGAAATGCAAAGCTAATTGAGTTGGCTACGGCCAAAAATCACAACACTGATGCTAAGTGAATGTCTGAATAGACAACCATCCAAATGCTTGGCATGGTGAATGAAATGTAACAAATGTTCGTAGATCACTAAAAGAACTGGTTGAAACTGATACACCATCTACGGGGTAGACATGAAAATTGCTAATACTTCGATCTAGCAATGAATGATTAGGTAGCTAGCTGACTAACCTAACAAAAACGGATACAGAGCAGAACGTCTGACTGCACCGTGAAATGATGAGAGTGTGATCTTGGAATGCAAGCAACACACCAGTAATAAATGTCCCACGAGACCAGAATTACTTCAATGAAACGATGAATGCGAAAATGGGCCTCAAGCCCTACCAAAAATGCCTACCGCTAAATGCATGTTCAGTTCAATCATAAACTTGTTGCTGAATGTTGAATGTTCTGGAATCTGCCTCACGAGACCAGAATTACTTCAATGAAACGATGAATGCGAAAATGGGCCTCAAGCCCTACCAAAAATGCCTACCGCTAAATGCATGTTCAGTTCAATCATAAACTTGTTGCTGAATGTTGAATGTTCTGGAAACTTGATTTTCATAATCAGTAATATGAAAATGATTTGAGTTCTCACACTGAGAAGTGAATAAATTTGGATTGAAGATAAAAATTCGAAATAATCGTGATGAATGAAACGTGCTCTGACATACCAAATACTGAGATTGAAGATATTTCACAAACTAACGAACCGAAAATACTGAAACTTTATCGAAGCACTGGAAGAAACATTCTATGTTGAATAAACATGAATTTAAAACTTGAGAATTGAAAATTTTGAATTGAAAGCGACGAAAATTGAAGAACGGAAAAAAGCTGATGTGAACTGTTACGCCATTGCTGTGTGAAGAAGGAAACAGGAAAGTGCATGCAGGAATTGCGTTGTAAGAAACTACGTATAGCCACGTCGATGAAAAAGATATGCGTAAAAAACGTCTAGACACGGTAGGAAATACTCCAAAATAATATTAAATAATACCAAAATGTACAATAAAATTGATGTACAAATGTAGCATGACAAAAAACTGATGTAATCCGTGAACTGCAGAAAACACAGTGAAAGTGGACCGATGACAAAGTGACTTGCGCACTAACGCGACAAGTTGGGACAAGAACACAATGCATAGTGCGAAATCTGACAGCTTGTAATCACAGTTCTCCACCGACAGCGCTATGCGCTATCTGTTGTAATAACAATGGCCGCCACCACTACAGCTATCATGAAGTTCCCGTTTCAAATTTGATTAGTTAATGAGGAATATTCGTTGGCTGGTATTTTGAATAACATGGAATAAAAAAAAAATTTAACATTTTTTTAGTATACTGATATGAAGTTTGTAATAATTTTAGCATACAAACATAAATTTCATATATTGATCAAATGTCTAGTTTAGGTATTGAATTTAGTTGGTTTAATGACTACTCTATATGCTTCCTCATCTGAGCTTGGACCTTCTAACCCATTTCAAATGTACGTTTTCAAAATAGAGATGCTTCCCATGCTATTTAAATGGAGTTACTTTTATGCTCTAGGGAGTTTTTCTGTTTTTTCCTCCCGAGAGCGAAAAAGTGACACTTAAGTATCATGTTCCAGGAAGTAAAGTAAGCACTTTAGACAGGAGGTGGAGGAAAAAATATGTTTGGTGTATGGAAGCCGGTGGCCAGGAGGCAATGATTGTGCCTCAAAAGGCCGCTTAAGTGAAACCATATCATCAAGTGAGAATAAAAATTAAAATTAAACCGAACTGAACAAACGTTTCATATTACAATAATCATGAGAACATGGCTTCAAATTTATAAAATTAATGTTCATAGTAAATAGTACCACTCAAAATATATAGCATTACATGTAAAGCAGATACATAAAAGAGAAAAAGGGTGATGGAGTAATTGATTGTCGAGGAACGTATTGCGACTTAAAATAATTCATTGCAAATGAGATGAGTTGATGAGTAATTGAATGAAAATATGGACAATGAATGGTATAAAATAATAGTTGTTTTCAATTTGTCATACGTTTGACTCTTAATTAATCTTTGATAATGTTTTTTCCTGATAGACATAAGTGTTCAAGGGGCAAAATATTCAGTGAACCATCACGAAATTCACATAGAATATTGATATTCAACCAAAATCTATAAATCGATGATACACACATACACATACAAGTTTGCTAGCATATGACGGTATCTTCCTAAATGTTCCACAGGCTTGAAACGGAATAAAATAAATGCTCAAATACATCAACACAAAGCGCAAGTTCACTGCTCTGGAATCTCACTTTAGAGTGTAAGAGCGAAATCTGAAGCAAAAAATACTGAAAGCAAGCATAATTTATTGCCATATAAAGGCGTGGCACTGGAAGTGAATCACCGAATAAATAATTGCAGTGCACATTTCGAGTACTGTACCACACCGATGCTTCGGAGACCTGCAAGCTTTCAAGTGAATTCCACTTACCAACAATTTCCAAATGCTGACCACAGAATCCAGTCGAAGCAGAACAGATTCCACGATTTCTGAGTTAGTTCGGGAGTATGTGCAATGAATCATTCATTGTGGTTGAATAATTATGTGTCCTCCACGTGAAAAATCATTCGGAGTATCCGAGCATAATATGAAATTTTTAGATAGTTTTTTTTTATTATGTCGAAGTTTCTCGACTTCACTTTCTTGATAACCAAGGGAACTAATCTAAACTCATCGAATCTACAGTATTGCTAACTATTTGTAAACTCATCGAGAGTATTCCTTGAATGGAATTTAAATTCTCGGGTTGTAGCTATTATAAATGACTGGCTTCTTAATTAGAAACAAATCAACGAATTTCAGTATAGCAGAAAGATAATAGAAAAGCACAAAGCGATATTCTCGTAGAATCTTCAAACTGATTGGAAGTATGGGAACCATAGAGAAAAGATAGCATATAAGACAGCATATTTATGTTATTTTTCCTCTATGATTACCAAGTTATAATCCACGCCTTAAAGTAACAATCTACAATCTACAAAAAGTAACAAGCTTATACCGTGAATGAAATTCGAATAGTCCCATTCTTATAATGAAATGATTACAAATTTCCATGGTGGGCTTTATCTTCTCTACCATCACTGACAAAATTGAATAAAACTGAATGAGTTAAATGAATTTCTTTAATCTTGGTCTAGTGGCTGCATAATCTGCTTATCTCCGATCTCCAAGCTCCTCACTGTAATTGAATCCACCACTGATGAGAGTTCATAGTCTTTTCAACTTTTTTAACGTTCAACCCATTCCTTCCCAGAGCAGAAAAATTCGATAACGTAATTACAATTTCTCATGGCGTCCGAAAACCTAATTGAATGCATTATTTCTTATCACTTGCCGAACATACATGGAACTTCTATGGTAATGTGTCTCCTATGATAATCATATTGTCCAATGAGTATTTATCCATTGAAAACCACATCGACTTCGAGTAATTTCCAAGTAACTATTAATCAGAGGTACAAAAATTAAAAAGATACCGATATACTATGAGGTATATACGAGATATAAGGGGGCTATCCAGATACGAGAGGTATATACGAGGTATTGTAAAGTATTTGAAATTTGGGTAGATAAAAATCCCTAGCTGAAGTACTAATAGGTCTGAATAAAATAACTGGCTAATATCGCCAATGAGATAACAATAAAGATTAGATAGCATCAGCTTGTTCTGGCTAAACGGTACAATATCCTAAAAAGGAATTGAAAGAATTTTTGCTAATAAATAATATTATTATAAAATTTTTGAAGATTGAGGTTAGGTATATACATTCAGTGATCGGCGACCTAACGATCGACCGAGCCATGCAACGTAGAATTTGACCAGACCCCTTGGCAGAGATCTATTGCAGCAAAACGGTATGCAATTTGAAAGAACAAATGGTCACGTGGCTAACTATTAGGAAGCATGAAATAAATATTAGTATATAGAATATTAACCAGCATGTAGAGAGCATATTTAAAAAAACTAATAAAAATAATTAAGTGTATTCAGGAAATAGGAGGTTACCAAGCGCATGAATACTGAAACAATTTGCATGCACCAATCGCATAATGGCAGTTAATAGGCGGCAATAGTATGCCAATTCAAAAATATTTATATATATTTCTATTAATGTTTGGGATTTATGTAAAATTATTGTATAGTCTATGTTATAGAGATGGCCCGAAGGCAAAGAAATTATTAAACATACAACCTAAGTAATAATTTGATATTTTAGTACGATCTATTTGAACCTTTAATGGCGGAGGACTAGGATATTCAAATTTTATGTAAATTGAAAGTCGGAAATAAGAATTGTAAAATTGAGGAAGGAGAACCAAGACACTCGCCAGCCAAATGCCACCATGAGAGGACCCTAATATTTTAGAGCGTAATACCTTTCTATAACTTGTAAAAGCTAAAAAAGTTAGATTGAATTATTAAATTTCTTAAAAGACTTTGTGATGCTCTTATAAAGCAGAAGTCATTTTCAATTTCAAATATTTTTGTAACCCCTTGGAAGAGACGATTCCGGCAACCATATTCCAGGACCACCAGGAGTTGGATCGACATCGGCGGCTTATAAGAAGATTTCGACACGTGAGTGAGAATATTGAATTAGTGATGGGCGCCCTTAGTGCTTCGAATTTATCTAATAATCAAAGCTAGCTCGTCGAAAGGGTTTTCTTATGAATTAAGAATTTAATAAAAAATACTTGCGCAAGTAAATATAGTATTAAAGGTATTTTATTAAAGGAGTAAATGAATCAGTACATTTCAGAAAATTCTATTGAATCAAAGAAGTATAAAATCTAGGCTATTAAAACATATGCATATGATCATTAATTTTTGCAATAATTTGCGATAATTTGTGTAGCTCTAATTCACTAGATGAATTGCTCTACTTATTCCATCAGGTGCCGAATCTTGCACCCTGAGATAAAATATATATTCATTACAAAGAAATCTACTAGATACTAGAGAATTTAATATATATATTGGAGTATTAGTTGCCAATTTATCAAGTTGATCTTAAGGAACCTATTTTTAATTGAATTGTCCAAGTCGACAAGTATTAGCAAGCTCATATCGCAGCTACATGCAAAAGGATGCATATGATTTAAAATAAAGGCACATGGTAATGTTTCATGCTATAAATCTAGAGTATAATGTTTAGACTGTGATATTTTACTGATTTCAATTATTGTTCTATTTTTATATTATATATTTTTTATCGCTCTTTATATTTTTTGCCTTTATCTATTTTTTGCATTATTTGTTAATATATGTATCAAATTGTTTATGGTGTGCAATTTATTTTAATTCCTCAACACTATAGTATAAGTATCATATTTATATACATATTTATTTTAATGAATTACAAGAGTTATAGGGGAAGCTCATATCTGGGCCTATAAAGATTTTTATGAGACTGTATCCTATTAAAAAACCACGACCTAATTTTTTATAATTATATCAAATATTTCATGCTCTACCGACTGATGCCAAGCAGAAGGCTAATCGTTATTTAAATATAAAGAATAACGTGACAGTATATACGAGGTATATTTGTATATCAGGATCGGGTAAGTATATTATATTAGGTATATTATTTTATTTCTCATAGAAATAGTGTTATGAATTCCTAGAACTTTTATCAGAATAAGGCCCGGTTCCACAAAAGCCGGTTAAATTTTAATCGTGGTTGATTTCATGAGAGCCAATCCGATTTTTTTTAAAAGAGTTTTTCTGAAAAGACGGCTTCTCTCATTCATTCTCTTGGAATTAATCACGATTAAAACTTTACCGGCATTTGTCAACCGGCACTACAATTTGAAACTACAATTGACCTATATTACAGGTGTACCAGAATGGCTTTGTTTCTCTCCAAAATTGCTATTGATGATTGAGAGACGATACTAAAAATAATGTTATTGATAGCTACCGTGTGAAACTGTAAATGGGTATAGCTAGTCAGAGAAAACCTAAACTCATATTGTTTATCGTAAGGTGAAGTGTTAAAGCTCTATTAAAAATCACTTTTTTATTGTTTAGATTAGTTACTTGATAACTTGAAACCGATCTCATCCGAATAATGATTTCTTAGTAGTATTACAAATTGTATTATTTTGTAGTATCACTTCAGTCTCACCATAAGTAATGTGGATCACGAAAAAATATAAGAATGATTGGATGAAATATAGTTTTTTCATGAAGGAGTTTGTAACTGTGACAATTTTTGTTTGTGGCCGTACAGTTGAAGCTACAAGTTTCAAATTGGTTTTCATCTTTTCCATAGTCTTGCCAAATTATCATTAAAAGATATATCGTTCAACAAGGTACCAATGATCAAATCGTTTCATCAAGGAATATTTTTCCAATAGAAGCAAAGTATCTAGAGCTTTGTCCATTCTATACGGTCTCAATAATCGTTCTTTGAAAGGACTAATCGCGATGTGGTGAACAAATTTGAGGAGACTGGCTCAGTGAATGTTCCGACAACAGCCGATAATGAATCGCGAACAATCGATAGAGCAACGGATCGCAGAGAATATTGTTGCTGTACTCAAGAATGTGCAGAACAATCAGCTGTGGATCAAAACATTCAATTTGTGCGCTAAATAAATTGGAAAATGGAATTCGATTCTCCACCACCACGCAACATTGAGGCATTTGATGTTTCAGGCATTTGATGGACCTTAGAGATGAAATAGATCCCGTCAATACAACTGATTCACATACAGCTTGATTCATTACATTTCAAAGATAGGAGTAGCTTAATGAGAATCTCTATACTATGTTTGATGAAACCGAATGAAAAATTACATCTATTGGAAAAACTTCATCATCAGTTCAAATTTAGGAATAGATTTATCCTTATTGGTGATAAGGTGAATGAATTTAATAGAATGTCTTTGTGGCCTACTTCTGTCAGGAGACTTATCACAATAATTGAAAAGAGGTTCAGGTTAGTTTCAGTTTTGTATTGAATCAGTTTACTTATTCTGACTTCCTAGTTACCAATCATTTTTTATTGAATGCTATGATTTATTGTAAGATATTGTCGTCTAGAGCTAAAAGTAGACTTCTCTAATCCTAGAATCTATCATCTAATTCAATAAAATGATTGATTTTATTGATTCAGAGATTCAATAAAAGCTAGTGGGTTACTTGGTAGAATTCGTTGAATCACAATGAACAGGTAAAAGCTTATCCAGTTTATTTGACAGCCCTCAGAATAGAGCGGAGCAGAAACTAAAAACAACAATGATAAAAATTGCCTTTCACCTAGTTAACATAATAATTAACTAACTTATCAGGTACAGTGAGGATAGAATGTAATGCATTCAATACTCACTGATCAGGTAGCATGGATTTTGCCAGACAATAACTTTATATAGATTCTAATTTCGTGCCATATTACCAACCAGCTAGAACACTGTATATCATCAATATCATGAACTTCTCTCCCCTCTGAAACACAATCTAGAGATTATTATTATTATAAACACTGTACCCTATTCATAGTCGCTGTAACAGAATCGTGTTTTTTAGTGCTATCTGTGAATGAAACTAGAAACCAGGCAAACGCATTCCTGGGAGACAGCTTCAACTAGTACTTCTTTTTGCCACTAGATAGCAGGAAAATGAGAACAGTAGTACAACAGTGACTCTATTCTGTATTAACACAAAACTGTACCGTACACATTAACTGAATCAAAAGCCCATTTTCAGTTTATCATAAATTATCAATGCCTTTTATTGGATTGAACATACTTAAAGAATAGTTAAGAAACATCGAAATATGAACAATAAAAAAACGTTGCCAGCAGCCAATATAATATAAATAACTTGGCCGTCCACCCCTTCAGAGCCAATAATGCACCCCCATTTCAACAAATTGAGAAAAATCCAGCTCCTGCCCTTAATAAATTATTATACCCTGTAAAATAATTTCATTCAATCCAAACACTGCTGGCCTTCAAAGATTTTGTTTGTAAGAGGAAAATAAGAAAATAGTGATATCCAGAGATTGTCAGTTGATTGTCAGAGATTGTTGGTGTGAGGATAAGCATTCCTGACCGGCAATTAGGAGGTACTGGATTCGATTCCCGGGCTGACAAGTAATTTTTGAATAGTAGCGCTCATCGAATTTTCATCTAGCTGCTTACTCTGTTGTCAATATTTGCAGTAGCAGAAGTCTTCGGGGTGAATTTATTACAACATTTAATTTGGATATTCGTTTAATAATAATTAATAGAATAGTGATCGTGGCAGGGTGAGCAGTGTGTTCTCAGTGTGAACTAGAAATAATTAATGACCGAGCGAAGTGAGGTCGAAGGTTCAAATCGATGATTTTGCATTTCTCTTCATGAATTTATGTTTGTATGTTTATATGTTACGAATTTACGGCGAAACGCAGTAATAGATTTTCATGAAATTTGACAGGTATGTTCCTTTTTATATTGCGCTTCGACGTATATACAAGGTTTTTGGATATTTTGATTTTCAAGGATAATATAAAAGGAAAAGGAACTTCCTTCATACGCCAAAATAAAAATAAGACTATATAATATTATTCATCATAAATCAGCTGTCGAGTGGATCATAAATTGCATGCAATGACGCATGCAATTCAATATCTCAATGTAATTTATTGGAAACACAGCTGTTGTGTGGACTAATTATTGCATGCAGTGAGGCATGCAATTAATAACTTGATGTAGCATAGTATTTTCTCCCGACTTTTCTCTGCTTTCAACTAGGTAAGCTTTTGATGATAGTAGCAAAGCTGTTCACATAAAATTATTAGCATTGTCGATACAACCCAAACAGCCATTAGTCGTTTATGCAATGATATCTCACCGTCACGACAGGACAGGAAAGAATTTACTCTGATGGACAATATTAGAGAAGACTGTGGTTTATAATTGCGCGAGGTTTACTGTTCACAGAACTACTAGTAAAACAGCTGTCGAGTGGATTATTAATTGAATGCAATGACCCACATGTAATTGATAACACTCAAAGTAACATCATTACTTTCTCCCGACCTTGCTTTCAACATTGTCAGCTTGATGATAGTAGTTGTTAACAACAGATTATTAGCATTCTATACACCAACCCAAACAGCCATTTTCACACCGATATCTCGCCGACAGACAGGACAGGACAGAATTTACTCTGATGGACAGTATTAGTAGAGGTGGCTGTGGTTTATCACTGCGCGAGGTCTACTGTTCACAGAGCTACTAGTATTGATTCACAGATTTTTCAACCTGAGAGAGCAATAGAGTTATCAAATTCATGAAATCGAAATGAATATTCTGAAATTTTATAACTCATTCCAAAAGATTTTTCTCATCCATGAGCAAAAAAATTCCTCCCCGGCGGGGAATCGAACCCCGGTCTCCCGCGTGACAGGCGGGGATACTGACCACTATACTACCGAGGACACTGGTTGGTAGAACCGATTTCTAGTTACATGAGTATGGGATAACTAGCACTGCCAATTACTGATAAAATCGATTTATATAATTATATATTATATATTATGTATATTATATTATATCAAGCGAGTAATTTCTGTATATATTTATTTATTTATGTCCAGAAGTGATCTCGAAAATGGCTCTAACGATTCTCGATATATTCTTGATATAGTTAATACAATTGCACAGGGTCTCATTCCTGGGAAAACTCGCTAAATGACATGAAAAGGATAATAATTTATTATTATTCATCCTTAGAAAAACAACTGATAATTTCATCGTCTGTCGATGATGGAAGATGCGAGTGCGTGTGTGGGAGTGGGACAGAATATTATGTTCAGCTGTTGAACTATTGCAATCAATCAACTGATCTAACAAGAAATATTATCTGGCAAGAAATAAATCTACTTGATCAAAAAATATCTGATTTTTCGACATGATCAAAGATATGATTTTATCCAAGATCGATTATTTCTTATTCATATTAACAAATAGCCGCATTATTTTTATTCATAGCAAACATAGTATATCAAAATTTTCAAAGTTAATCATTATTTTACAGTTTTGAATTATAGTGAGTGTTATTTTATTATTCAATTTGGTTTGTGAACAATCTAAATTCGTATTTTTATATTTTTGAAGTTTGGACTGAAAATTGGACTTGAATTCAAAAGTGTATGGAACATAACCTACTTTTTGGACTATTTATAGTGTATGAATCAAAATTAAGGGAAAAAACAATTTTGGGCTGTTCCTGTTTGTCCTTCCCCAATCATTCTTTCAGAATTGTGTTCTGTTTCTGTGTATCAATGAAGAAATAGGCTGAATATAAACTATGCTTCTTTGCTTTTGTGCTCCAGAGCGAAGCTCGGTGCCCCAATATTTATAATACAGGGTTATCATAAAATAATGGTGCGGTTTCAAACATTGTTTAAAGAAAAACCAAATTACTTACAGTTAATGTTTTTTATTCACCTAATTTGTCGTCTGAAACAGTTTTTTTACATGATTAATAACTTTCAATAAGTGTGCCCTTATTCGCTCGACAAATGTCCAAACGATAATAAATTTCTCTCTTAACATTCGATAACATTTCTCCGATTATGGTTCTTTAATCCTGTTTTAAAGTGGTTCAGTTCGCGATTTCTTGTGAATAAACAATGTTTTTTATGTAAATTTACAAGAAAAAATCTACCTGAACCACTTAAAAACAGGATTAATGAAGCAATGACAACCATAACCAATGAAATGTTAGCGAATGTTTAGAGAGAAATTGATTATCGTTTGGATATTTTGTCGAACGACTAAAGGCGCACATATTTAAATTTATCAATTATGTAAAAAACTGCCTGAGACGACAAATTAGATGACTAAACAACATCAACTGTAAGTAATTTGGTTTTTCTATAAACCATGTATAAGAAAGAGCTGGATAGGCTCATACACGAACTAGCAGGAACCCGTGCTCCGCAAGGATCTATTTTTAAACTTGACAAACTGAAAACTTGACGTAAGGAAATTTTGAAGAATTGGAAATAGGCCTATAGCCATCCTTGGTTAATTAAGAATCTATATGCGAAATTTCAAGTCAATTAGTCCAGTAGTTCAGACGTGATGATGCGTCAAACATAATTTCCCTGTCCCGTACGTGTATAAGCCAGTTCTTTAGTCTATTAATAATTATAGATATATAGTTAACGACTGCAAGAGATAGGACTGTGGAACAGAATAGTGGTGAAACTATGATAGCGCCTGAAGTGGCTCAAAAACAATAGTAGGTGTAGTACTACATGAACTTTTTGAAAGTGATTTGAAAAAAAATGTTAAAACAACAGAACTGAAAATTATCAACCTTATCATTCTACCTCCATTTAGAGAGGCTTTCATTTGAATGTAAATCTATATAGATAAAGATGAATGTATGTTTGTTCCCTATAGACTTGAAAACTACTTGACATAACGGCATGTAACTTTGGGAATATATTGTGTGAATATTGGGGATGGTTTCTGAACAGAAATTTTATTAGGGTGGCTAATAATAATTATTTATTAATCTATTTTACAGACCTATGTTTTCGAAATTGTCGGCCGAGCGGCTACTGAAGAACGGAAAGATGATCATGATAATATGATAATATGATTCCAGCATCTAGAGTTACCAGCTGTAATAAACATGTCACCCTGTGGAAGTTTGGAGTTGAAGTGTAGTTGATTGGTACCAGCTGTATAGATAATGGTTCCTTAGAAGACTTATACAGATAATTACACTCCCCTATCATTGAGAAACTGGAAAATGTTGAAAAAAGATTATTCACCTAATGAAAGAGAGTTGTTCATATTGCATTCATTGATAACTGAAGAATGAGAGGATAATTTACAATTTATTTGAATTTCGCTTAGCTTATATTCATCCTGAAATGGAAGATGGAAAGAATATGGAATTCTGTGTGATTCATCGTGCATCGCTTTTTTCCTGGACCATCTATTGACAATCAACAACCATGAAAACATTGAATTCATCTTTGAAACACTGATTCAACCCATCTATTTTTTTAAATCAACACTTTACTAATAGATATTATTACCAATTGATTGAGAAGAATATGTTTTCGGAATAATGAATGCTGCATGACTAAGCATATAGGAAGTCCGTATTGAGATGTGAATGAAAATATTGATTGTCAGATAAATTTCATGATTCACCAAATAAAGTTAAGTGTGACATGAGATACATTGACATTTTGGCGGTACGAAGTTCGCCGGGTAAGCTATTTATAAATAAAGCTTTATTATTAATAGTGAACGCTGAAAAAAAGACCCAATCACCAGGAATACTATAAATTCTATGAGGGACCAGTAAGCCATTAATTTTCAGTAGTTCAATCACTTCCATTATGGACACTGGATACATTATGGACAATCAATACGTATGAAATTTATTAGCCACAGAATAAAAAACTTTTGATTGCAGTGACCCCGACTACTACAATATGAAAAACCATTTGGATCAAATATAAGGAGTTACTCACATCTCTCATCAACTCGTACTTTTTATTCACAAAATATTAACAAAAATAATATGCTAGTTATATTTAATGAACTCACAGCTAGTACTCAAATTTGTCTTTTTCTGGCCGTGCTACAAATAAATGTAGGTATATGTTTGTAATCTTGTTGTATATTAAGAAAGTTTTCAATGTGATTGTTGATAGCAATAAAATTTGAATTTGAAAAAATAATTATCAAAAAATTCCTAACCAAAGAAAATCTATGTGCTCTTTTCCAATCGGAATGTATATGACTCCATACAGCTGATAGAAGGCGCAATCTGAACTGCGTGGCTAAGCATACAACAATGGAATACACACGTGGCAAGCTCGCGCTAAATTAATTTGATAAGCTGATTGACAAAATTATTTTAAGCTTTCCAATGATTACAACATATGTTAGAATATCATGTGTCAATTATCTCAGTTCCATATGGCGTTCACATTACCATGTTCATAACCTTACTTAATAGGATCCTTTTTCATCCTTTGAAACCCTTAGAGGCAAAATATCTCAAAATCCGTTCTTAGTGCGCGTCTAGCTTGTTTGAAGAATATTTGTGCAAAGTTTTAAGTCTGTAGGCCAATTAGTTTGAGCTGTAGTGTGATTTTACATCAAAATTCTCAAAAAATGCCCTCTCCTGAACCCCCCTGTGCTCCTGATCAGAATTTTTCTGCATAGATCTATTTTTTTCGTAGCTGAACAAAAAGGTT
The DNA here is from genome assembly GCF_014356525.2 of Nilaparvata lugens. Lineage (NCBI taxonomy): Eukaryota > Metazoa > Arthropoda > Insecta > Hemiptera > Delphacidae > Nilaparvata > Nilaparvata lugens. The sequence goes on along the minus strand of NC_052504.1, from coordinate 61,200,560 downwards.
CCTTATGACTTTACTGTGAAATGAACGGTTAAAAAATAAAAAAATTTTGGGGGGCCCCAGCTCCCTCAGGGGGGCAAATTTCTGAAAATCCTTTCTTAGTGGATGTTTTGAGGCTACCATAAACAATTGTGCAAAATTTCAAGTTTTTAGGCTCAGTAGTTTGGGCTGTGGTGTGATTTCAGTCTGTCGGGGCTTACCCTTTTATAGATAGAAGAAGAAGAAGAAGAAGAAGAAGAAGAAGAAGAAAGAAGAAGAAGAAGAAGAAGAAGAAATTAGAAATTTGAAATCTTGAAGAATTCAAAATAGACCTAAATTTAAACCATCATCGGCAAATGAAGAATCTATATGAAGAATTCCAAGTTTGGAATCTAATATAATAATTAAATCTAAATTCCCCTCATGGTTTAGCCAACTAGAGATATTATTCAATTAATCAAGCAGAAAAAAAATGTGCACGAAAAATGACTTTTTCCAGATATTACCGTAGTAAATTTGTTGAACTGAGAGCCACTATTAAAATTAGAATCAATAATTCTTATAAAGACTATATAGCTAAACTACAGAGTAATATAGATTCGAATATTAAACATTTCTTGAACTATATTGGTAGTAAAAAGGAATCTAGATCAAAGGGCGATTGTTTGGAAATGGATGGGGTTAAGTATGTTGGTGCTGATGTGCCAAAGGCATTTGCGCATTATTTCTCATCCATCTATGATGTCATAGGAGGTGATCGCGATAATGCTGCTGCTCAACATGTAAACCGCAATAACAGTAATCGTAATTTATTTCGATTTACCAGTACTGACCATTCCATACCTTTCAGCCAATCAAGTCAATTCCGCAGTTGGTGGACTTAAGGCTACGCGTTCAGTTGGACCTGATGGCGTTCCTGCCTACATTATAAAGAGTTGTAAGAATATACTTATTGAACCACTGCGAATTATTTTCAATTTATCTTTGAAAACTAATAAATACCCCACGAAATGGAAAACTGCCTGTATAACACCAGTTTTCAAATCATGTCAACCAAATATAATTTCCAATTTTCGACCTATTTCTATTTTGGACTCTCCTGATAAGGTCTTTGAATCTGCTCTATACAGAATAGTTTTTGATCATGTGAAGCATGTAATAACCCCTTTTCAACATGGCTTCATGCCCAGTAGATCAACTGTGAGTAATTTGCTGACTTTCACACAGTTTGTTTCCTCTCACCTTGACATGCAAGGCCGTGTAGATGTAATATATTTAGATTTCAAGAAAGCATTTGATTCAGTTAATTTTAATGTATTATTAGATGAATTAATTATGTACGAGTTTTCACCTGACTTAATTGAATTATTTCGTAGCTATTTGGTTGATAGAGTTTCCCAAGTGAAGTACAATAATCACACATCTGAAAACTATGATAACCCCACCGGAGTCCCACAAGGATCTAATCTTGGACCTCGTTTGTTTCTTCTTTTAATTAATGATCTCCCTGATTGCATTAAAGAATCTGAAATCCTGATATTTGCAGATGATGTAAAACTTTACAGGTCAATAAAAAGCATTGATAATTGTGTCAGATTGCAGGACGATCTTAATCGAGTGGTTTTGTCAGAACAGACTCAAGTTGAATGTATCTAAAACTAAATTCATGGTGTATACAAGGCAGATGAATTTTCAGCACCATTTACATTGGGAGGTGACAATCTTGAGTGTGTTAATAACATCCGAGATCTTGGAGTTATCATGGACCCAAGGCTTGATTTCAAAAGCCACATTAACTATACCCTAGGTAGTGCTAATAAATTACTGGGTTTTATATTTCGCAATACCAAACCATTCACTAATTGTGATGTTTGTTTAAGAATATTCAATGCACTAGTTCGCAGTAAACTTGAATATGCTGCAGTAGTTTGGGGGTTTTATAATGTGACAGACATTCATGAAATTGAAAAAATTCAAAATAGAATTCTGAGACATTCATACATAAAAAAATTTAATTGCTTTTGTCCCTTTAATTTTCCAACTAGTGAGTTAAGATCGATATTTGAAGTACACTCTCTAGAATTACGCAGATCTGTAAATGCTCTATTGCTATTATTCAACATTTTAAATCATAAAGTTCATATTCCATCATTCATAAATTTATTGAATTTCAATGTACCTTATGCTAGGCCTAGAAAAAATATATTGTTCAACATCCCTTTTGTGAGAACTACTCATCACTATAATTCGTTTCTTATTAAAAGTCCAAGATTATATAATACTTTGAATGAACATATAGATCCGTTTTCGAACTCATTTAATGTCTTTAAGAAAAATTGTGGAATGAATTTATCTTGTAGCTTGTTTGAGTCATGAAATGTTATGAGCTCTGGCTGGAACTCTTTTTGTTTTCTTTATCTTCATTATTATTTCAATTTTTGATTTACTTTTTATCTTATTCTCTTCTTTATTTTTTCCATAATATTTTTCATCTTTTAAGTTTTCATTATTATGTAGTATGGTTATCTATTAAATGTGTAAAAAAGGCTCTTCATGGTATTGTCTGTGAGCCTTTATATGTATATGTATATCAATAAATAAATAAAGTTAATCAGTAGTTCAAACGTGATGATGCGTCGTCATTCATGAATTTCCAATACCGTACTATACTTGAGCCAATCGGCTTGAGCCAATATTATACACGTATAGTGTATAATGCCAAATGCCATGTTAACATGCCAATTTATACACGTATAGTAGGGGATAGGAAATTCATGAATGACTCATCATCACATCTGAACTACTGATTAACTAGGAATTCTTCATATAGATTCTTCATTTGCCGATGATAAAGGTTTAAATTTAGGTCTATTTTGAATTCTTCAAGATTTCATTAAGTCTTAATGAAATATTGAGACTTAATATAAGGCTAGTAATATTATCTACTAGACTATTAATATATAAATAATATCAGTTATATCAGCCTATATTATTATACTTTATCATAATTATTATGTTATATATTTATATAAATTATAATAATGTCGAGTGACCTGGCTGGCTCAGGTATGGTGTCAGAGTTTTCAGGTCGCAACTGATCAATTTCAGGGCCTCTGACATAACCTAACGACTGCTTTTTAGGCAGCAGACGGCTTAACGTGTCCATCCGAAACACGGGAGTGGTCCGAGATAAATATCTTACCAGGGCTGGGATATTATTATATCATAGTCATACAGCCATCTAGATTAGATGTTGTTCTATGCGGGAAGCAAATTACATTAATTTATTGGGGCACAGAAGAACAGACAAGAGACAAGCTGGATTTGCATCATTTACGCTACTTTTCTACAGAGTTGGTGAAAATTATGAAAACAAATGTATATTTCTTTTACAAGAATAATTTGACAGTAGGTTTCATAGGGGATTCTATTCGGAATTAGAAAAACTAGGCTAGTTTTCTGTCGCTTTAAAATGTTGGTATTCCAAGAGAAAATGAATTGCGGAAACGGTTACTATAGTGGGGTCTACGTTATAATGGCAGTGTTTGATTAGCAATTGTATTGTTATTCTTGTCTATCATTCAACAAAGCGGATAGCGATATCTCTTTCTCGCTTTGCTCTGTTGCCAGATCGTTTTTTAGCAATGTAGAAATATAATTAATTAACAAGAAAAAATTATCTCAATTATGAAATCATTGAGAAAAAATATAATTTTTTGCTTGATTAAAATATAATTGATTATTTTAAAGGAGAATGAACAGTTAATATTACATCAATAGAGGGCATCAGTTACTCAATTGAATAAATACACAAATATGTTGTCAAATTCTACATTGTTTTATTTAGCATCATATTTATTTTGTATTATTTGGCATCAGTTACCCACCATAGAAGGCATTGACAAGACAGTGGATCGGCAACGTTGTACTATCTTTCTCCACTGCCATTATAACGTGGCCACTATAGTTGCTAAATCCGGTAAGTCGGGTAGTCGGGTTTGTATGGTGTTTGATAGTATAGGAAGTATCCCATCCCATTCCATCTGATAACTGGACAGCAAGTGACGGTCTGGTCGCACCGATCACAGTAGGGCGTTTGGCGGGGATGACAAGCATTTCAGCTCAATTCATTCTAATTCATCCGTAGGAAATCTGGACTGGCGCAGCTTTCAACTTATGCTAATCAAACCGAAATAAGTATTTACCCTAGCTATGGTATTTTGTCATTTCACAGTCTATCCACAAGCTACAACTCCATTTTACATAGAAAATAAGTAATATAAGAAATATTAATAGTAATAATAATAGAAATATTAATAGTAAATGAGAAATACTAGTAATATTTTCATATTTCGCAAACTTTGATAACATAACAGATTATTGAATCTCTTATTGTAGGTACTAGAGAAAAATGATTGATCATTATTCAATTCGTATTCGGTATTATCTGTATCTCAATTGCATTTCGTCTATTGTTTGTGTTGTAATCTTATAGCTTATAAATTTGAATTTTAGTTTTAAAGCAAGCTATCTTAAAGCTATTTTAAAGTTCCCATCTTCATTCTGGTAAATCACTATTGAATCTTGAATCAAATCTTGAATCTTGAATCTTGAATCTTGAATCTTGAATCTATTGGATCAGGTTTTCGATCAGCCTGTGAATTTTATATCAATTTCAAAACGATAACGTTCTTACTTTTAATTTCACAGTACTATTTTTTATAGTGGTTAGATTCGATTCACCACGGTTTAAAACGGATGTTTTGTCCGTTATCACGATCGTTGGCTTCGCTATTTCCTACAGCACAGCGATAAAAAGCACAAGATTGCACCGTAGCTGCTCTAGATACGTTTTCGCCACCTCCCAATAAAATGGGGATTTTTAATAGTGCACATTAGAGATAGATACCGTCAAATTAGTATGCGGACGATTGGTAGAGGTTTTCACGTGTTCGGTTATGAATAGGCGTCATTAGCGGGTAAACGACGCGATCTTTCCGTCTGCTATCAGGACACGGAAAGGCTCTCTGTGATCTAGCCCTACACTCCACAATCCACATCCTATCTCGAGTCACGTCCTGCCCTCAACGACCACCCTCCCCCGTCACATTACTGCCTACTGCAGCATCTTCATTATCCGCTCTAATCTCGTTCGACAAAGCAACAGTAAGCCTTATCTCCAACGCTGCCGATCGAAATTGTATTTTAATTAATTTAAAACGGTCTTCATATCTCTCCACTGAGGAAATCGACTAGAAGACTCATCTTCATTCCATCCATTCAGTTTTATCTCCTTTACGAGCTTTATTATTTGCTATCGGAGGCTATTACTGTATCTGAATAGAAGTTTTCTATAAGAGTGTGTAGGATATTTTCCGAATTATAATTTTTATTTCTGGCTCTTTTGATATAGTTTTTCTACCAAATGGGTTTATCTATTCATTCCGCGTATAACAAAGCCTATTCGCTAGTTCTCAGACTCTTTGAAATATTGAACAATTAATGTGTTGAGGAATAAACAGCTTTGAACTGGGATTGAACTGGCTCTCTCTGAGTCTCTGGTGCACTTGCTCAATTCATTTGAGATAACCATTGAGTACGATCGCTCAATATCAAACGCTCATTGCTATACGAATGAGAGACAATGGTCGATCCTACTCTACTACTTCGAAGTTGGTTTTTATATCACCCACTGATCCATCTGAATAGTTCATTTGAATTTTTACAATATTAGCAGATATTATACATTCTCACTGTAATTGATCAATCCCATCTGATTATAAATAGAAGTTATTTTTCAGATGAAATCGGTGTATGTTATGATAATCAAGGAATTTCCAGTTATAATTTAGTGAAGAATCTCTTTTATCTCTTTCCTGTATAGGGCTACTTGTAATATAAATATAAAGAAAATAAAAATCTCAGTACCCTTTTTCTTAAATATTTTATCACAACATGTTTCGGTAATTTATGCCATTTTCAAGTGATATGAATTAAATAAATAAATACTACTGGAAGATCCTTATTTTGATCATATGTTAGTGTATTCATATGTTTTTATGAACTAGGACTGTAAATTTTGGGTTTAAATTCGCATGATTCTATCAAAAATGGGGTTATTGGTGTCTAATTGGATTAAGTTTATTATTGTAACTGAATGTCAAAGAAGAATTTCATATTTATAAAGCAGCAAAATTAAACAAAGATAAAATAATAAACTTAATCCAATTAGACACCAATAACCCCATTTTTAATAGGATCATGCGAATTTAAACCCAAAATTTACAGTCCTTGTTCATAAAAACATATGAATACACTAACATATGATCAAAATAAGAATCTTCCAGTAGTATTTATTTAATTCATATCACTTGAAAATGGCATAAATGACCGAAACATGTTGTGATAAAATATTTTAAAAAAGGGTACTGAGATTTTTATTCTCTTTATATTCTGTACTCTTTTGTATGTTGACCTACATCCTCACTCAAAATTGAAAATTATTTCCAAGATCATCTTTAGACGCTATCTCTGCTATCACTGATATACTGTGCTTTGGATAAGATTCTATGTCAATATTGAATATAAAGTTTTCCTGTTGAATCAACTCAATGTTAAATTGTTCATGTTTAGAAATGTTACCACATTATTAAACCTGTATATTAAAGGTGTAATCTTCATAAAAAACACATGATCGCGACTTTCACTTCCACTTGTTTGTACATAAACAAATAAGTTATACATGTATAACATTTGAGTAGGTATCCAGTACATTTTTATACTTTCAAATTCAAATTGATTCATTTTGTTTGAGATGCATTCCATACAACATATAATCATAGATAAAAAAACATTATTATAAATAATTTATTTATTCGTTCATTCATTTATAAACATAATTTATTTCGTGATATTTGATATCTCTGTGTTTCCAACAAAACATTGGATTTTCCGTTTTTGGAATCTTGTAGATTCGTTAGCAAAGTCGCGTCTATTTCATCAAAATCTGCATTATGATTCCAGATGATGGCATGCCCTTATTCCTACACGAGTTTGAGTAAGACATGCGCAGATGGGGGCCCTCGCCCTCGCCCTCGCCCACCCATCGGCAGCTGGTTGACGGGACACGAGCGACGCAGAACAGAGAAGCTGAGCGACTGAGCGAGCGTCAACGCAGCTGCCGACCTGACTAGCTCACCTCATTTCCGACCTTTTTCCTCTTTTTCAACCACAATAAGACGTGTTTATCAGTAATAATCCTACAGAATATGATAAGAAGATTCCATGGCAAACAATGGAATAGCCGAAAATAGGTCAAAAAGGTACCTAGACGAATCTAGCTCGACAGAGAACATAGAAATTTGTGACAATTCCATTTCAATGTCGCGAAATAAGCTGATTGAAAATAATTAAGCCGATTCTATATGGTACATTTCATTTTACAATGTCACTTCAAGAAAAGAGCAGCAGGCTTCTTCTCAATATATTGAGAATACAAAATCATCAAAATGTTAGCTATGTTTCATTAATAGGTATATTAACATTCACTGATACCACAGAACACTCTAAAATTCAAATCAACGGATTTTAAATTTGTGAGATGATTTTCCATTCAATAACCTGGAAGCAATAAACATTTTAATTTCACATCACTAAAAATAAAAGATTATGAATTGTCCAGTAAAGCATTGATGTCTACCTCTTGAAGCTATTCATAACTCTATAAAGTAAAAATAATGATTGAGTTCTCAAACTTAGATTTGAGCTTTTTCTGTTTAAGTAAAAGACACTGTAACAGGACAGTATAGTATATAGTAGGTCCCAACTGTAACCATGTTAACCATGCATCAAATCGTATACTGACTTCACTTTAAAGCCAGAGCAACAATTGGACCAAATGTTATACTATTAGGCCTACTACACATTCACAGACCAAACCTACCAGGCCAAGCCGCGGAGGCAGCTGTCATCTGAGGGAGTAATAGCCTAAATGCCTATTAGAATAGATTCTATTTTTGTACGAATGGACGACTCATATATTTATTTTCTACTAGCAGGGAACCCGTGCTTCGCAAGGTTCTATTTTTAAACTTGACGTAATTAAATCTAGAAGAATTGAAAATAAGCCTATAAGAATCCTCGGTTTATAAAGTATTTAAATGAAGCATTTCAAGTAAATCAGTCCAGTAGCTCAGACGTGATGATGCGTCGAACATAATTTTCCTGTACTTTACACCTGTATACGTGTATAATCCAGTTCTTTCCTTTATTATAGTTGTCACGTTATTTTTGATGGAATAACGCTTAGCCTCCTGCTTGGCGTCAATCGGTAGAGCATGAGAATTAACAATTATAAAATCTGGTCGTGGTTTTCTAGGCTATAATTTCTCCAAGATCCTAATAGGCTCATTCCGGAGCTCTCATAATAATTTAATACTGATAATTTATAAAAATATATATATATATATATAAATATAATTTATATCCTATGGTATTGGGGAATAAAATGAATGGTACACCATGAAAAATTTGATACATATATTAAACAAATAATCTCAAAGCTAGGTAAATATAGAAAAATATATAGAGCAACAAATATACAATGAAACAAGAAACGAAATCAAATAAAATATCACAGATCAGTACTATTTTCTAGTTCTATAGCACGAAACTTTACCATGTGCTTTTCACTTCATTGATCATAATATGAAGCATATATCCTAATGCATATTATGCATTTATCTGCATGTAGCTTTGACATCAACTTGCTGTTGCTTGACGATTTGGACAATCCTACTTTATATATTAACTTCCCAAATCAGAGCATGATAAATTGACAAATCAACAATCAAATATATATTAATTTCTACAGTTTCCAATAAATATATATATATATATATATTATATATATATATATATTATATATATATATATATATATCAGGGTGCAAGATTCGGCACCTGATGGAATTAGATAAATCAATTTATCCAATGAACCAGAGCTACATTATATTATTACAAATGATATTATAAAATCAATGATCATGTGAACATTAGTATTATTAGCTTAGAACTTAATATTCTTTCAATTGGTGTATCCTTTGATATATAAATTGACTCGTTCCTATTCCATAAAATATTTCTTATACCATTTTTAAGACTTGCGCAAGTATTTTTATTAATTTTTTAAAACCTTTCCGACAAGCTAGCTTTTATTTCTTATTTCACTTGAAGCACTGAGGGCGCCCTATCCTTATTTCAACTATTTATCACTCACGGGCTGGATTTTTTATATGTTGCTGATGGCAATCCGAATTCCTGGTAGTCCTGGATTATTGGTGGCCGAAGTCGTCTCTTCCAAGGGATTAAAAAATATTTAAATGACTTTTGCTTTACTATAGCATCACAAAGTCTTCTGAAAAATTAATAATTTGATTTAACTTTAAGTCATTAAAAAGGTACAGTAAAAGATATTGTGCTCTACAAATTTTGGTGACATTCCATGGTAGTGGTTGGCAGGCAAGTGGGCAAGTTCTACTTTCTTTTTCACAATTTTCATTTCTGACTTGCAAATTTCCATAAAATTTAAATAATTCGTTACTTCGCCATTCAAGGCTCAAATAGTTCGTGCCAATCTATTAAATTATTACTTATGTCACCCATCTGACATTATATCTGTCTTTGGGCCATATCCAAAACATAAACTGAACAACAATAATTCATAGACTCTTATCATTTATAGAAATATATACAAATATATTTGAATCGGCTCACACCGCTCATCAATTGCTACCATTTGATTGGTTCATGCAAATTTGTTACAGTATACATGCGCCTACGAAACTCCTACTTCCTTAATACATTAATTTATATTTATCTTGGGTTTTTAGTACATTTTTTACATGCAATATAATTTTCTAATGATTATAGGTTGTTTCTCACTTTACAACAATTAGCCATGTGCATTTTTAATTCCTCTATAGTTGCATACCATTTAATTACAATAAATTTCTGCCAAGGTGCCTGGCTAGATTTTACGTCATATGACTCAATCGATCATTAGGTCGCCGATCAATAGATATTTTACGCCTAACCTCAAATTTTCAATACTTTATATAATATTATATAAGTAGCAAATTATTTCCATTTCTATTCGGCCGTTATAAATTTAGCCATGATACCTAATATTATCTAATCTTTAAAAACGTTATGGCATTTGGCGATATTAGCCTATTATTCCACTTAGACCTATAAATTTCTTTCAAGAAGGGATTTTATTTACCCATCAGATTTTGATACGTTACATAGTATAGAAGATGATTGATGGATGGTTGATCATTGTATTTTACTAAAAGATAGAGTAAGTTGAGTAGTTTCCCTTTCAGAGGGAGTTTTGACAACCCACAAAACTCATTTTTCATTTGAAGATATAACGAAAAGGTGCATATGACCTTATTTCTTTGCTCAGCTTGCCAAAATACCCCTCATTCCAGTATTAAAATTTTCGACTGACTGTACAGTGAGTCAGTCATTCTATCAGGGCTCGAATAATTTAGGAATTTTAATTAAATGAAAATGGAAGAGAATAATTTCTTTATGTAAATATCAACACCTTTATTCAAAGACATATTAACTGCATGCGTTTTCATATTACCGATACAGCATTGATGAAACTGTAGACGGTTATAAATTTAGCACTTTGTATCAAAAAACTGATCTAGCTGAAAAATAATTAATCCTTGCCACGTGTAGGCCTAAAGCTGCGTACACATATTCGTGCTTCCAACCCGCACCGAGCACGCTCCTCCCTCGTACCGCCCTCGTACCGCCTTCGTACCACCATCGAACTACAGTCGGACCGCCCACGCACCCATCATGAACGTTACGGAAGATGTTAGATCTCGCGTTCCCCGGTCGAACTACTCTTGCTCCCCGGTCGATCATCAATCACTCTGCTGGAGTGACGTTCGGTTGCGGAGCAGAGCGAAAGTCTGTACGCACCTTAAGCATTGCATCAGGAATACGAAGTTTCGAAACTATGTTTTTTCTGAACATATGTTTTTGAGATAATTTCTTCGATGCAGCTGTTTCACATTCACCATATTATTATACAGAGTTTGTGAAAATAAAAATATTTATTAACTAGCCGTCAGGCACGCTTCGCTCGCCATATCCGTCTAGCCAGGGGGCTCCGCCCCCTGGTCCCCCGACTGGATCGTCCAGGAATGAGATCAGCAGGCTCGCTTCGCTCGCCTGCATTTTTCATTTGAGCATTTTTATCATATGTTAGGACAATCCAGTCGGGGGTCCAGACTAAACGTCTGGCTAAACGGATATGGCGAGCGAAGCGAGCCTGACGGCTAATAATATAATATTCCCAGGATTGAAGTAGCAGTGCCCAATAAATTTTTCCGCGATAAATTCATTTAAATCTTCAACTTGGTGCCAACCTAACAAAGTAAACTCAACTTGATGCCAACCTGACAAAATTATTAATTTAGTTGCCAGTTAACAACTGTTTCGAAGAGGTACTCTATCTAGATTATAGTTCTATAGTAACATATGATATGGAAATTTCAATTATAATTGAGAGACTGGGAGAAGAAGAATATACATGATAAAAGACGAACTTTAAACCCTTAAAAATAACCCTTAGAGTTGAAATATTGCCAAAAGATTTCTTAGTGCGCCTCTAAAGGGCCAACTGAACATACCTACCAAATTTGAACGTGTTTGGTACAGTAGATTTTTAGTTCTGCGAGTGAGTGAGTGAGTGAGGGAGTCAGTCAGTCAGTGAGTGAGTGCCATTTCGCTTTTATATATATAGATTATCAAATCAATACTATTATTATATTTATAATAGAAATATTATCATTATTATTATTAAAAATATTTATCAATTATCAAAACTATATTATTGAGGTTAAGTGGTATCAGGTAGAAAGCATTAATAGGAACAGATGTTCCTTTTTTAATTTCGACCACATGATATGGTGATTTTTTAATTTTTTTATGAAATCGTTTGTACCATTAATGAAATTTGATCATTAATTCTGGAAAATCTAGATGGAGAATTGAAATTTGGGCTTCCAGGTGCACGAGATTGATATTATTTTTTAGAATCTATGTGCAAAATTTGAAGATCCAAATCATTCCCGTTTTTCCGGTATACAATCCACAAGTTGACATGTTCTGATGCGAACAAACGAACACACGAACACACGAACAAACACAACCCTACTCTCTCTTATTATATAGAAGATTGAAGATGATAAAACGGAACGTGCCAGCTCTAGAACTCAAATATTGCAATCTCCTACCTGATAAACTTTGATCAAAAGCATATTTCTCTGGTGAAATGTCTTGAGCACCCTGAAATATTGCCAAATGGAATCAGTCGAAAGAGAGTGGAAAAGTGTCCAATAAAGGCCGTTAGAAAAAGATTATCAATACCAGCCAATACTTACAAGCCACGTCGAACAAAGTCAAATCTTGGATCTTGAAAAGAGAAACCGTCCCATTTGTACATTTGTAGAAGTAATTAATTTCATGCTTTCGAGCATCGATACCGATTCAACTGAACAGCATGAATAATGCTGGAACTGGTCACATTCAACGATGAAGTGGTTTCAATGGTTCCTTCTCACTTTCAACGTCAATAAAGCACAGCCAATCAGTGGAGTGGGTCGGTCTATCTCCAGTTGCAGCTCTACGAAGAAATGTGTGAAATAGTGGTATTGTTGGTCGCATGTTATTCTGAGCTTACTTGAAAGGACAAGGAGACCACCCTGATCCAGGAGGAAACAGTTTGATGAGTGCATAGGGCAGGGTGACCTCTTCCATATATTTCAGGGTTCCATGAATATAATCCATCAACCATCAACCTTATGAATATTTTCCATTCTGCTTCAAATATACTTGCAAAAATGCTTTTTTCACTGGTATATATTGATATATTTGAAGGTAGATGATTAAAAATATCAAAATATATATCTGAAAAGTATGTGATGTTGAGCTACTCTACTAGGCTGGATTCATACACAACAGTGGCAGTAGTAAACAGTGAAAATATAATATTCTCATGGCTTCTAATGGTGTTATTCATAATCAATCGGTCAGGCTGAGTGAGAATAGTTATTAGAGCTCTTGACAATCATATTTTCACTGTTCACTGTCACTGCTATGTGCGAATCCAGCTCTAATCTAACAATCCTATTCCAATACTTCTTCCCGTGAATTCCAAGTTATTCCTGAAAAGAATGTGAATTCTGAATGAATTCCTCTCGAGTTCTGAACTTTATCTCCAGCCAACTATCTATAAGTTCGACTTGAATTATCATTTTATACTTGAATTCGATTTTCTACTCAGAGAGCTTGAGGCATATATTTTTTCTTTGAGAGAATAATTGCAGAGATATTGCAGTATTTTTTATATTTTCATTGAAAGCTCAAACATTATTTATAGCCATAGTAAATAAACTATGATTGTATGTCTCATGATATCGTTTTCATTATGAGAGATGCACTGAATTGAAGAGAACTCAACGTCATTACACAAAAAGTCCACGATCGAATTATTCATTCAATTATTCATCCAAATATTATATGTATTCCATTGTCATTGAATCTGCAGTTTAGATGCTGCATATAAGCTACTCGTAATGGTTTATTCCTCACAAGATATTTGTTGGTCCATGAAAGCTTGTGCAGCAGATATTATTATTTTCTGCAGAGTAAATACGGAATCGAGGTTGAGCCCACTCATCTTTGATAGCTGTTACCAAGTCTGAAATCTGTTGACAAAAGTGAATAGTTATAGTGAATAGAGACCCAGTTCAAATTGGATAGGCGGGTGGACGTTTTGTTGTCCATTGAGTGCATCAGATTGTGGTTGGATGGTATTGAAGGGAACATCGCAAACCCAGTGCCAGCGACCTTTGCAGGTGTTTTCGTCCTTTGTCATTTCCTTGCGACCCCTGGCTCAACGTGTGAGGCGTGACATAGAGCAAAGAATGGAAAAAAGTAACCATATTGTCTATGGAACCACAGTGTGTAGTCGAGTATTGTGCTGCTGGTCCTCTGCTGTCCACTCGGATAAGTTTTACCACATTCCAATATCAGCCGCACATTTAGCGAACCCTCTTCATCTTCACCAAAACATAAATCACGCCCTCCAAAAATGAATGGAATACAAATCGAGGCACAGAATTTGTTACAAAAGTATCTTTGAGATCTGTAAATTCGAAAGGCGTCCGAGAATAAATGATGTAGAAGTATTAGATATGGGTAGATAAGTTTTATTGTTTGAAATGTTTTCCTCTGAGTGTAAATCAGGGTGATATTTAGAAGGAATTTCCCAGAGGAGCATTTTCCATAAATGCTTTTGTTAATTTGAGAGGAATATTCCCTATTCTTACATACATGATAAACCATGAACCAGATTAATCAAGGCATGCATATTGATGAAACTATTTGAGATGGAATATAATATACTTTATTATGATTTATTATAAAAGGAATAACTATCATAAAAAATATAAATTGGATTATTATATTATTATCAAAAAGAAGGAGGAGAGTTTGTGAAATAACTGTAACAAGTTCAATTATTCGAATAAAATTTGAGCCAATCGTATTGGCACAGTTTATGAGTAATTGTTGAAGATGACTCCAATGTAACTCGAAAACACTCCAGTTACCTCCAGTAACATCTGGAAATGTTGACTGGGTTGATTCCCAATTAACTATATTACTATAATTATTTATAGTTACTCTATCAATTACTAGTTACAAACTAAAGATAAACATGGAAAGCTCTTACAAACAAGTATAGTACAAAACACTTCTTCATCTGAGACACCTTTGGTTGTACATTTCCTCGAATGAGGGAGGTTGTTTACTGAGAGGAATCGTTTCATCTCTGCGGCCAGATATTGAATGGGTGGGAGTGGTGGGCGAATGTCCCACCTGGCGTCAATATTTACTCTCGATCACCGATCTCAGGGAAACGAAGATCACTGAACAAACTATTGAAACACTCAAGTCTTATTCATTGCAAGGTCATTCAACCGCATTCACGAAGTTTGTAACAATGCTGTTCATTTTTCGTATAGGAACTATTTAGACACTTGGCCTCCGGACTTTTCTTGAATAAAAGATGTTGCATCACTAGGCCAGTTGATCCATTGTATACCATAGAAATGTTCATCAATCCCCTGGTTCCTGGTTCAACAGAAGTACACGGGTTTTTCAAAGTGCAGTAGGAATTTGAATGTGCACGGTTCAAATTATTGCCCATGCTCAGACCATTCTGTACTCATGTTTCAGACCATGTTTCAGACCATTCATGCTCAGACCATACAACTTCATTGTCTCTTTCTATGCAGGCAAATTACTCAATTATCTCATAATGATTTTATAATCATCAATATTTAATTGATAACAGATATATTAGATTTCTAGAGTGGGCAGATTTAATGCATTCTCACTTGAAGTTGAGTAATAAAATATACTCAATACAAAATTACTTCAGACTTGGAGGAATTCGCGGCGCAGAGAAATGGAGGGAGATCAGCCAATTACAGAGATGGATAGTCATAGGTGGTAGCGCAGTTGTCAATTTGTCGAATAGAGTCAGTCGAGTCTGTGATTGCAGAGAGAAAACTTCCTAAGTTTAACATGAGCCCTTGAATGCTCACTGGAAAATTAGAGAACACTGGTCGGTACACAACCAGCCGTTGCCGTTGTATCCCTGCCGCTGTATGCCTTCTCTGCTGCGCATGTCCATCCCAAGTAAAAAGTAATTTTGTATAGAGTATAATCATATTTCAATTTTAACAAAGTGATAAAATCTCTCGTTCTCTTATCAGATGAATTCCAGCAACATTCTATACATTCGGCCATTATATCAATAACATAGTATTTAGTACAAAAAAACATTGAAAAGCATGGCACCCTTTCAATATTTATTTTAACACATGTTTAGGACTCTTTAGTCATGTTTCAGTAAGTACAGTTCAAAACACGACATTCAATACATCGGTTAAAACATAGTTCCTGAAGACTTGAATCGCACGTAGTTTGTGAAAATAATTGAGAAACTGAGTCGTACTCTCCTCATTGAATCACCCCTCCATTTTTATTAGTTACATACCACATTCACTCGAGAAAACATCGTATTTTAGTGAAAGAAAACTGACAGCACCTTTTGAAACTGATTTGGAGAGCAAGAACCTGCTTTTTACATGAGATGACATTAAGCTCAAGCTATCACTTGTTACACCTGATCAAGTGATCATTTTTAAAGTGACAGAAGTGACTTCAAAATCTTTGAAAAAAGTTGAGGGGTCGGCTTCTCTTAAGAGAATTTTTTGGTTCTATCAAAGAACTGTCCGTGCAGCTGAGGAAAAAATAATTTCATTATAATATTAATTCGCAGTCTATATGTCATGAAACTCTGACACTATGATAAACGCACGAACATAATGGTCTCAAAAGCCATGCAAAAATATCCATCAACCGAATACGAAATATCTGAGCTTCCTACTGAATCTCGAATGAACTGATTCTTAACAAACTAGACAGCCAAAAAAGACCGGTTTCTTTGCTGTCAGCTAGTCTTCAAGCTGGGTGTGATAAAACTTTTCAAGCAATCAAGCTCATGATGGACATGACTACCGGAAAACGCTCAAGTATTTGGTACTGAATCTTATTATTTTTATGTTAGTGATTAAGAAATTGGATTTCCAGTCTAAATTGAGAAATGCCATTCATTAAAAAATAAAATTCATTTTGACGAGTATTAACATTATATATGTTCGTTCATATCGACTTGTATGGGGAGGGGACTTGGATGAGGTAGTCTGAACTTCTGAAAATAATTTGAATTAATTTATGATCTCGGCTCGGAACTGTGACTTATCTTAGTTGTGTGACTTAAATATTAGTCGAAATATCAATGAATGATAGCAGTGAATATCAAAGGTGGAACCTTCAACTCAAAATCATACTTTTTTGTAGATATTCCTCATCTTCTCCTTAAAAAAGCGTCAAGAAGTTATCATCAGGGATCAGGGTTACACAAAACTGGAGAAGCATTGCGGTTTGTAGTAACTTCAACAATACATTACAGGTTTGTCAAGTCATCCTCCCAAGAGTGCGCAAATGATCTATGGGATGAGGCGGCCAAAATTCTTTTTGCACCCAAAATTATTGGTCGAAACTTCTTATCTTGGCTATTTATCGAGGATAATGATGGGAGTCCCCGGAGGGTTGGTACGCTTTCGGCGCGTGAAGGTGTTAAAATTACAAGGGCTTGTTTACTGTTTGGAAACGGATTCGGGCGACAGGTGGGAAAAATAAAGGGTGATTTAGAGAGAGATGAGTTGGGAAAGAAGAGGCGTGAAAAGAAGAAACTACAGAATGTGAGAGGTGTGAGAGAGAGGAGTGACACCACCTACTAATAGCAGACAGAATGGTTTGGTGGTATTGCTTCATTGAAATACGTACAACAAATAAGTGTCAATTACTCCAAAGCAATAAACAGCAATGTGGAATTGGGGTTCTCGTCGTGGAGTCATTCCCACTACACTCTGACTGTAACAACGCAAGAAGTAATGCGTCGAGTCTTGACCATTAAAACAACATAACCATGAAACAGTTTGTCGGCATCCTGGGTTATTGAAAGTGACCGCATACTGACTTCTCCTCCCCTCACCAACGCGGAAACCATATTGAGTAACATTCTGAAACAATGAAACAGTAACTGTCGTCTCCTTTACTCACCTCATACAAATACTACTATCGCACATGTATAGCTCCCGCTTAACGACAGTAATAACAATTTAGTAACAACACAAATACAATCAACTGGAGAATCTCACACTCTCATCTCACACCTTCCAGCACATTGTATGGAATCAGCTACTATCATGTTATCGGTAAACTTTTGACTTCTTTTGGGATTGTACTCGCACGTGGACATTAACAAATTTTATAGCGCCGCCTGCATTGTGCAGTCATAGAAACGTATCTGAAAGCTGCTTGATCGAATTCTCCAATTCATTATTGTAATTAGTTTTGGTAGTTTATAAGAACATGGAACTAGCAGAAAAGGGTAAGTCTTAGTAATAAAAGTGCAAGTCCTGCAACGTCAACAAACTTAAAACAACAAAATCATGTTCAGTTTATTATGTATCTTAAGTCACTACAGGCATCAGGGCCGCGAATAATCTTGAACTCTGAAAAAGAACATATTATTACTGTATTCTTTCATGTTCGCATGAGAGTTCAATTCAATCTGTTCCCACAAAGAAATAAATGTATGATCAATAATTGCAACAAACGAGAATATTGATTAAATATATTTCCCCACTCAGACTAATGATCAGTGTGTGGGGAAAAGTTCGCAATACAAATTCATACACCATGTACCTGTTTTATCTGCGTCACTGTTATACTTATAAATGGAATAAATATGAGATTGAAATATTCTCTACTCACTATTTTTATCTTGTGAAATGAAGTTTTTATTGTGGAATCCTAAGGGCCGGTTTCCGAGCTCGGAATTCAGCTAAGTTCTAGACTTTAATTGGCTTTAAACTCTGAGTCACAAAAATGGCTTTCCGAGTCAGAACGTTAACGTAGTCGAGGACTTAAATTGACCCTGGAGTTTAGAGATCACATTAGACTCTGGAGTTTATAATTTTGCTTTCTGAAGGTCTTATGAGTCCAGGACCTAGGTTAGATTCTCGCCTCTTTCCGAGTCAAGTATTTATAGAAATCGTCAAGTTCATAGCTTATAACAGAGTGATTTTGAACCCTCGACTGAGGTAAGGTTTGAAATTAAGTTTTGGACTTAAACTGAGCAAACAAATTTTGGAGTAGATGAATAGCCGAATAGATGTCTTGGAATACCTGGATTATCTGAATTATTAAATCTAAATTCATAATTGAAGTTTGAAAGTCTATTTTGGGATTAAGTTCTATCAGAAATATGTGCGAAAAAACGAACCTTATTTTACGACTGTGGCGTAACCTAAAAATTTTCAAGAAAAATAATACAAGGATTGCCTTGGAATTTTGTCTTCCAATTTGAATGCTATTAATCAATGTCATATTCAACATATTATTAATAATAATAATAATATAACAATAATAAATTATTATTCCAGTTTTTCAAAACAAATAAGTTTTCCAACTCAATAGCCTACTATTATTCCAATAGTTTATTCCAAATTCACTGGCCAGGATCAATGATCAATAATAGCATAAAAAGTGAAATGAAATGTTTATTCATTCATTTTTCAAAAGGTTGGGTTTTGCTTTGAATAGGCCTACAGAGAAATCGAAACGTATTTTCACAAAATAGTTTGGAGAGCATGCTCATTTGAATTAGCCCGCTTCAATCAGCTGTTCCACTATAATGCCAACAATAAAACAGTAAAATATTGACAATTTCCCACATGATTATTTCTTCAAGTCCTGGACTCACGTAAGTCGAGAACTATAGACCCCGGAGTTTAGAAGATAACCCCGTGACTCAGAAAGTCGATTCAGACCCGAGCGCTTATGTTAGTCCAGAACTTATAGATCCCGATCTCGGAAAGCGGCCCTTAGATTTATATTGTCATTTCAAACGTAGCAACTCGTTTCTGAAGATTTCAAGAAGTAGGCTACTCTTATCAATTCAATTACAATATACTGAGCTGGCGGCTTCAAGTTATTGACTCAACATATTGAACATACAATCAATTTATTGACCCAAGACAACTTATCAAGCATGAAAATATCGAAACTTGTCTTATCTAAAATCAGCCCGCATCATTTGAATCTTGTTCACCGTGAGATTCAATTATTATGTAACAAGCAGACAGAACTAAGACGGCATTCAAAATGTTCTGATCACTGAATACTCGAAACAAATCTCTCCAAACAGTGAGAACTTTTACAATATTATTCTCAGTTGAAAAGGAATTCGAATTAGCTATTTTTAAGCTATTAATTATTAAAAAAAAAACATCGGGCTGAATAATAATATTATGAGATCTAGACTGGATAACTCTATTATAGTCTGATATGAGGTTTAAATGGAAAAATTATGTTCAGGTGGAATATAAAAGCGATATTGTCACTTCAACATATTTTAGGATTTTATTTCATAATCCACACAAGGATTCAATTTTGTAAATTATGATTAAACATGTACATTATAAAATGCTTATTCTAAGATTAAATCCACAACCACATGATTTGTATAGTATAATTTTATAGTTTTTCATATTATATTATTTCAAGCTTTGTATCATATTATTATGTTGACACTTCTGAAGAGATTAACCAGGATTTCCCTTCTCTATTCAATTTCCTCAGTCTAACAAAAAAAAAAACACTGATGATGCCTTAAGTGCAATGAAAATTTAGTTTGTGTAATATAAGTATCATATGAGAAGTATGAGTAATGATAGTATAAGTAATACAGTAGATAAAATATAGTGAAATAATGATGCTCTACTTATCATGTCATTTACTTATTCTAATTTTGTAACATCGTTTTATACATCGGTATTTTGCGATGCAGATACAGTTGGTAGTGATTTAATAGTAAAAACCGATACCATACAGTTCCAACATGTTACAAAAATAGTTATAGTGATCCTTCGTTATCGTGAATATCTCTTGTTCTTGAATACAAGCTGTTAAGATTTCGGAGACAATCGATACAAAGTTGTATTCTCGAAACTTATTTCTTGAAAAGGGTTGTACAGCCAATAAAACCGACTGATTGGGGATAATTTCACACGATGTTGAACGAGCTGAAACAAAGAAGCCAACTGAAACAGGACACCAGTGAACAATTTGCAAACGTATTCCAATAAATTTTTGCCGAGTTCTCGAAACAGTGTTCCGTTCGGAGCCTCCCAATATTTTGTCCAGGTTATTTAGAAGGTGTCCTCATCTGATAAGAGCCCCGCGCAGGCAGGGAGCTGGCTGTAAAGTAAATCACGATCGAAGCCCGATAAGAAGCTCCGCGGCGTGTTAATGATTCGGACGAGCATAACTCCGCCCTATCATTATCCTATCTCTCCTTTGTTTAAATTATCTTCCAATCATTTACGACTATTAAATATGTTCTCATTCTCTTTTCCTGAAGTTCCAGTTTTATACTCAACCTCTTCTTCTCGAATGGAACAGGAGAAGAATATATTTTTTCTCCCAAAGAATAAAGAGTTTCTCATTGTGAATAAAACATTGGTTGTAGTGGAATTCATAAACCAGCATTAGGAATTTCCTACTGCATAAATTAAAGGATAATTTTTTTACTTACCCAAACTTATGTTCAACCACTACATTGGTTCACATAATTTAGAGCCGATAAAATCTTGATTTTGTACGAGTATATTGGATTTTTCCACAGTACATGATTCAAAGTTTAACTCGAGCCCGAGTAAATGTGTAATTCCCATTGCAGGATTCTTTTGAAGATTGAATTGTTAGCAGAAACAACTTATACTGTATCACATAAACTAAATAGTTGAGCTATCTCAAACAAGATGCTGAATCATGTTACTTCATGCTCAATTAATGCCAATAAACCAGTCTTAAACAAAATTCATTAATGAATGAATAAATACAGATGATAGCGGCAATTCCTACCCTCTTTTCCGCCTCCTCAACAATTCCTTCGAGCTTGGAAAAAATCCTTATACGAGTAGAATTCTAAAGAACAGAATGATTTGATTTTTTCAAGAGCTAAATAATTGGAGCAATTGATGAATTGGTCATTCATGGTGCAGCCCAATTCATTTATAGAAACAGGGAATCAGTCAATGATGCCAATTACTTCGAACTTGTCCCAGAGCAAGTTCGATTTTTTTAATCGACTATTGTTCTCGAGTCTGTTTCGTGACCAAATCCGTAGAACAATAATTATTATTGTCAATGAAAGGTCTGATCAATTCAACATCGGCTTCATTCACTTTACTTGAAAAAGAGATGAATGTTCCAAAACACCGGTTGAATTCAGCATCGACTCCATTCACTATTCTTGGTGGTTTTGATCATTTCTCTCAAGTCAGAAATAAAGTTTTCTTCCTCTCCCGAAATTTGAGATTTCTTTTCAAAATCCATGACATAAGCGTTGATGATAAATTTATTTGTTGATATAAATGGTAGCAATATTTGTCTATTTATTGGCTGATGATTCAAATACATCCATCCTGCAACCTTATAATATATTATCAGATAGATTCAAGAAATAATGTTCTGAGATGTCCATCAGCAAGCTCTTACAAATTAATTATTCAAAAGATAGTCTGCAATGAGAAAAGATTATTATAAAATCGAAATTATACAATTGTACAAGAAACGAGAACTAATCAAATTGTTCATTCATTCTCTGGAAAAATTGGATGGACTAGATACAGTGTGGAAAGTCAATATAATTTATATAATACAATGAATAAAATGAAAGTGAATTACAATAAGGAAAAAGTAGTCAGATTACTGATCTGTATAAATTCTAATAGCTACTGTTGAGTGAATAAGGCCGGAGTTACTCGACGAAGTTATATAGGCCTTAGCATAGACTACTAATCTTTGTGGCCTTAGCTCTGTTGTGCGTACAGAACGAGTGGGTCGCGTTGTAGATTTCGGTTTTGATCGATGTCACCACTAATCAGTTGTTAATGATAGAAACATTATTTTATGTAATCTTGGTGAACGGAATATTAGAAATGAAGGCTAGACTTGGGTGTAGGCCTACTTGTGCCCATGCTTCACATCGTGTTCGTGCGTACAGATACACGCGCCGCGAACATGAGCAATTCGCTTTTAATCAGCTGACTATATCTGTATTTTTACAGAAACGGTACGATACAGATATAAGAAGCTTGGCATCAGCTGATTAGAAGTGAATTGCTCAAGTTCGCGGCGCGTGTATCTGTACGCACCTTACTGCGGCCGCTCGCATTCCCACCAACGCTGCTATTATTTGCTGTCTCAGCGCCTAGTCCGATTCAGCCAAGCAACCAGCCTGCACTGCGGAGCTAGGTTTAGGCCTACATGAAGGTCGATTGCGAGTGAAACCTACATTGAAAGCTAAATATCGACCTGACCGTTCAGTTCGTATCCTTAGGCCTACCATTTGATAAAATCAACTTTCAAATCTACAACCCTTGACATAGTCACCATTCAACTCATACAAACAGCTCATCCCTTATTCATGTGTAAAAAACCTTTCTTGAAAAATGTACACCAGATTACTAGCTACTTCTACTAGTTATATCATTTATGGATTAATTCGTTTTGAATGCATCATTTTTCTTTATAAATGAGAATATCAGTAACCAGCTTCAATACAAAGTAAACAGGTTTTCTGCTGTTTCCGCAGGCTGAATAGCGTGATAGTTGTAAAAAATACTATTGTAGCTTGTGGTCTTCTTCCCTGAAAAGACAATCAAAACGTCCAGAAGAAGCACGGCAGTAGTAAATGAGACTACTTAGGTAGTTATACAGATATCGGTAATGAATGTTTATTTATAGGTCTTATTGGAGTGACCCGACAGATAGATTGAGGATGGCCGAGAACTAAATTAGGGCCGCCCTATCAGTGGATCAACGCATGTCAGCACATCCCGTTGGGTGGTCCTTGGTCCTTATTAGTCTTTTTTGACTGCTTTTTCTTCAGGAGCAGTCTCACTTGTTTCAGATAATTAAAATTATTCCACTCATCCCTCACAACCTTACAGAAGATTATCTTGCAGATTATTATAACACTATAAGAAATAATTGGAATTTAACGCTTGAGATGAAGATGAGATTAATGTCTCTCAGGATCTTAGTTGATGCTTTTCGATCCTCGATTAGGTACAAATGTGTTTACGTTACCAGGCGCCCAACTAATTTTACAATCTGAATTTTTACGAGTGAATAAAAAAATGCTTCTGAGCAGTTCAATTTTAGACTCCTGATTTTATCTATCTCAAACTCATCTTCAACCGTGGAAATACTGGTATTCCAGGGATGTTTATGAAGGTTGATGATGAACTATTTTATTATCATTTGAATGATTCAGCTTGCTACAAAGTTGTCTAAAAGATGCAAGAATCAAATTTGTAATAAAGTGGAATTCTAAATTGATTGCTTTGGTATAGATGGTAAGGTATTTGCTTCATTTCTCCAGAGACAACCTTCACCAAATTGATGTCTTCACTATGAATTCAAATTACGGGACTTGGAAATGTGTGCATGCTTCTTAGAACAGTTTCAATGAAATTGAAATTCAAACAATATTTGAAATAATTAGTTCACATATCATCATGAGAGGTGATAATATTTGTGCCGAGATAATCCAGGGTAATTTGATGGTGAATAAATTTGATGAGGTTTCTCAGAGAGAACTGAACAAAGTAACCTTGATTTGATAAGAATAATCTATCTTATATCATTCAAAAAACATCTTTTTGAAATTTAATTGCATCTCATTGTCGGTCATTCCAAAAATTGTATTCTGCATTCCAAATAAGGAATTGGTTTTTCTCGAAGAGTGTTAAGAGCTAGCTGTGTTCAATGACTCCACAAATTTAATTGGGATATCAAAAAATTGATTCTATCATCTCCAATTAAATAAATTCTTGAAAAACATAGAATGACAGATTATTTACAGACGAATCCCAATCAATAACCAAGTAATTGATTGTAAGCTGTAAAATGTAAGATTGTGACACTTTATATTGGCTGAGCACCAACAAGAATTTTTTTGTATGGATAAGGAAGCTAATGAATGCAGTTCTATAATTCAAGTCATTATTTTTGCCAGACATGAATTTTGAAATCAAATCACACAGTTTTTGATGATGAAGTTCAAAAACTTCCTCGTCCAATTAAATTGTATATTGAAGAAGTTTTGAATTAGATTCCCATATTTTGTCCCCTAATCCCACTCCTTGAATTGCTATGGACTTACCAAGATTGTTGATTGCTTACAATGTTCCAAATGTATTGATTTCTTGAATTTATTCTGAAAGTTGTATAAGCGCATTCATAATTCTTCCCTTATACTTTACCAGAGATTAAAATTAAAAAATCGAAATTTTGGAATTTTCCAGAAAAATGACAAAACTCACTATGGTTTCCAATTTTTGTGGTTGTTGACTCAATCAATTCCTTGGTTCCTTCACCTAAATTAGAGAATGCTAATTCGTTTAACTGAATAATTTCAGTGGAACAGCAAGTGAGAAATTGAGAGACATCCTCTATTTTCAAATCTCAGACCAGAGATTTAGAACGTTATTGGACATATTGATCCAGTATTATTGTATATTTCCTAAATAAAGTTTTACTAAGATTACTTTTTTCCTAGTCTTATCAAACGGAGTTTAATCATCTGCAAAATATATGACGTATTTGCACATGAGTTTGCATAGAACCATAGAAAAAAAGATAGCATAAGTAAATATCCCATGGTATAGGTCATCTATGTTTCAAAAATGTTATGCTGATTTTTTGTTAACTCAAGCCGATTACTACTGTCTATTAATACAGTTTTGTTGGGGTGAGTGCATAAGAACGGCACAGAATGAGAGAATACAATAGCTTCACCAAAATGAAGTACAAGGACTATTATGCTTTAGTTAACAGTGGAATTTGCAACATAAACACCCTATGCCATGGGATAGGCTATCGTCTCATGCTATATTTTCTCTATGATAGAACGTTCATTATTGCTCGGGATTTCCATTTTATTGCGGATGATGCCTACCTAAGCTTTTTGCTTGTGCATGAGTAATGAGGAGTGCGGTGGTGGATTGATGAGATGATCGAACGTCCATGCCATCGGCGGGATTCGAACCCACGAACCAGGCGGTGCTGGCAGACTGATGTATAAATAACGCTCCCTACCACTAAACCAACCCGGCCAGCAAGTTGTCAGCTCCTGTTCGATATTCATTCAATCGCATACTTCATCCTAGATAGGAAATTGATTTCCTCAGTCTCGAGTTTTTGATCTTTTTTCTAGTAACATTATAAAATTATTTGGTTTGGTACTGTTCTTCAATTTTTGAGCTACTTGAATCCATTACAAAGGAGAATTCTTCAAGCCTCCTTACTGAACTGGATTCAGTGTAAGTTGTTAATTGTGGCCTCATTTGAAGAGTAGAGAGGTGTTGAAGAGAAACTTATGGCTTTACTGACGCCTCTCTGTGATTTACCGGCGGCTACCTGCCACATAAATAACAACTATAATAGTAATAAATATGGTGTCTGGAGGATTGGACCCGAGACTCAACAGCCGCAGACAAGCATCGAGAGTCCACAATCCAGCTCTAACACCTGTCTGTGGTTTCACTAACCACACTGCCACACTATCTCAATGTTATTATATGAAACCGATATCACAGAAACTGGATCACATATTTGATAGCACCTACCACTGGCCACAATGTGGGCTATTCAATCTCTCCTCTTTATTTCCAATTTTCACTTGCCAAATTTCCTCTCATTTGAACATTCACTTGTACTCTATTCACTGACTGAACAGTAATTATTGATATCCAGATATGTAATTTTTAGTGACATGATAGTTGAATGAGTTCATTAATTATTGGATATAATTATTGGAAATATTGATATAATCGATCAATTTTCCATTGAAAATTCAGAAAATACAAAAATAGGATCACCATTGTAGCCTACTACTTCGAATGGAGATATATGAAGGTGAATAACTTGCAAATTATATAATAATGAAAATCTATTATTTTATCGGTCCAAAAATTTATAAGATAAGAAGGTTCAAGAGGAAACAGTAGTATCAGTCTAGCGATATAACATCCCAATAATACTATTTACTCGTATGGTGAATACTAAAATGATAAATAATACTGTGGTGAATTCGTGAGTAGAGCCCAGTAAGTTCTTGTTCAAGGTTGAAGTATTTTTTATTAACGTTTTATTGTTGTACACTTCTTCCAGTCTGGAAGTACAAGTTTTGAGCAATATGATTTATCACAGTGAACTGTGAATCTTTTACAATAATCTTAAATATTTCACGAAAAAGTTATGTAATAATTAAACCCTACGATGTGATGTGGCCGGCTACATCCATTGTATTTTGTATTGAAAACATTAAGTAAGTGTCAAGTAAGGCTCCAATGTATGAGATTACTTGCATGCTTGGAATATTTCTTCGATCATGTTGAATCGGCTGATTTTTCTTGATCGTGGAATCTTTCGAAAAATAATTATTTATTTCATATTCTAATGGTTGTACTCTCTTTAGATTTGTTCTATTACTTTGGACTCATCCCACAAATCATGTTCTCAACACCAATTCTCAATTTGCCATCGCCATGTATCGAACGTTAGATTAATTGACAAGAACTGGATTTATTTGATTTATTGATTCAAGTTTGCAGCTGAAACTGGTATGGGTTGAGAAGTTTGCATGGTTTTAGCAAAGCGACAGTAACTACAAATCGATTCTGCGGTGTTGTTCTAGATCACGACTATTAATTTGCAAGAACAAATTATCAATAACGATAAATATTTATATGGATGAATTTCCGCACTGGGCAGATCCGTAAATCATAACAATCATTAAGGGTTGACTCGAACTGCAGACGACTTGTATTTAGCCCTGGCGAGCCATTACCTGTCAGACAATAAAAAATTGGTCCTTGGACCTGTAATTCTAGTTCGCATTAATGCTCTTGCAGCCGGTTCAAAGAACTTGATCAGGGCTCAGCGTCCTGAATTATATATGTTTTCTTTCCAAGTTTCCAGAGAGGATGCACGCATTTGGGGTACAGCACACTTTCTGTTCAGGCTCATTACTTCTGATCGACTTCATATTAAGAGACCGCGGATATGTTTTATCGTTCTTTACTCTTTCCCGATAATTACGGTCCAGATCGATAGGAAAAATTTTCAATTCCAAGAAGAAAATTGCATTTTTATGATCGATTCCTGATTCCGTGATGTCTGTGAATAACGGATATCAAAGAGTATGCTATTTAGTATGAAATCAATTCAAATTCATACTCGATTGAGTATTAATGAGTACCTATAAAATCTATTAGTATGCGATTTCTATTGCCTGAATGACATGTAACAGATTCATACTGGAATTACTTTTTCAAGCTTCTAGATAAGAATTTGAAGATATTAAGAGGCTGCATGATGAATATTGCAGTTGATAAAAGAAGATAATGAATTATTATTATTATTATTATTATTATTATTATTATTATTATTATTATTATTATTATTATTATTATTATCCCTTTTATAAGCACGCTCTTGCGGAAATATTTTCAAAGAAGGGGCACTTTAATGCAACCTTCCTTTCATCTTTATAACACTGACTATTTTATGAACTTGCGCACAATACGTGCAGTGTCAAGGAGGACAGATTTTTGCATTCTCTTCAGCACCTCGTCTACCAAGTCAATACTTCGACATATTTCCACAACCGACTTGAGTATCAGGCCATTGACTGCTATTACAATTGGAAGTACTCTAACTGTATTCAGCCCATACATTTCCTTCAGCTCAAATGTTGGCTCTTGGTATTTTCTGATTTTCTCGCCTCTGGTCTTCTGAGCATTCTCATCTGAAGGTACAGCAATATCAATTATATAAGCCCTCTTCTCCAGCTGATCCAATACCAGGATGTCAGGCTTGTTGTGAACTACCCGCCTGTCTGTAATCATTTGGACATCCCAGTAGATCTTGACGTGATTGAACTCAACCATAGGAGGAGGCTGATAGTTATAGTAAGGGGGGACCTCTGCAATATTCCCAAACTTGATCTGCATCTCCAAGTGCACAATTTTTGCCACATTGTTATGACGCAACATATACTCTCTTGGGGCTAGCACTGAGCAGCCGGATACAATATGTTGGATACTTTCTACTGCACTGGCACACATTCTGCATTTGTCACTTATGGTCCTGTCTCCCATTACATGCCTCCTATAAGCATTTGTTGCTATCACTTGATCTTGAATCGCCTGTACAAAGCCCTCAGTCTCTGGGAACAAACTTCCCACTGTCAGCCACATACAAGACAGCTCTTGGCTTATTGGCTCTGAATTAAGGTGCCCATAAAACCGTCCATGTAACTCTTTTGTCCTCCATTCTTCTTTAGGTCTTAAGCAGATAGCAGCTCGCTACTTCTTTGGTTCCTTAAATCAGGGCTGTGTAACCATTATCCAGCTGGCATACCTTCACGAACAAATCTGAATCAGCATTCTGGAAGTAAGATCTCAACTTCGTTTCCTGACTTACACATAACCTTGATACCCTCATCAAACCGCGACCTCCCATACTCCTTGGTAGGTACAGTCGAGCAACCGAGGCACGTGGATGATGCATCCTGAATTTAGTCATCCTTGTCCTGACATACCTATCAATCTGCTCCAATCGAGTATCTGACCACTTCAGAATTCCAAAGGTTTAGGCCAATGCTGGGATCACCCAAGTATTCACAGCCTTGATGCAATTCTTTGCAGATAGTTTTCCTTTTAGAACCCTATCAAGTCTGCTGCGGAATTCACCTTCCACTTTTGTGAGCACTTCTGTTTTTGAGATTTTCAGATGCTGATAAAGTCCCAAGTACTTATATGACTGTCCTTGCTTGAGCTCTGATATCTCACTATCCAGTGCTCTCAGTTCATCCCTCTGCATTTTCATTCGACCCTTCTCCACATGCAGCACAGTACACTTACTTAATCCAAACTTCATGCAAATGCTCTGACTGAAGGCAGAGACTAGCTCAATCATACCCTGCAGTTGCTCTGGGGATCTGGCATAAAGCTTCAGATCATCCATATAGAAGCTATGAGAAACTCTAAGACTCCAAGAAACTTCTATTTTATACCCATATGTAGATTCTTCAAGCATCAGGCTAAGAGGATTCAATGCAAGGCAGAACCATAGTGGGCTCAAGCTATCTCCTTGATAGATTCTTCGGCAGATCTGGATTGATTCAGTCTGAATTTGTGTTTCTCCACTTCCTATTTTCAGTTGTACACTCCACTGGCTCATTATCATCCTCATGAGGTTCACAAGAGCTTCATCCACCTTGTAGAGCTGGAGAACATACAACAGCCAGCTATGTGGAACCGAGTCAAATGCTTTAGCATAATCTATCCAAGCTATTGATACATTCCTTTGCTTTGCACTTGCTTGCCCTGCAATAAAAGAGTCCAGAATCAAAAGCTCCTTACAGCCTTTAGCACCCTTCCTACATCCAAGCTGCTCTGTTGCCATGATCTTATTGAGAGTGATGTGGCTATCAATCTTGGAAGCGAGCGTGGATGTCATTAGCTTGTAAGTACTGTTCAGGCATGTGATTGGTCTATAATCTCCAGGGCTCAGATTCCCCTCTTTCTTTGGAATCATAAAAGTAAGTCCAGATGCAAAACCCACTGGTATTTCTGATCTCTGTTGTAGTAGGTCATTGAAGCAGCCTGCAATCTTAGAATGCAAGCTTGAAAAATTCTTCAGCCAATAGTTTTGAATACCATCTGGCCCTGGTGCTTTCCAATTGTGACTCTTCTTCACTGCAATAGAAACATCCTCTGTAGAGATTACACATTGTGGCATTCCAGCAAGGTCTCTCATCTTGCTTTTCACCTGATCTATCCAGTATGTATTTTCATTGTGCATAACTGGCTCCTGCCAAATATCCTTCCAAAATTTTTCCATATCTTCAACACCAGGATGTTGCACTACACCGTGTTCATTGCTATTTAAAAGTTTGTAATATTTCCTTTCATCGTTGGAGAATAACGTTGCCTGATGTCTTCTCGACTCAGCCTCTGTATATCTGCGACACCGATTAGCAAGTGCTGCAAGTCTCTGCTTGAATTTATCCATCTGGAGTGCGAGTGTTTCATTGAATTTATTCTGTTGAGCAAAGCCAATATGCTGTACTACTATTTATTATTATTATTATTATTATTATTATTATTATTATTATATTATTATTATTATTATTATTATTATTATTATTATTATTATTATTATTATTATTATTATTATTATTATTATTACACCACCGGAGAGCTCTCTAGAGTATTAGCTTCAACTAAATAGCAAATGTCGAAAATTCAGTTCAGAGAATGCAAAAGAAGATACGATGAAAGAATCAATTACTTAAGTTAGATATAATAATCGATACAGTACATCAAATGGGCGCTATTCAGAGCGACAATCATCACCATACACTTAAGTTTACAATAATTAAGTTAAATATAGAGATCCAAGTTTACATTAACATCAGGAAAACATTTGGATGATAATAGATAGAATCTATCTATAATAGATCATGATAGATAGATTCTATCTATTATCATCCAAATGTTGTAACATATTTAATTTGGATTGATTAATAAGGATCCCTAGCTAAAATATTTATAGGTCTAAGCAAAGTAACTGGCTAATATCGCCAAAGAGATAACATAAAGATTAGATAATATCAGATTGTCCTTGCTAAACTGTACAACAGCCTAAGAGGAATTGAAATAATTTTTTGCTAATATATAATATATTATAAAATATTGAAGGTTGAGGTTAGGCATAAACATTTAGTGATCGGCGACCTAACGATCGACCGAGCCATGCAACGTAGAATCTGACCAAACACCTTGGCAGAAATTTATTGTGGCAAAACGGTATGCAATTTGAGGAGCAAAAGGTCTCACGTGGCTAATTATTATGATGCATGAAACGAATAATAACATATAAAAAATTAACTAGCATGTAGAGAGCATATTTAAAAAACCCAATAAAATTAATTAAATGTATCCAGGAAATAGGAGGTTACCAGGCGCATGAATACTGAAATAATTTGCATGCACCAATCACATAATGGCAATTGATAGGCGGCAATAGTATGCCGATTCAAAAATATTTGTATATATTTCTACAAATAAATAGAATTTGTATAAAATTGTTATATAGTCTATGTTTTGGATATGGCCCGAAGGCAAAGAAATTATTAAACATACAACATAAGTAATAATTTAATATTTTAGTATGGTCTATTTGAACCTTGAATGGCGGAGGACTAGGATATTCAAATTTTATGTAAATTTAGAAATCGGAAATGAGGGTTGTGAAATTGAGAAAGGAGAACCAACACTCGCCTGCCAAATGCCACCATGAGAGGTCCCTAAATATTATAGAGCGTAATACCTTGCTATAACTTGTAAAAATTTAAAGTTAGATTGAATTACTAAATTTCTTATAAGACTTTGTGATGCTCTTATAAAGCAAAAGTCATTTTCATTTTTTAAACAATTTTGTAACCCCTTGGAAGAGACGACTCCGGCTACAATAGTCCAGGACCACCAGGAGTTGGATCGACATCAGCAGCTCAAGAAAATTTTGACACATGAGTGAGAAATATTGAAATAGTGATAGGGCGCCATCAGTGCTTCAAAATTACAGGAGAATCAAAGCTAGCTCGTCGAAAGGGTTTTCTCATAAATTAAGAATTTAGTAAAAAATACTTGCGCAAGTAAATATAGTATTAAAGGTATTTTATTAGAAGAGTGACGAGTCAATACATATCAGAAGTTCTATAAATCAAAGAAGTATAAAATCTAGGCTAGTAATACATATTCATATGATCTTTAATTTCTGCAATATAATTTGCGATAGTTTGTTGTAGCTCTGATTCACTAGATGAATTGCTCTATTTATTCCGTCAGGTGCCGAATCTTGCACCCTGAGATAAAATATATATTCATTGCAAAGAAATCTATTAGATACTATAGAATTTAATATATATATATATACTTAGATTATTGGTTGTCAATTTATCAAGCTGATTTTAAGGAATCTATTTTTAATGGAATTGTCCAAGTCGACAAGTATTAGCAAGCTAATATCGCAGCTACATGCAAAAGGATGCATATGATTATAAAATAAAAGCACATGGTAACGTTTCGTGCTATAAAATTTAGAGAATAGTATTTAGCCTGTGATATTTTATGATTTCGATTATTGTTCTATTTTTATAATATATATTTTTATCGCTCTATATATTTTTTGCTCTGATTTATTTTTTGCAATATTTGTCAATATATGTATCAAATTGTTTATGGTGTGCAATTTATTTTAATTCCTCAATACTATAGGATAAGTACCATTATATATATATATATATATATATATATATATAATATATATATATATATATATATATGGTTTATGAATAATTCTGATAATTCATTAAAAAATAAATAAATAAATATATATATATATATATATATATAATATATATATATATATATATATATATATATATATATTTATTTATTATTTATTTATTTATTTATTTTTTAATGAATTATCAGAATTATTGCATTGCTATATATATATATATATTTATTTATTTATTTATTTTTTAATGAATTATCAGAATTATTGTGGAAGCTCATATCTGAGCCTATAAAGATCTCTATGAGACTGTATCCTATTAAAAACCACGACCCAATTTTTATAATTATATTAAAATATTTCATGCTCTACCGACTGATGCCAAGCAGGAGGCTAATCGTTATTTAAATATAAAAAATAACGTGACAATGTATAATAGATAGATTCTATCTATTATCATCCAAATCTTTTCCTGATGTTAATGTAAACTTGGATCTCTATATTTAAAACTTGCATCCAATCAAAAGGAGAATATCTCAATAAACTTAATGAGTTTTTCTATTGTTTTGTATTATTATTCATATTTTATTTCTGATCTTCCTTGTGATTGATTTGAAATCTAGGTTATATGCTTCCCTCATAAAAATGTCTATATTGTTTTTGTTCAAATGTCAAATAAATTATTGATCCAATTTGATTTGATTCTATTTAAATTGATGAGATTGGTGAATTACTTTGATTAAAAATCTCCTCATTCACTGGAATCATCGGTATTGAGGTAAGAAGAACTGTTGGAAATAAAAACTAGTAAGAATTTGTTGTGGAGCAATATTGTACTGGAGCAGTCAGTCGCATCCTCTCGGGGGAGTTTGCAGCTAAACATCTCACAATTGGAAGTAAATCCGTCCCGAGGGTGAGTTGGTAACGTGAAACAGTGTGCAAGCTATGTTTCTGTGAGCCAATAACGAGAATGCCAGTAAATCACGACTGGGCAAGTGACGCTTATTAAAACTAACGTTTACGATAAACAAGGCGCCTCAGGCAAACGGCCCTAAACCGTATCAATGAGTCAGCGTTCTCATTCATCACAACAAAGCCCATCGCCTCGGGTCAATTTGGACGTATTTACGGCTATAAATCCTCCCAAACTCTTTTCACTTGCCGAGACAAGGGACTAAGTTGTAACAGTTCATGGGCGAAAACAATTTTAAACTTGATATTTTACTAAGGTGTCAAAACGCATCGGTAAAGTCACACAGAATATTATAATTGAAATTACCAGGTCACTGCTTGATTGCTTTTCAAATTTATGACGATTCTATTATGAACAGAACTATACCGGCGAATAGAACTTTTTGAGGCCCATTCCTATTCTCAGAATCAATAACTCCCACACTTTTCTCCTCTTCTAGCTTTCTAGCAGGAGATGCATCTGAAGCTTCCTGAAAATGCTAGCTTTATAGAATGATCTAGAAACAGAGATAGTTGGCTCCAAGCACCATACGACTCTACAAAACATTATAGCTATTGATATGATACTACTTTGACATAAGATGCAAAACATATATTATCATTCCACCAAAATTCATATCAAATCATCTACCATACGTAGTGATAAACACATCTACGAGGAATTTATTCTTCAAAAACTGTAGTCTAGAGACTGTGGAAGCGTCTATGATCGTCCGCCTTATAATATAGCGACATGCATTCCCATTGTGAATCTCTACCGTACCGTAAAAAATTCAGGGAAGCTTTCATCAAGGCTTTCAGCCTCACGCCCTTGCACTGATGATAATGTGAGCCTATAGGTGAGATGACGGTTTTGTAGGTAAGCGACAGTGCAGTGCGTAGCATTACGGTCCAATACTTTACCACAGAATCTAAATTCGGTCGTTATCTTTTGAACACACTCAGAAGTGACATGTAGAATCCAGGCATCTGATTCAGACTCCAGACGAAAAATCGAAAGGTATCTTGAGACTATTTTTCATACCAGTGGAAAAAGCTGGAAATCAAGAACAGTACACAATAACTTGAAAAAGAAATTAACCATACTTTGTATGCACTTCTTATTCACCAGACTGGATTCAAGGGTTTCTTTGTTGAGTTCATACTCGATTTTTGACAATATAATTCAAGCACTGAGTTTCAGATAAATTATGCTATTCATACAGTTTTATTCATCCACTCCTATCTATCAATACAGGCACATATCATAATACAATGATTGGGATAGAATAACATCTAAACCAAAACTGTCACTCTCAAAAATGTCTGACAAAAAACTCACATTTTTCAAAAATTTTTTACTTCCGTGAGATAGAAATATTATTATATTAGTGTAATTTTTACTCCAAAATTACATTATACAGTATGTTTCAGAAGTAGTGTCGAACATTTTAGGGTATTGTTCCTGAATGATATGAGTACAATAAATTGTCGTATTTTAAGTGTCCAAAACTCAGCGGTTATCCTTAAAGCTGCAATTTTGTTTTTTCACTTGAGAATTTTTATCTCAAGAACGAAATGTTGTATTGATCTGAAATTTGGCATGAATATTATGCTATGAAGACTCCTTCAAGAAATAAAATGAGAACTTTCCGATGTGAATTTTCAAAATGGCCGCCAATTTAAATTTTTGATTGCAAATTTCACGAGAATCGTTCACTTAACAAAAAACTTACAAGAGACAAAAAAATTAGCACATTTCATAAAGATTTCAATGATACATCGTTATTATTGAGATTGGTCGGAGAATAACAGAGAAATAAATTGCTTTCGTACAGCATGCTTTGATAATTGTAAAATCAGCTGGATGGCTGATTAGCCATACCGAGTTTTAAAGCTTAATCTTAAATACAATTGGAATTAAAAATGTAATATTCATGTTTAAATTGTGAAAAGTGGTCATGCATGCAATACGGGAATAATTAATTTCTCTGTTATTCTCAGACCAATATACGAGGTTTCCCTGAAATTTTTATAAAATTTGCTAACGTTTTTGTCTCTTGTAAATTTTCTGTAAAGTGAACGGTTTTCGTGAAATTTGCAATCAAAAGTTAAAAATGGCCGCCATTTTGAAAATTTACACCGAAAAGTTTTTATTTTATTTTCTAAGGTTGAGTCTTTATAGCATAAATATTCATAAATTCAGATCAATACATCATTTCGTTCTTGAGATAAAAATTCCTATGTGAAAAAAATAAAATTGCAGCTATAGGGATAACCGCTGAGTTTTGGACACTTAGAATACGACATTTGCAGTCTCCTATCATCCAGGAACAATACTGTACCCTAAAATGTTCGACACTACTTCTGAAACACTCTGTATATTGAATAAGAGCTTTTAATTATGATCGTATGTTTTCCGGGGTTGGACCCTCCTTCTGTGTCGTACCGGAACCTATATAATGATTCAAAAACAACTCTGGTTATGGGTAATATTTCATAGATTCTTCAAATTTGGCTTCAAAAAAATTATATACTAACGTAGCTTCACTAATAATTATTATAATTTATAATCCAGTGCTAGGAGTAAACTAGGAGTAGAACCAGATCTAAGAGTTCTAGGAGTAATCCAGTTCAAGGAGTATACATGATATTGGAAACTCATGTGATCTGGATCCTATTAAAATCACGAATCCAATACAAGTCTATATTGTCTCATAGCTTGGATGAAGCTCAAGCTCCTGGGAATAGTTCAACCCTAATCACAAATAACGAATTGCTCTGGGAAGAATCGAAGAGATTCAACAACTTGATAATATGTCAAACTTACGGCTCTGTCTCCCTATTATAAGTGAACTGTTGACAAAGGATATCAAGTTTACAGTGATTTCCATGTTATCCAATCGTTCGATCTATTAGATACAAACAAGCCGCTTCACACAAACAGAACAAATAACGAGATTCAGATATTTTCCTGCTCCACTAATTGGGTTTCCAAGGGAATAGGCATACTAGAAATTGGCATATCCAGATTCTTCTATCGAAGAGCTTTCCACTTATATGAAATTCAAAGATCTTTGTTCTCGAGATAAATGATTTTGATTTGTTGTTTAATGAAGGAGGATATATCCTAAGGTTCACATGTAAAGAACACTGGTATGAAGTTATTTCTACGGTTCAAGAACGCCCGCCCGCATCTATAGGCTACATGTTTTTCTGGGTCTCAAGAGTAATTTATTTTCAAAGTATTTAGAGAGACTTGGGTATGGTTTAGATCCAACATTATAATTATATTGTTCAAGGCCAACTTGTTACTATGTCATGTACTGTACTGCTATGAGGGTACCATTTACATCCGTATTGTAGCCGTTTTTTGAATTCCCATTATTTGTTCGAATAATATTACCAGAATAAACGTAGATTATTCTCGATGTGATAAACTGGAGAATTAAACAACTAAAATTTAAAATTCAGCGATAAAACTAATTTTAATTATGATAATTGAATGACAATATAATTTTATTTATTTTTTCATTATGATTGATACAAAATATTTCAGGATGGATCCTAGAGATGGCTGTGCTATCAGTATTAAATCAGTCAGCTGAGGAAGTTATCACTTTCATGGAATATAAAATAGATTAATCAACATTAATAATAGTGAATAATGATGATGTTCAAGATAATGAGTAACATTTTGATAATAATAATGAAGAATTTTTATTACTTTACAATGATTCTGATGATTATTCAATTTAATGATTGATTATTAATGACTATTCAAGTTGATTATTCAATGTAATAATTTATTAATGACTATTCAAGTTGAGACATTTTAATTTCATTGAAATTACTATCTGAATTATAATTACACTCGTATATTTAATTTCTTCTCTTGTTCACTTGATGGAAAGAAACCTCCATAGATCGGTAATCCAGTCCATAGTCAGGTGAGGCGAAAGCCTCTCTACTATACTGGACCAGGAGAATAAGGTGACAAATAATGAAACCAAGATTTGAAAAATCAGATGGAGTATGCAGTGAAGCAAGTGTAGCACAAACTATGTGGGCTAAATTAGACGCAAATATCAGGAGAGAACTTATTCATGAAATCATAAAGTTAGGAAAGGTAGTCCACTATTTGTATTTTCCTAGACAGTAGACACGAATGTCCCCTTTTCCACTTGGACCGCCAATGATTATTTTTTCTCAGAGAATATTATTTGAAATTATTTTGATATCAAGGTGCTAACTCGATAAAGACGTCACAAGATATTGGCTTTGCTTTAGCACAGCTTGTCTTCGACCAACCATAAAATATGTATTTTATTATGTAAAGGCTATCAAACGGGATTGAATTTTTCTAAACTTGCCGAATTTCCAACATTATGGGATGAACTTGACTGCAGATTCACAAAAAATTAAGCTGTATCAAACCGCCACTTATGCAAACAGGGCTGTCTGTTACAAGATGAGCTTTCTGCGCAATAGGGATCCCGTTGTGATAACTTCGGTGTAACACATGTAAGACGTCGCAGCTTTCTATTGCTATGAATAATGGATTTATAAATATATTTGCGATCCTAAATACTAAATTTCAGCGAGAGAGCGGCCAAAATCAATCATGTAATTCAATGATTAGTTATTTTGAATACTCTCATTCATTCCAAAATATATTGCTAGCTATCTTAATAATCATAGACTAAAATATATTCACAATATATCAGAGCAGAATGGCTTCAATGAAACATAAAGAGCATAACATCTATAATATTTTAAGGAAAAGATTTGGCTTATGCATGTGTATGGGATAGGAAATTCATGCATGACGCATGACGCATCATCACGTCTGAACAACTGAACTGATCAACTTGAAATTTTGCTTGAGGATTATTAATCTACCGAGGATGATTAGCATATTTTCAGTTTTTCAAGATTTCACTAGATGAGTTTTCAATTTTTCAAGTTTATAATTTGTCAGGTTTTCAGCCCGTCAAGTTTCCAGTTTATATGAAACTTTACTTGAGTAGTCATCTATTTATCTATCTATCTATAATATTATGAAGGAAAGTGTTGGCTTATACTGTACATGTAAGGGATATGAGGTAGACAAATGACGCTTTATCACTCATCAATATTGAACTAATTAACTTGCAATTTTACATAAAGATTCTGAACTTACCTAGGATGAATATAGGCTAATTTTCATTGCTATTAATCAATCAATTCTAATTCAATAATTGAAACAAATTAATTAAATTTGTTATTCAAAGTTTACTTATCTATAAAAGCCAATCCAAAAATAGCTCTCTCTTAATTCTGTAAACTAGTTACTAGCACGAATGAAAGGTTGAGGGTTCGAGATCGATCAAACTATTATTTTTTTGTTGGAAATTTTTAACTCTGATTAAGATTATCCATGTAATTTTCACAAAATATTATTATATTTCAATAAATAATTGAATAATTATTTTATTTTTTTATGTTCCCTGAACATAAAGAGATTGCATTTCACAACACAAAATTATCTCAATGCAAAGCACAGGCTACCTGCTAGTAATATTTATAGCATTCTCTCAATTGACTTCTTGCTAGAAGAAAAAGCATCAATATATCAATACGTAACTGCTTGTGCTTAATCGCTATTAGCATATTACTGGTGAAGATTTAAAGTTTGTGCAGAGATATTACTGCTCTTATTTGAGTGAAGTGACTCAAATTTGACTTGAGATAAGTGACTCCTCTTCATTGTATAGACTTATAGCCGAGTCCAAAGAGTGAAGAGGATCGAAAGTTTTGCATTCAAAGATCCACAAGAAGGTAGCTGTTTTGTTTTAGATCAAGTATTATCAACTGAAATTCATCGTTTTTGGAGCGTTTCGAGGCATATTCTCATGTACTACGAATCTACGAAACGTCTTGTTTGATCTTACATCTTACATCCCTGTAAAAGTAGGTACTACTTTCAGCAATCATCATAATCGTCGGTTTTGACATATTGTTAGATTGCTGCGCCTCTGTCAGTATTCTCACCTCGCCAACAATAAATCAAGGTAATTTGGGTTTCTTCATGTTTTTACGATAATTTGTATGTGATGTTTAAATGCGAACGCGCCGCGATAAAATTGAGAGAGTTATTGTCGACAGCAAATGGCCAGAGGCTCCACTTGTTGTCATTATTCCCGGCATGTCAGCAGTCAGCAGTCAGCAGTAGCCCCTTCTTCCTTTCTGCAGTGGAGCACCTTCAATTAAGATCCCGCCTCGAAATAATGGCGTCTCGACGTCTTTTTTCTTGTAAATCGCGTAATTGGCTGTTCTTATTCCAATTACTAACAAAGAATCTGCTGCTACAATAATTATAAATCACGTTTTGTCGCTTGTAAAAACACATGAACCGGCTTTTTAGATCTTGTTCATGCCTTCCTCCTCAAATGCCTTGTCGGATTTGATGCATTAACAAGGGTAGAAGCAAGAGTGTCTGCTGGAGCAAGTGCCACAACAAATATGCTCATCGGACTTCCATCATCATTAAAAGCGCGCAGCTTTGTTCCAAAAACAGAAAAGTTTTTTGAAAAATGCAAGGAACAAGAGCGCATGTGCAAGAGTGCAGGCCGTCGCCCAATTTTACAAGGAAAATTGTACTGTGTTCATTTTTCGTCAACTTGTATCTCTCTAATTGTACTTGGATACCACAACAATTCCATGCTCTTACTTCATTCATCATTATTTCATTTTTTCAACTACTGCTCTTTTCTCATAATATTATTCTCATTCATGATTTTCCATTTATGAAGGGTGCCCATAGAATATATCATAATTTGATAATAGTAAAAATATTATTTATGATGCATAATATACGTATAATACATAATATATCATTTATCCTATTATATATATATATATATATATATATATATATATATATATATATATATATATATCAATTTCTATATATCTGGTTATCTGGTTATTTTTATATCTGGTATTTATGTTCAACGGATCTCGAAAACGGCTTTCACTAAATTTGGAACATAGTAGGTTAAAGAAATAAAAATTCGATTACAGTAGGTCTCATCCTTAACTCGCTGAACGACATTAAAAGGAAAGGATAATTCATCCATGCTGGAACAGCTGAAACTTTCGTCGTCTGTGGATGGTAAAAAGTGAGCGAGTGATTCTGTGGAAAATCAAAATATCGCATCCCCGAAATTCATAAGCTGACGTATAACCAGCTGTAAAATATAAACACGATCATTTGAGAGAATTGTGTTCTGTCATGGCTTACTCTATCTATAGTATGCTATGGTTCTGTTTATCAATAAACAAAAATAACGAGCGGAGCTCGGTGCCCCGATTCCCAATATTAATACATAATTTAAAATTTCATAAAAATAATACACATTCATCATAGAATCAAGAGTGCCCAAAAATAGCGACTGAAGACCTTTTTGCGAGGGTATCTCTTTTGTGTGTGGGGGTGGGGGTTTCGTACTAAATTTGGGATATTTAGCGGAGATGCGTCATTTTATCCCTGAAAGAATTGCAAATACTTTTGCGTGAATTATTTCCAACATTGACAATCAAATATATCTGTTACACCAACTCACATATTTTATCTACTGTTCAAGTAGGCTATATTGATTAATAAAACTTCCAAACTATATCAAACTGTTTGAAACCATATTATTCTATAATAATTATCACAGTCTTTTTACCAGTTTCTTATCTCATTCCATTTATAACTTGATATCTTAATCAGCTATCAGCATGTTTGATGTTTGTATAATCGTTATCAATAAGATCACTTAAATCCTATATTTCTCATTTCATACATGAATATTCTTCTCCAGAAATATTTCTCAAACTTCATGTATTTCCATAGAAAGCTGTATTACATTGGAACCAAATATATTATATAAGTTAAACAGTGGAGATAAAAATTGAAGGTAGAGTGTTTACTTTATTCATATTACATTTTTTTTTATAAAAGTTAAATTAGAGTGGAAACTATTATACTTTCTTCATACCTTTTCCAAAGATAATATGCTGATAAAATTTATGTGAGTTACCAATAAATTTCATCCTGGATGTCATAGATTCCAGACAAGATTCAAAGCTGATACTGGAGCTTCGCATTTCATATGACCTGAAACTTATCAACTTCACTCCCACTCTTTTAGAGTATAATATTCAAATGAGGTGTTCTGGTTTCTGAATTATCATCACCACAGTTGAAAGACATTGATAGATTGATGATTTTTTCAAAGAAACTTCAACATTCATGTATTCAAAATTCCTTATGTAAATATCATGTCTCTTCTGTGAGACTATGAATGAGACGCCCTGAATGAGATTTGAATGTAAAGCGGATGGCTATTAATATTCATGGTATGAATTTTGAGTATGTGCCATCGTCCTAGCAAATACATTCACGTGTCGCAAAGACAGACAAGTTAATGTGCTGCTCACATGGAATGACACCACTGATTTGATTCTACACACAAGCCCTAAACAAAGGCAGAGAAGCTCTCATCAATAACCTTGAGAAATTTAAACGAAGTTATCGTGTATAAAATTTGCGTAAGAACTCTAGTATCTACATATGAGACCCTGGTTATAAATTGCTCGAATTTTTGAATTATCTCACCTACTCAAAATAGTATTTATCCGTTTCTCAACGATTGAGTTTTGCTGATTTGGAAGAGCTACTACAGCTACCGTATTCAAGGAGTCTTCAAGATATCAATGTCCAATTAGATCGACTATGCAGTAACGCATTTATGAAAATGAACTCTTACATTATTTTTCATTAAGTCCTTCACCAGGTATTCTCATTATCCCTATTTTTTCCTGTGTTCTGCAGTGACTCATATGAATTATACAATTTTTAGATGGTATTAAGCAAATTTCAAGATAGAATCCAGTATCTACGAAAGTACCTGAATAAAATGATATAGTGAATATATGGAGTAAAATAATCTATAGCTGTTTATAGTGAGAACTAAACTTATTTGAATCCAAAAAATTTAGTTCAGACTGTTCAGTGAACACTGTATTGATGGAAATAAAAATATCAAGAGGGAATAAATCATTGTCACAGTGTTCAACATCATTACAGTCAATTAATGGATAACTTATTCAAATCGAAACAGTCCAGGACTAATTATCATCTTTCAAAGAGTGATACTACTACTTTTTCTAATTGCGTATTGCTGAATGCTGCAACTTCAGGCTTTGGCTTTGCGGGTTTATCCTTTTCAGTGTTGGAGCTGTCAACAGCTTGTTCCCGCCAAAGCTTTTACTGGTACAAAGTAGCCAGCTTAAGTTATTCAAAGTATCACTCTCCAAATCTGGACTGAGACAGGGCACGGTGAGATTAAATTTAGATTAAAATTCTAGTCACGAACAACCAATTTAGACAGAAGGCTACCTACAGCACCGTACAGATCACAGGTGAAATCCATTATTTATGCCCGGTTGCAGAGTCGTTACATAAAATCAAACATAGCTATGTGAGACATAGTTCAAAATCACTCACATAAATGGTTGGTCATTCTAATCTCGAATTAGTATCACACATAGGTCACACTGCAGCTCTAGTTCAAAATCACTCACATAAATGGTTGGTCATTCTAATCTCGAATTAGTATCACACATAAGTCACACTGCAGCTCTATTCACTTTTTTCCGTACATTTCCGTATATGATTCTATCCAACCAATGTTTGGCATCGGGGAAAGTTTCGATCGACATTACTGTCGTTTTTAGCTATTGAAGACACAAATAAACTCTTTTTGACGACTCTGCAACGAAATCATGTGTTTAATTGGGCTTTTTTAGATTTATGGGAGCTATAGTTTACTTTGACGTCTGTGCAACGAAAAGTGGAGTTATGGCTTCATGAATAAGTTAAATGCCTGATTTTAACTTTATGTGACGACTCTGCAACCGGGCATGAATCTTCTATATAATTGGTTATTTATTACATGGGAAATATCGATCCAATTTATATCATTGGCGCACACATAAAAGCAATACCGATCACAATACCAGCTCACATGAAATCACAGCTAATTTTGAAATAATTTCGAACAGCTCAACTAGTAAGTTAGTTTGTTATAGAAGTAATATGAATGAAGAACGAGTACAGTACTGTATTTTGTACAGTCTATCAATATGCCAAAATTTAATTGGGTGAATTTCTTATTACTACAGAAAAATTAAAAAGTTCATTAATTTTGTTTTCTAATGACAAAATACATTTTTTAAAGTACAGTATTTTGTTCGTAACTTACTTGTGAATATTTTCCCACTTTGAATTTGATTCAATGTTTGAAACAACTGAAATTGCTCTTAAACGTCATAAGAAAATCAATTAGATTTTGTAATCTCAAGTAACTGAATTGAGCTGATATAAAAACTTATTAATTTCGGTATTTTATAAAAATTTCCACGATGAAACTTTTTAATTATATTCATATTTATTATTAATTTATATTTTTATTAATTGGTCATGCGAGTTGTATGAGAGCCCAGGTTTATGAAGTAAAGGTGGAATCACAGATAAAAGAGGTTCAATCGATTGTAAGATATCTAACATTCTTATGAATGATTCTTTTGAGATGATTTTTGTGAAGGAGAATAAAGACTATTAATACATATTCGTGAAATGTTTACTACAAACTAAATTTATTTCACCTCTATCATGAAAAAGCTAAAAACATAATGTGTATAAATGTATCACTTTTGCAAATGGTTCAAGAATACATGAAAAATTAAATAGTTCAACAAAGAAGTTTATTCAATATTGAGAGTCTGAGATCATTCATGTGAGAATTCGTTGCCTTTCTTTGGTATTATTGATTTTGTA
Source organism: Nilaparvata lugens (assembly GCF_014356525.2). NCBI lineage: Eukaryota > Metazoa > Arthropoda > Insecta > Hemiptera > Delphacidae > Nilaparvata > Nilaparvata lugens. The sequence goes on along the minus strand of NC_052504.1, from coordinate 61,155,593 downwards.
CTCATTAAAAGATTAGAAAGTCCAGAAATTTCACATAAATCTAATTATTATAAAATTATTCACTCTCACACTCAATAATGCTAATACTTTTTACAAAATTGAACATTGATATTCTGAAAAAATAAATTAACCTCTTCTAAGTTACAAGAATCCAGGATCAATCAGAGCAGCCTCCTAAATAAATAAATGAACTGTTAACTATTGACCCTGAAGTTCACTTAATCTCTTTAAAACACTATAATCTTGTTTGAGGATATTGCACAAGAATATTCTATTTATTATGTAGAGAAAGTGTTATTGCATATATAATTAATTATAAAAATAATTGACTAGAATGTTTATGTCCATTACGGCCTCTTTTGATTGCATGAGGAGCCTCAATGAAGCTATGAAATTTTTTATGAACTCACTCAAGATTTCAAACCATCTTCCACAAATATAATATCCATAAACGGTTAATAGAAAAAATTATTGATTTATTAGTAAACTGATTATTGGATTTGATAATAGGCTTAATGTAATCTTACTATCACTCAAAAACAAATTCTACCAAGTAGTCATACAAAAAATTCAATTTCTGTTTTTCATGGACTATAAAAAGATCACAATACTTTTATTACAGTAACTCAACTTGATATTATCAGCTTAAATTTGAATGATCTCTTAAATAAATTCTGTCCAGTACTTTATTTAATATTCATATTTAACTTTTCCACTCCATCATATGAAAAATGTTAAGGCATATTTCAAGATAAACTCTGCATTGAAATTTCAAATTCGAACAAATAACAATCAACACTGGAAATCGTTGAGTGACTTCACTAGTTTCATGTACATTTTTCGTTTGAACATATTGTATTATATTATATTATATTATATTATATTATATTATATTATATTATGTAGTGAATATAAAATAATTTGTTCATATCTCCTATAAACACTGGTACATTTCAGTATTCAATAAATAGATTATACAAACTACAGTTCTTCTTTGGCTAAAGCTTTTGGATTGCTCAACATTATGAATCGTCATGTATTGATGTGGCCGTTTGACATGATGCTGAGTAGAATATGTTGGCGCCCTGGTAGCAGGACATTCTGATTTTATGAATTTGACTATCGGTCAAGACGCCTTCATACCCTGAGACGCTCCTCGTGAACTCTGAGTGGGCTGTTGACAAATCTAGGAGATTGGAGTAGGACTGGAATAGATCCCCCTCTGACTCCAGCCTTTGTTCCATGATGAATTGTTGAAGAAGAGCTCTTATTTTTTCTTTGTAGCTTGCCAAAGGTGGATCCTCTCTTGATAACATGGTTAGATTCTGCAACAAACATTAATTCGAAAAGTTAATTCTCATAATATATAGTCCATCTTCAATTTTGAATTCCGCGATTTCCATATTATGTTGAAAGAAATCCAATAATTCTTCATTCCTGCTATTATCTAAATGTGATAATTATCAAATAATATAATTATTATTATTGTTGTTGTGATGATATTATAATTCAAATATGTTCAGCAGATTTTAATGTTTTCCACATTTATGTTGGCAAAATACGATATATGAATTCAGAGAGAACTCAGAAATAGGAGAATAGCAAAACGTTTCGGCCGTTTCTTGTATTGCCTCAATTCACTTTTGACAAAAGTGTTTTATGATTTGTTTAGTTGCTAATATTTGGTTACTGATTATTCGTTTAGATTCGGACGAGTTGGAGGAAAAGCCATCTATTATTATTCTATCTACATTTTTTTGCATCATTTATTCCACTCAAAGCGTTCATCATTGAATATTATGAATTATATTATCAATCAATTCAATCAGAGATACTTTCATTTATATAGAGATGAAAAACTCTATTGACTGCATGTGTTCTAAAGGCGAAGTACATGCCGTATCCAGAGTTCTTCAGGCAATGTAGCCTGAATCAAACTCTTTCCAAGAAGAGGGATATCAAAAGATGCCAAATGTTAATATATGATGCTTTATTTGGGTTGCAGAGGAGTTGAATCCAGCTTCATTACTTGTGAGAAAAAGTTTCGGAAAATAAAGACATCGACATGTATCCCATGCTCTCCAACTTGAACGACCAGATCATTATCTGCAAAATTTCTCGCTTTAAAAATTTATGTGAAATTTTGTCGGTTTTATTTATTCGCCTCCAGTTTCAAAGAGGCTGTCAACTTCACGAACTGGGTGCAATGGTATCATGTTAATCGGCTCAGAATCCGTTATTTATGCAACAACATTAATTTCGATCGTAAAAACAGTAGTTGAGCCTACCTACGAAAAATACACAATAATAAAACTCTGCTGATGCACTTGACTTGAACGAGTATTAGCCGACAAAATAAACAAAGCCAGGTGAATCTCGTCGTACTTAATGACTAACCAATTCCAAACAAGAATATTATTGGTCGTAAAATATGCAATAATGCAGTCAGTGATATGGAAAAGGGAAGTCTTTCATATCTTGTGAATGGGTACGTGACTTGACAGCCGAAAATTGCTTCTTTCAATTCTGTTTAAGTGCAGAGTATTACAACAGTATATGCTTTTTCTTCATAACTTAATTCTAACAGACAAAAACTTTTTCATTATGTAATCAGAAAACCAAGAATGAATCATTAGAGTTTTGAGAAATGCGGTATTATTCAGTCCTGTTTCAACTTTCCAAATATATGAGTCTTGATAAATTCATGGACCTGATATTTGAGGAGCATTTGAGTAGGCATTCATACAGGTACAGGCCTACTGAATATTCTCGTGTTCAAGATCATTATCTGGTTGAATAAACATCTTCATTCTCGGCTAAAGAATTGCAAATAATTCACATTTTCAACTATAAGAGGTTGTGGCGAGAACCAATTCTAATTTCGTATTATTTCAAATATATACCACATATCAACAGTATTATTTGAATAAAACCCCAGTTTCAAGATTCAAGTTGTCAATCATAAAAGATCGTATGAAGCGTCTTCCACCACATTGTCTGTCATTCCACAGCTTTCTCGCAAACTGAATCAAAACTTCTGAGAACATTTTTTGATCTTCCAGAGCAGGTGACAAGCCGAATCATTTTTTTTTTAGTGATTATTGAGGTAGGCGGCACAGATGTTGTCTGCACAAATCATCAAGGGAGTGATTATTTAAAACAGACAGGTGATACCGACGAACTCTGAACAGGAGCAAATCAGCAGAAACGCAGCGGACATCGTTCAAAAGAGAAATGAAGAAGGTAAACTATAGAAATGAGAAAGATGCGGAGTAAAAGAAAGAAGAAGCAGGTTATTGAAAGAAGAAATCTAGCTGAAGGCTGATAAGAGGCTTAAAAGCTCTCGTTGAATATTTGTGCAATTATGTCAGTCAGCAGCCGATTCTTTTTCAGTGAACCGCGTGAACCCTCAAAGACAGCCAGCCGTCTTTCAAGATGGTTACAGTGTTTGCATTTCCAGCCGCCAACCTATTATCCCAAATTAGGACCGAAACGGCTAACCAAACCCAGAAATATCACGCTGAATTACACATTTGCTTTGAACTCGACCAGCGAGCAAAATCCAAAGACAAATATATTGGAAGTTCTTTCACTGGTAAGTAGCAAAGTATTTATTTTTCTCCTCTGTTATGTATATTTTACAAACCGTAGTAAATTGCATTTTCAACACTGGAACATTCTGAAACTCAATAAATTGGAGCACCCCGAGCTGTTAGCCCTGATTAAACATAATGCCCTACAATGGAAACCCATGTAGAAGTTGTAAAAAATAAATTATTTCCAATCATCATTTTATAATGATAGAGATGAGTAATTTTTTAACTCTCCAATCGTAGTATCTTGTAGTCCATCTATTTGAATAATAATGAATAAATGTTAAAAAATCACTTTCTGTCAATTAATATCGAATTTTATGCTGCTCAAATGTGAAACTGAAAGAAATTGTGAAAAAATGGAAATTTGGATTCAATGCATTCTTGAAGTGTGAGATTTATTATTTAAGACATGAATTTATTTATTTCATCTACACAAGCACAAATCATAACTATGATTGGGAGAGAAACAACAGAATTAACCCAAAACTCTCTCAGAATTATATAGGCACAATGTGCCATTTTAATATGTGATTATGATTCCAATTATTATTTTTTTACGAAACTTCATAGTCCAAATATACTAGAAATTCAAGAAAAAATGCATCCCATGAAAAAGCAGAGACTGGCAGAGACTGATGTTCCGTACTCCAGTAAGTACGTTCAATTACTTTTTGAAGATAAATAATAATTCAAGTATCAAATTATTAGAATTTTCTTTCGGATGTAAAATTATAATCATCTTTGTAAGAAAAAGTATAGGATGAATATTTCATAATATTCCATTGATTTAGAGCAGATTCTGCTTGATCTTATCTTGTTGAGCCCGAAGTAGAAAGCCCGGCTCTGAAATTTCTCTTGAAGATAAAGTCATTTTACAAAAAAATCCAAGTGTTACAGAAACCATCGGCTCGAAGGAGAATAGGATAATTTGACGAGCAAGGCATTCATTAGCTATCCCCTCAATGCTCAGCCAGTAGCCTCTTAAACACTTTTTCAAAATAATAAAGCTTCCACGAGAACTAACCTGATGTTTATGGCTGTAAGTGTTTTTTTACGAAAAGTAAATAACGTGCCGAGTACCGGAGAACGTCTATTCCAATCATCATTCTTCATTAATTGCTCTTGAGCTTACATTTCTAACCTCCCAAATTGCCAAAATTAGGTACCGCACTCATAATTGGTTCACATCAAGCTGCCCATAACTCATGTTCTCCAAACAAACACCGACCCTCAAAGCTCACAGCGCTCTGAACAGCCTTTTCAATCACTTGAACAATCACAACTCGCCCAACTATAGTCTCCGAATCGACATAATGGACGACCAACTTAATTGTTTCTTTGAGATAAATAAATAATTGGAATGCGAGCGTAAAATCATTTAAATGGCTACCAAAAAACCCATGTTGCCTCTGTATTGGCTACAGGCCATAAACTTAGTCATTCTGAACAAGAAAGTGATCCCCACTCTTTGAATTACAATCATTCAAACAAATTGCTTCAATTTTGACTGCTGGTTGATTGTAAAAACTTGACTTACCATTCCCCAATAAGGTCTACAACTACCGTAACCCATCTTAAAATTGGAACTATTTTTTAAGTCACCAATAGAATTATTTATTCAGTGAATGAAATGAATTAAATAGATTCATAATTTATTTCAAAATAGATCAAAGAGATGGGATAAATAAATGTGGAGTCATCTTCGATAACGTCGTAGTTCAGCTGAAAGACTTCAGTACACAGAGATGAAATAGCTGAATTTACCCAAATCAAATACCGGTCGATTATTGGTTTTCCAGTTGATGATATCCAGATAGAGTTATGCAGGTATTCATTGGTTGTGTTATATTAAACTTTTATCAATTTCTTTGGGATATTATTTCCGTGAACTGGCAGATACCACAATTCATCTTATTGTTGGCTTGTACAATTATATTTTTCTCCACGACAAAAATATGAAGCAAGTTTTTTATTGGAGTTCTTTTTTCTCAAAGTGTGAGATAGAATCATCATCTTCACACTAGAGATAGGTTAATAATGTATCAGAACCGGTCTATTTGGTCCTAATATAAGTAGCAGGCCAATTTGAAAGGGTGGAGTGTTGTGTCCAGGCTGCTACCAGCGCTATAAAGTGTTAATACTTCATCTCCAACTACTGCACTGGCTCGGGATTTATTTCGGAAATTCACGCCTCCTCCTAGAAATATGATTGCAGGTACTAAATGGATGTGATGGTAAAAATGGAGTGGTAGAAGATAAGAATCCAGCCAATTAAGAAATCTAGTTGATCACTCCCTTCTCCAATAGAGAAGTGTTAGAGCCGAAAAAACCCTAATTAATTTGTCTGATAAGATTTTCTAGGTGTCTGATCAAATAATTGTATTAGTTGAAAGCTCTCCTATTATATTCCTTATTTCAGCTGACTCACCAAAAAAATTCAAGAATTTCGTGAACTAATAAATAACCGAATTCGTTTATTCCAATTCTATGTTGGCTATTCAATTAAAAAGTTGGAATATTTTTTAATTCGCCAAGTATTATGTACCTCAATCTTATTTCATTCATTCGTAGATAAAGGAATGAAACATGTTTTATGCCAGGAGAAATAAAACAATAATAATTGACTTATTTATTTCAAACTTTATGACCTTCAAATGAATTTCTTGGATGATATTTTTACTTTCCTTGCCCTATTACCATAGGTAAGGAAAGTATTGCTTTCCGAAAAAAATTAAGGTACCTCAATTTCTAAATTTCTATACGTTTCAAGGTCCCCTGTGTCCAAAAAAGTGGTTTTTGGGTATTGGTCTGTATGTGTGTGTGTGTGTGTGTGTGTGTGTGTGTGTGTGTGTGTGTGTGTGTGTGTGTGTGTGTGTGTGTGTGTGTGTGTGTGTGTGTGTGTGTGTGTGTGTATGAGTGTATGTGCGTCTGTGTACACGATATCTCATCTCCCAATTAATGGAATGACTTGAAATTTGGAGCTGAAGGTCCTTCCCTTATGAGGATCCAATACGAACAATTTCGATCAAATGCAATTCAAGATGGCGGCTGAAATGGCGAAAATGCTGTCAAAAACAGGGTCTTTCGAGATTTTCCCAAAAACGGCTACAACGATTTGGATCAAATTTATACTAAAAATAGTAATTGATAAGCTCTATCAACTGCCACAAGTCTCATATCTGTAAAAATTTCAGGAGCTCCGCACCATCTATGCAAAGTTTGATTTTAGATTCCCAATTATCAGGCTTCAGATAAAATTTATACAAAAAATTTTGAGTGGAAATGATTAAGCATGAAAATCTCTACAATTGATGTTCAGTAACATTTTCACCTAAAATTGAAAATAAGCACGAAATTCGATAAAATGTGATTATTTCAATTGCAAACTGTTGATTCTATTAAATGATTCACTATGAAGAGATGGCAGACCTCGTATGTCTCCAGCGTTATTTTCCTGTCACCAGCTGGCTCAGATCTTTATAAGTAGACTTGAGATGCACGTGCACACTAGCGTCAGGTGATCAATTTTCATAACGGCAAGGAAAGTTGTGTGAGTGCGCCACACCAGATTTTTTTGTTCATTTCATTCTACATTCTTCCACTCTGCTTCTTCAACTCCATTAATAACCACTAAGTCTTCCCCACTGTTTCTCAATACTTGAGTTGGTAACGTTTTTAGTTTTTATATGAAACATTTTTCACTCTCTCAATATTTCTGATCCACAATCAAAGAATAGAATAGAATTTCTGCCTTTAATTAAACAAGATAGATATTATGATGTGATAAAGTGTTTCTAAAAAACTTAATCCAAGAATTCCGATTTTTCATGGATTCTTCAAGAATTCATGGAATCTTTTTTCAGAATCAAGACTTTTCAATTAGTCCAGGCAACGAATGCTCAAATAAAGGTATAGAGGGAAAAGTTTGGAACACAATTTTCAACTCCACAGCTCTTTCAAGGATAGCAAGAGAATTAACATATCAAAAGTCCTCACCCCTACCCCCTGTGCTAAAGGGGAGGGAGTGGTTTGAAAGTACAATTTTCATAGTTTCATAGTTTCATAATTTCTCATAGTTTCTGAGATATCCGCTCTTGAAGGTGAGAAATTTTTTGAAAAAACACTTCTGCCTCCAATTTTTTCATCTTTTCGGCCTTATAATTTTTGAACAATCGATGAAAATATAATCTTCAATTTTATGTATATTTACACTATTTTATGCATTTCCCTACGACTGTTGCAGCAGTATTAGTGTTGAGAGTGAAATTTTCTGTTCAGCAACAATAGGTCAGCTGACAATGTAATTTGGAGGGAATGTTTGGAACACAACTTTCGACTTTGCAGCTTTGTTGAGACTAGTTTGGAGGTGAGCATATCAAAAATCCCAACCCCTACATCATGTGCTGAGGGGATGAGGGTGGTTTGAATGTTGCATTTTCCACTTATTATCTTGGAAACAATGCGTTCTATTGACATAATCAACTACATGAAACTGAAGCACCATAAATTTCCTACAAGTTTGGTTTGGTAGAGGTTTTCGATAAATCCGATACTTGTCGAGATATTTCAGTTCTTAAGTGATGCATTTTCGAAAAACCAGTTTTTCTTCCATTTTTTCGCTCGTTCAAGTCTTATAACTTTTCAACTATTGATGGAACAAGAATGTGCTGACCACGAGATTGTAGAACATTAAATTAACTTCCATTTCATGTATAATTCGACTATTTCACGCATTTCCATACGACTATTGCAGCAGTTTTAGTTTTTAGTGTCTTTGTTTGGTATGGAGTTCAGAAACACCCCCTTTGTTTAGTTCCGCCGACCTTCCAATAGCTACTCAATATGAATGTTCATACTGAAGCACACTGCCAATTTACGATGACAGAATTGTGTGATATTAGAAAAAAGTCACTTGTTGCAAATCTTGAGATTTGACACTCAAAACAAAAACTGCTGCAAGAGTCGTATGGAAATGCGTGAAATAGTGTTTCAAACTTTTCCCTCTATAATCTTTCATTGACTGGACTAAATGAGAGTAATTGAAGCAATCAGAAACAAGTAATTGAAAGCAAATTGTCACATCTCGACAACACACTGGAATGATTCCAATGAAGCCATGCATTGTGGACTCCCTTTATTCCCTATTAAACGGGAAATAAAATAGGAATTACATATATTTTTATAGTGATTTTTTTGCTCAATTATTGAAAATGTTCAATAATTCTTTGGCTAACCCAATTCTTGGGTTATCCGGCTGATATATTTTGTAGTATATATTTTATATATTTCACATATATTTTTATAGTGAATTTTTCTACTGAATTATTGAAAATGTTCAGTGATTCTTGGGTTATCCAGCAGATTCAATTGAGCTTCAAGAAATACAATCAATATGTGTTTTATGTTATATATATATATATATATGTTATATATTCATTCAGCCATCATTACCGCAAATAAGGTACCGTAACAGACAGATAGAAAAATAAGCAAAAAGCCAAGATGCATTCTTTGAATAATTTTGAAACAAGAAACATCCAATTAAATCAACTGCAGCTTCGTTATGCAGCACCCAACACCTTTCTCTCAAATGCAGAGTTCACAGGCTTCATACTAATTTTGTTTGAAAGACTATGTTCATGACAAGTGGATTGGTCATGACGGCGTAAAAATTTTGTTCTTCTTGACAGGAAAAAATAAGTTGTTCAGCTTGTTTATAAGATGATTTTCTGCTTTCCAAGTCTGAGAGCAGCAATTTCAAAATTTTCAAGCGTGTGGAATAATATTATTATATTAATGCATCTGTAAAAAGATGGGTACTACTTGTTGTGTGTTTAATTATTTCCTCTTGTTACTATTTTTTCTCTCTCTTCCTAGAATGACTTCTGTTTAATCATAGAGACTTTTTTTTTCATTTCATTTCATTTTCATATTTTCATTTCATTATTTGCTGTGTTTATTTTTTCTGCTATCTAAAATTGTGTTTAAATTTTCTGTTATGTATATTTTTCAGAAAGACTTTTCGTAAAAATTTCATAAACTTTTCATTTCTTTCAATTTGTATTAAATATTCATTTTTAAATTGTTTCACTTGTATTATGTGTTAAGAGAGCAATTATGGGATATTATCCTTGTGCTCTCATATGTATCTCAAATAAAATATTATTATTATTATTATTACTCACTTGTTACTGCAAATACTTTTCAACCACACTAGTCGACAATTTTGAAGAAATTTGAAAAAATGCACAAAGGTCATCAATCATCATTATTGTTCATTGTTGATTTTAATGAATACAGTTCTAGGAAAAAGCTGTACTGTAATACATATAATGTAATTATTTAATACGAGTGAAAGAATTGTTTCATTCTACATTTTACTAGTCTATTTCTTTAATTACATCAATGAGCAATACATAAAATCTTATCTACATTGTATCTCACGTTGCTTCAGGTAACAGCTTCTGTCAGAATATCCTCATCAATATAGATTTACGTGAAATGCAGGCTGCATAACGATCTAAGCTAAACTGCTTTTCATGGTGTGCAGAAAAGCATGGAATGAAATAGAATAGACGCTACTCAATTCAAATATCAAACCATAATATAAAAATCTATAAGTTATCTTTCTTTCATTAATAACAATTGTTTTCTGTCAAAACGTAGGAATCACATCACAATGCAATTACTCATATACAAGTTCTGCAATCTTATTATACTTAACCCCTTTTTAATACGGAGTTCACTATCATTATGTATCACTGCTGATAGTTCATTTCTTAGATAACTTTCCTTTTGAGTCAATAATTCAATAGTTTATTTATTTACACTGTGTCTTATACACCACATTAATGTATCGGGCTAATAATTTATACAATAATTTGTTTGAAAAAGTATGAACAATTTGGCTGTATATTACTATCTAAATAAATCACGGTTGCACTAAGTATCACCGTGAGTATACTCAAGTAGCCTGGTTAATAAACGTTTATAACATCAACTTCAAATCAATTCTCAACTGCTTCAATTGATATTAATAATAATATTAATTTATTCAAATATTGAACCTTCTGATGCTCTAAATGAATTCTAATTACATTACTGACCTATAACTCAATTGAATATTTGATTTTATTTGTAATAGTTCACAAATGTTCATAGCATTCATTCATTTGTGTTGGCATTTAGATTAACGTTTTAAAATATCGATGCTTGAAATTGCTAAATCAAAGATCGCATTGGAGCACATGGTCAAGTAATAAAGACTGGGAATCATAATTATTGCTGTTGGAATGAGTTCCAAGATCTAGATGACGATGGTTTGGCTAGAGGAAGGAGGAATAACATTGATAGGGTGAGCAGAGGGGAGGGGTGCATAAATTACAGACTGTGGTGGCCAATTATGCAGTTGGCACATTCACTCCTCCCTCTTCTATACTTCTTCATTTTTTGTCAGTCTTTTTCTACTTCTTTTCCTCTCTATTACTCAACTTCACAAACTGCAGTCTAGCTTCATCCTTCTCTTCCAGCATTTTCTAATAATATATTTCTTATTCCTCCATCACTTAGTTTTCTGCTCATTTTCCTTCTTCTCTCAAGAATTGTTGCGTTTCTCTATTTTTCTTATATTATTCTCTCTTCAATTTCAGTTTTCCTCCTGTATCACCAATGAGCATTTCATATAGCCTATTTTGTTTTTTTGTTGATTGTTCTTCTTTTAATTCATATCATTGTTTATTCGTATTCTCCTTCCAGCTCCAATTTTTTTTATTTTCTTTTTTCTGTTCTTCTTCTGTGTCATTTTGTATACCTTATTCTATATTCATATCCCTTTCCATATACCATTTTCTCTTTCCATTCTCTGTCACAAATTTCCTCTCTGCTTCTTTCCACCCATTCCATATTCTTTTTCTTCTTCTTTTCATTTTCACTACCTCACCTCCTAATAATTCACCTCATACTACTGCTTCTCCTAATCTTATTCCTCCAAGTTCTCTTCATTCTCTTCGTATTAATTCTGTTTTTTCTCTATCTTCTCCTTTCCTTCCTCTTCCTCATCGTACTTCAACTGCTTCTTCTCTCCCTCTTCTCCATCTTCTCAAACTTTCACTTTCCCCTCTTCGTCAAGAAACTTTTTATGTTTTCCTCTTTGCTCCTTTAATCCTTCCACTTAGTTTTTCTTCTTCTCTCTCATTACAATCACCTTCGACTCTCTCACTTTATTATCGTTGAGTTAAATGTTTTCACCTTTTGTTTCAGGTCCAAATCGTCCCATTATGACAATCCTTTATTATTAATCGTCAGTGATTCATTACCAACCAGCCCATTAGCAACGCAAATTACGGCCGGCGTCTATGCAAATCAGAACATTTTAATTTGCTATCGATGTTCTGTTATTACCAGTTTATGATTTATCTGCCCTTAATGTAATTATTGTTATGTGTCTTGGTCAGAAGTATTCGTCTGAACACCGAATACTCTCACATTTCCTCAATTGTTAATCACATAGGTTGTCTCCTATTTATCATCAACATTTTTTCAAGCATCGAAATATTGTTCGAGTTCAGTCCAACAGCTCTCTTATCATAATAATTGAATAACATTAATGAGTTTCCATCATATGAAGGAGAAATATTATGACCATAAAACTTGTATTAATACCTCTCATGTTGAAACCTTTCATTTATTTTTTTGTTAGTCTGATTAATAATTTGAATACAGAGTTTGACTTGATGACCATTAATAGTCCAACCTGCATCAGCTAGCAGCTTCAGTGTTTAGATTGTGACTTGTTAAACCTACACGTCATATCAACTGGATCACAATAAAGCTCCCTCTCTGAATTACATTTATTTCGAATAAAACCAATTTTTATGTTAACCTATCAACCTATGAACTAATTACTTTTCCAATTAACAGATTGGGCAGCAAGAATGTTCAATACAATAAATATGTTGTATATCATACCCAGGGAACAACAGGAGTAAAAATGTACTTCAAATTGCTTGCAGCGTTTCGTGATGTATTGGAGCTCTAGATACAGCCAAAATAATCTCTCTAATACTGCCTATTAGAGAGTACTGTATTCGAAATACAGAGCAACCACTTCCTTTGCTTGAATACTGAGAAGAGTGTGATAAAAATTATTAATCTTCGTACAAAGACTGTTTGTTTGTGAAGACGGATGAGCCATGTATCGGATGGCCATCTAATATATCCGGAGGCTGAGCCGATGGTCTATAATTAAAAATATGCTCCATAGTCAGCCTTCATCTGACCAAAGAGATATTCAGAGATATACACGACTTAGTCAAACAAACAAAGCAGATAACTCAGCTAATCGTCTGTTTGTTTGCTTTCTAACATGTTAATTTGGGATAGTAATACACCAGAGGCTGATCGTGATACTCCTAGTCAGAGGTTCATTGAGGATGTGATATTATGACGCTGACCCTACTCACTCTACTATGTCTATGGGGGTTCATTATCTTGGTCTTTTTCAGCTCAAGTTGAAATATCACTTTCATGAATGAGTAAAATTTCTTCACTGATTGAGAATCATGTTAATCTTTGATCTTCATGTATCTAATCATGAAGAGTCTATAATTATCATTGATACAATATTCAATATTGTGACTTTTGATAATAAAGACGCTGATAAATGAAGATGCTGTGAGGAAATCATTGAGTGTAGCGATGGTTATAATAATCTGAATTAATGATGATGATGGTGATATGATGTGACAAAGTTATTAGGCAAGTAGACAAAGTTACTTGACTAATCTACCATTTAAAAATCGAAAGATTTGGGCTAGTGCAATTCAATGAAAATCTTGACAAGGCTAATATCTATTTCGAATTGACAGAAAAATCCAATATGAACAACCAAAAACAATCACACAAACAAATGACATTCGAAAATTATTATTATAAAATAATAAACTACTGTAGTGATTTTACTAAAGGTCTACAAATTTATCCTAGATTATATTCCTCGTTTCCCTCTTCAGTTCATTATTTTGTTTCGAAAGATTCACAAAGAACCTTGGTGTGATTGATCGAATTTATATTTATAAATATGCAGGAACCAATTAAATTATTTGTAACGTATTCAATACATTTTATAGTCGCTTTAAGTGGATCAATTTTGTTGACGTTAAATCTATTTGCAGGTATCACTTGCTCTTTTATAATGCATATCAAGTTGTTTTCCTGACAAAACAGCCCTTAATTCTACCAGTCATTTAATCGATATGTTTGCAAGATTCCTATTAATGTATTCAGTAATCAGAGGTGGATGATCTCCAAACGTAAAACACGTGGACTGAAGAACAGCTCACCCGCCACTTACGTGTATCGCAGTTACCAAAAAAAAATGCCAATAAAATCAAACGTCAAAAAAATAAACTTGAATTTGACAGCGTTAATAAAATTGTTATTCACATACATTTATGTGCAACAAAGTTGACAAAAATCTTAGTAAATTGGACGCATTCAAAAGTTTATCTCGAATCAAATCATTTGCTGAAATATCTGGAATGACGGTAAAAAGGTAGTAAAAGTTTTATTACAAACGTTGATCCAAATAAGTTTGAGTGAAGTTGATCTGACACTGATCTGATGCAGATGGACAGACACTCAAAATACATAAGTGCATTTAAGATTGTAGATAAGCCACGTAAATAACTACGGTAAGTAGTAAGCATGCCAATAAAGCCGAATGTTGTATGCAAATTCTGGATTTGGTTGGTGTGTGAGTGCGCGGGAGAGTGTGCGTGTGTGAGTGACAGATGTGCTCTGCAATGAGTTCTACCCCGCACCCTTCACCCCCAATGATAGGATTCAACACACGGTGGCCGGCAAAACTTCCGTCAGCTGTCGAGTACCACAAGTATAGTTATACTACTCTAAAAAATATATACTATTCCCTCCATACTGTCTGATCACCACCGGTGCCGGCCTTCAATGAAAAACAGCTGCTTAAAAAGTACTACTCGTAAAACTTTGTGAAGCCGGTTTGGAAATATTGTGGAATAGTACGAAATGGTACTGACAGAATCCTACTGAATAAAGAAATTTTGGATATAGTAATATTATTAAATGAAGCATTTGACTGATATACGAGATTTAAAGATGGTTGGTTAGTAGAGATGGTTATTAGAGGATTTTACCACACAATACTGAAGATATTCATAATAGATACGATATTATACTATTCTAGTTTTCCAGTATAATTGGTGAACTTTAATATTAACATTTCAGTAGAATGTTTTTAGTTCGACACATTCTGGTTAAGACACATTTGATGACAGAAATCGTTTATCAAAGAAACTTTAAATTTATCAACAATTTGAAATCATATTAATTTGATGAGTCTTGGCGATTTACAATGAATGTTTCATTGCAAGTCAAACAGTTATTGTATTAAAACAGTATAAAATTGATAAGCAGTTGGTTGGGAATCATTCCCCGATTTTTTGAGAATACTGCACTGAGTATGAGATTAGTTTCACTTAATATTTCAGCTCAAATTTATTCCAATTCAGAATATGAATTCAAATTATACAGGGACCTTGAGACATATTTGTGGCTGCGTCACAATAATTATTTAGAATTGGCTGCGACCAGTTTAGAATTGGATTGAATGAACTGAGACGATGCGCAGGGTGTCTAAAACTGTCAGATGAAGATGTAAGATACAGTTTATCTTTGCAATGCTTCTGTCTCAAATCTTACGTGTAAAAATCATATGCAATAATTATTATTCTCATGACAGTTAACTGGTGAGAATAGTAATCAGATGTGTTCAATTAGAAAAACAATTATAATTTTGTTGTTACCTCAAAATACATCGAAGATGAGTGTCCTGCCTATCCTCTACTATCAATTACTGTTTAATAGTTGTAATAGTGAGCTACTGCCAACACAACCAACTCAGCTCTAATAGAAATAAAATAGTTCAAGTATTTCACAGCGAATGGTAGGAAGTCTTTATCACGAGAATTTCCTGTAGCTATAGATTGCTCTGTGTTTTGGCATCTTTCACCATAAGCTTAGTAAGAGTGTTAATCCTTATCAAATTCTATACTTAAACATTTTAAAATAAATGCAAAACCCTTAAATTTTAGATACCTGAGTAGAAGAACTTGTATTCCCAGCTTCCAGTAGAAAAATCTAAATACATACTAGATGCTTCTTCAATTTATGAGTTATAAAAGAAAAAATCAACTAATTGATTGTACCACTGATTTTTGAAGAATCTAATGCCAGCATTAGTGGTTTGATAACATTTCTGATCCTAATTTTTATCCCATGTATCAAGCGAATCATTCTCTTCATTAAACTAGTTTCAAAAGTAAAGCTCATGCTCAATTATAAATTAAAATTCGAGCTGGAGTCATGCTTCCAAAATAACTTGTTTCAGTTCAAAACTAAGCATTATTTAGATAATTATATGAGAGACACACCAATCCTAATCAAGCTAGCTTGTGTTGAATTGAAGACTAAGTAAAATATATGTGCTTGTGAGTCAGCTTATAATATCTGTATTTGTACAGAAGGTGCGTATAATTTTTGAAGGTGCGTATCGACTTCATTAGGGTCACGAACACGTGCATTTCGCAGCACGAATCAGCTGATGCTATGCATATTATATCTATATCTGTACAGAGACAGTGAATTACAGGAATAGTCAGCTGATGTAAAGTGAAATGCGCGTGTTCATGGCGCTGAAGTCAGTACGCTGCTTTATATTTGACAATTAAACATTGATGTGAAACGAAAATGTGAACTAATGTGGGGAGATTAGATTAAAACAATCCTATATTGATTGAAAAGTTATAACAAAACAAATCAAAGCGATCGGTATGGAATGTTTGTTGGTAAGGATATATTAAACATTTCAATACAACATTGAGTTTATCAACGTTCGAATCTAGCGGCTCTCAACTCTGTATTCTTTATCACCATCATTATTCCTGAAACTTGAAAGGGTAGAATATCTCTTAGAAACCGGAGAGGATTCACTTTTGCCAATCCAATGAATATGGTTTATACAGGTTTTCAATTATCTTATTAATTTATAAATTCAATGTACTCACCTATAACTGTCAGTTCTCGATGATTGTTGTGGTTGCAACCGAATGGTGAAGGAGTCAAGCCTGCTGTCAGTTGTCGAATAAGCGCTAATGTGGTCTGTACAATTTCAGTATGAGCTCTGTGTACAGCTCAGTAGCCACGAAGCGCGCAAGCAGATGTGGCAACCCTCTTTCTGGCTATTATTAGCAGCTAGTACTTCAGTTGAACCCTCTCTCCTTCCAACTGCTGTTGTACTGATCCATACTGTACGAGGGGAGTGCCCAACACAGAAGGGCGATCAAGTTAAGTCGTCTAAAGGCTTCGCTTCCTTCCGTTTTATCTCAAACAACTCTCGCTCCAACATAAAACTCGTATTACACTCTTTATTAGAGTGTTCAAATTGTCCGTAGAGCTCATTTTATTATATCATCTATCTAGCTTGATTCAAGAAGACAATTTCAAGCAATCTATTACATTAACCAGACAAGCATTAAGTAGGTATCCAAATGGAGTATGTTATTGGAGTTTGATGCGTTGATAGTCAAGATTGAGAAAATCATATGAATGCACGAGTTAAGCCAATTAGTTACACACACCGATTTTTGGACGTACGGTTTTTTGCCGTCCTTATAAATACCATTAGATTAAACAGATGATGTCAAACAGATTATGGTTGTCAAATTCTAATGTTTAATCGGAGGAATCAGACAGAATTCATAAGGACGGCGAAAAATCGATGTGTTTGTAACTGACTTGGGGTTTCAGTTGATTTTCCTATTCCAACCAATCAAAAAGTAGATAGGATTTTCTACGGCTACTACTACTCGAGGATCCTGACGAAAAACACTTCAAAGAATATCATCAATGTTTTAATGTCTATTTTCTCAAGCAATGACATGTTTCTACTATGTTAGCTCCATTAAATGACACTCATAATCTGCAGAGAAATAGTATGAGAAAGGTGGTCAAGAATGTGTTGCGAATAGTAATTAGATAGCCTTTTCATTACAATTACCTATCAATAAGTTGTAAATCATTTTTCTCGTTAGAAAAGGTCACAAATTTTGTCTGTCATTAAGGCTAGTGCTTTCTCCTGTCTATTAAATTGTATTATTATTTTTAATATTCATGACAAGTTCAAACAGATCAAACACTTTTTTGACTCTTTCCAAACTCACTAGCCTAAAAACTCTAAAAAACAGAATCCCATGACAGGAAAGATTATTTTGAAATTGAATAATCTAATCTGAATTTGGTGAGATTCTAAATCACTTCTATAGCTTGTATAATTTCTCAATGTGCGTTTGTATATTAATATAGAATGGTCCAAGTTATTAGAGTTAATCACACTTTCCTATTACCTAAAATTATCAACCCTCTCCCTGTACACAGTGATTCAATTCAAGGTTCATCCAACCTCAAAAACATAGAAAACCAGTTATTTACGATTCATCTTACATTCAACTACAATTTGAAGGTAGCCATCATCTCGAGGATTTGATATCTGTTCAGCAATGGGCTTCTATCACGAACACAGGAACTATAAAGATGTGGAATGCTTTGTTTAGCGTTCCCTCATCATCCACTCTAGACGGAAGGCCGAGCGTTTATCAGATGAATGGATATCAAGTGAGCACGGACAACAACGCTGTCAGTGTATTTCACTGCTCAAAATGGGCTACATCAACTGTCATTCCTCCTCTGCTTTTGAAGAGAGGCCACTTCCCATGGATTTCATAGATTTTGAATACTCAACAGATATCCAAAATCAAAAATAATCATTCTACTATGGAGTCACTTTTCCTAAGAATGAACTTCACACCAAGGCGACTATAACTGCTTTCCATTAAAACTATTCAGACTATATAATCAGATCTGATACCGGATTAAGTTTCTGTACTATAGAAATTAGCATATCAATACAAAATGTCATTCCCGTTTAGAAGTAAGATTAAATTTCTTCGTTTAATGAACTCGTCAGACAACTTACCGATTTTACTACTCGATTGAACAAAAAAAAAATTATTCATGAATTCAGTTATTAAAACAGACACATTGGAGAACGTCGTCTGTGACTCTTATGATTAACGAGAACTCTTAATTGGATTAAGAATCTGAGTGAACCATAAAAATGATGCTATCCACTAATTCTCATTCTACTTTCTTTTTATATTTCTCATTAGAGATGATAGTTTTATCAGGGCATTTCCTCATGAGAATTCGATATACTCTTCAAATATGAAAAGGAATCCAGCTCATTCAACAATAGGATTTGTTCATAAAAGTTATCTTTTCAAGAATAACTCTCAATGAAGAATAGTTTGACATGAGCTCCAGAAAATCCAGAGATTACTCCGGTTGAAATGAGCTATTTTTCAACCTTCTTCCAAAAACTGCAAGCTTCTATTAGTGCTATGATAGCCTTGTAGTTTGTACTCGTAACAATTGAGTCACTGAATGAAATTGTTCAAAAGGATCTAGGTTTTTCTTCTATGAACCCTCACTAGAGACCTCCGATGATTTTCTCCATAATAGAGAAGAAAAACAGAATTGAACCTTTTCGCTTCAGGCCAGATGCAATAGCACGTTGTACCAATTTACTTTCGAAATTATCCAAGCAACGAATTCTGTGATTTATATCGTATTTACTCAATAAGTTCATTTATGAATAAGGGAATGAAAATACTTCAGAAATTTAAGGATGTTGGTAATACAGTGATAAAACAAAGAACGGAACTCGTTTTAGGAGCTTTGTCGATTGCATATCATAATTCCAAATGTCTCTTTGGACAAACTATTTCGTCAGTCACCAATTCATGCGAGACTGAATGAAACATCAAAGTGAAGAATGGTCTTGTTAGTTGGAAGAATGAATTACAGAATAAATATAAATTATTCGGCTGCAACATAGTCTGTAATAAATTCTCGGCGGTCGTCAGATGAATGATGATGAATGTTTATTAAGACTAGACGGGTAGAACTGAGTATTTATTGAAGGAGCATTTAGAAAACTTGTTTGTCTGGGGAACAAGTTTGCAGAAAACATTTACGATGTCGATATATCAAAGCTACGCTATTTTCAAAATTGAATTTCTTATTCATACGCTAAATTTCTGTTATGCTCAAAAGTTATACATCCTTTATACATTATTTCTCGATAGAATATCCAAACTGAATCTTGCACCAGTTATTGGAGCCGGTTAAGTCTGTCTCAATCAGAGACGAAGAGACAGGATCAGGATAGGCTTTTAGGAAAAAAGCGACCGATCTTCTTGCTATCAGCGGGTTGCTTGTCAGGATTCACAATAAAAGAGAAAAATGATAGCAGCCCCCTCATCCACCACTGCCAACTTCCCAGATGAGACTTGATGATTTCAGAAAATGCTATAAAATGAATTACTCACAAACACGCTCACCACTCAGCCTCGTTTGAATTATGATTTACTTTTGTGAGAATTTGTGAGACAACGAATCATTCTCGTGTTTCAGTCTTTACTTATATGTTGAAAATTGTGCAACAGGAATTAAATCAATAAATAAGTTTTTCCCAGGTTTCAACTTATATTTAGATTTTTTCATTCTCTTTGTGCATGATATACCAAATTCCCATTTCAAAATAAAATAATGAATAGTAAAGACTACTTTTGAACTCCAATGTACAGGACATTTCATTTGAGCTGCTCATAGCAGGAATAATGAATATCTTTTCAAAATGAACAACATTTTATTCGTAAACTCATGAAAAGCTCCAGGATCAAGTAGATAACATAATGATACAGATCAAATATTAAATGAAGACTGGCTATTTTTCAAAGTATTAAATCATTCTCGCGCAAATACTGGTATTAGAGACTGTAAATTTGTACGTTATGTTTGAAAACTAGTCAATTACAATTTTAAAGAATTTCAAAGCTGGTTTCACAAATATACTGGATATAAATAGAAAACTAAATGCAGTAGTTAAAGTATCAGTAGCCTACGTTTCCATTTATTGAAAAAATACATCTTAATTTTAAAGCAGTACTAAAAAATGGATTTTGAAACTAGCATTAATACATAAGATAACTTGGATTGGAAATTAGTAGAAACTTTCTTCTGGAGCGATTTAAGTGAATAGGACCAAATTGACCAAATATGAAAAAAATTCACGTGACAGTTGAAATTACAAGTCTTACAACTATTTTACATGGAGGATAGTCCATGACCTATAACTACTAGGTGCTCGAGCGATCTCCATAAAACGAAGTTCCCTGCCTAGTAATAAATTAAAAATCCAACTAGAACGTTGGACAGTTATCGCGGCGATTATCAGATATTTACAGACAGTGATAACGATGCTACCGGGGCCCACTCTGCAGAGCCTCTTTCAGCATTTGACTGCTGTAGGAGGCGAGGTGTGATCGCAAACCCTGCACAGCTGGATGGCTCTCTGGATACATTTCCTCCTCAGTCAGGTAACGGAGAGCTTCCTGCATACAGTCCATGTAGCCAGCAACTAGTTCTGCCATTTCTAAAACATAAAGAAGCAATAGGCTAATTATGCAAAGTTAATTGCAAAGCTTTGGAAATTAGAAGGATGATGTTGGATCACCCTAGGGTGATATTGGAGAAGCCAATAGTTTGAACATTTGAACATAGTATGGAACAGGAGAGTTCTATCGAATGGCAGTGTGATATTAAAGGAGTCAATAGCCAAAGCTGAATAAAAAGTTAGACCAAGATATTATGGATAGGTGAAAAGTATTCTCAATGGAAAGAACATTTGAAAAATAAAAATTAATAATATAATAAGTAATAAAAAGTAGGTGATACCTTATACAAAAGATGCTATCTTTTCTCTGTGGTAATACGTGATAAAGTAATATGGAAAGGTTATAGCTCCTCCTTATTATAATAAGTATTAGTGATAATGAGATGAAGCGTATTATTTGATTGATATTATTGGAGGATTAAGAAGTTTCAGCAAACGTCTTGAGATGAATTGATTGTGGTTGAGATTAATTATCATACATGCACTACATCCAACTCGACAAGAAGAACTAGACAGTGGGAGAAGGAGAGATGATTGAAATTCATGAGACCAAAGAGTATTACTCGAAAAATCATAATTTTCTTTCAAAGTATTTCACTCATTGTGTGGATCTCTTTGAGTAGGCCTACTAATATCCTCTGATGAAAACAATACGAAGATTGTCAAGTTGATGGAGCAATCACTCTGATCATGGCGTTCCAAGTCTTCTATACGATTCTTATTTTATAGAATAAGTATTTATTTCGACACTATAAAATTCTGGTACAGATGAGAGCAGTAGGCCTTATCTATCTTCATAAGAAGAGTTTTATAAATGACGTGAGTTGATTCTAGTCTATTGCATGGTTTATTTTGCTCGCATTATTTTATGAAAGGTTGAAGTACATTATTTTGCAATGTGTCCAACTAAAAACTCCATTAACGTATAGATAGAGCCCACGCAGGAATATATATTTTCCAACTACCTACTTCCTTGCCCAAAGCTTGTTAGCAATATGCATGGAAGTATATGTTTGAGAAGAAAATGCTATTTTTTGATTAGAGGAGGAGAGAGCAATCATTGAGTTAAGTGATATGTTGCTTCCTGACCACCAAAGCTACTCTATTACCTTTTCGAGTGATGTATACACAAAAAACGGATAGATTGATATGTGAATGATAGTCTGCAATTTATCAATGAGCCAAGGAAACCAACATAAATGAGGCTGGATGGAAGATTGAGTGGAACAAACGATTACTGATGCTATGAATTATGTATGTCCATCATAAAATCAATAGACATCTGAGGTGGTCTTCTGCTCCAAATCTTTCAGCACAGCCTTATTTTCTATTTGTACTGTACTTCCCACTCAATTTGAACGCTCTTTTGGACAGTGCTGTACTGTGTTATTTTTCAATTGGAAGAGCGAGCCCAGTATAATGATTGGTTAAGATGGACCATTTTTCTTCATCAAAAACAACTAGTTGGATAAGTCTACATTCACATCCTTTTTTGTGGGATTTTATCCTCATTTTATCATACACGTCACTTTTTTGAAAACTAGAACATCTCAATCCAAGTTGTCGGTTTATCTGTTCATTATTATATAGATAGTGATGATGTACGGTAGTTTTATATGTTCCATAGTTTCAAAGCCGTAGAAAATCGTTAGAATTGACAGATATTTTGAGGCCATAATACAATGAAATTGTAACAACTACAGAAATATTTCACAATAGTCCACTGTATGGAATCTACTAAGCATTGATCTATGAATTTATTCTACAATGCCCATAATTAATCAAATATTACTCAGAAAATATACATTTTGTTTCACTGGCATCTATGATTGATTGGAAAATTAATTATTATTTCATCCATAGAGTTTAATACTTATTTTAATAGCTCATTCAGTGAATTTCATTTCTGGACCGCGTTAACTATGAAAAATTCATCAAAAGAAATAAATTGGAACAAAATAATTATTCTCTGTGGAATATGCAAAATTTTTCATTTAATAGATCATTTTAACACTTTTCAAAAAGGATGATCTTGTAACAAACAAATCAACTAGGGCTGGGCTTTTAATGTACGTATATTTACTGTATATATGGAGAGTGGTTTGACTCAGTGGTCGCGCTGACAAGCTATTGTTCAGATACATTAAGAATCATGAGCCTGCTACACCCGTTGGAAGGGTGACCACTTGAGCAAACTGCTCTGAATATTATTAATAGTTGAAAAATTGCTTCCCGGTGGTGGTTCAAAACTCCCTTAAAACTGTGGGTTCACTAATATCTCATTATCATACGCCTTATTACCCACGCACAAGCCTAGAGCTGATGTGGCCATGTGGGTATCACCCTCAGCAAAAATATTGGATCCAATAAATCAATTACTGGGGGCTCTTCACTTCCCGGAATTCAATCTTCTTGGAGTCTGTTTCTACTACGTACAGAACCAAAAATATTCACGATACACAGAATCATATGGACCGAAGAAAAAGAACTTCTGCGGGGATCCAGCATCAATTCCCGCTACAACTCATATGATTGTGATTGGGAAAAGAAGTCGATTTATTCTTCAGGATCAGTCAGTTAAAATCCAATTGCTCCTTTTCAGGAAATCTAATTACGATTGAGGAAACACTCTCGAAGATTCATGGAAGGTGAGATTGAAAATCATTACATGTGGTCTGTTCCAATTTTCAATGACCAGTCCAAACGCAATTACACGGTCAGCGGGAGGGATGTCAGAATATACATGAATGGAACAGAACTTCATTCATAAATGCTACTGCCTCTCATCTGAAACTGAATGCCCTTCTGACAACTCCATCACTGAGCAAAAACAGACAAATTGCTCAATTAAAACTGAAGAGAGCATTTCATACGAGCAGGAAACTTGAAACCAATCAGAATTCAATTTTCAATATTACCTCAGCTCAGCAATTTATCAAATGATTGGAGGCAATCTGCGAGTTTTCGATTTGGATTCATTTCAAATTTGGACAAGGTAAGAAATAATCTGTATCATTGAACAGCTTCATTCTAGAAATATTAAGCTGATTCCAATTGAGCATTTAGAGGAGGAAAAATTAAATAACTATAGATAAACTCACCATAAACATCCACTGGAGAAGCTTCTCCTGATGACTGTTGAACTGATGATAACTGAAAAACAGAAATTCATTATATATATTTGGCAAGTCATGAATGGAAATTAATATTTATCTTTATTCTAAAATACAGTAAATGAACTAGCGTTAGCGAGTTTTACTTTTGACTCAAGGCCGAAATCTTTGTCCGTCTGTGTGTCTGTCCGTATCTTCCACAATGATTTTTGAACGATTTGATCAATCAGCTTCTAATTTTGAACACATATTCTTCTAACCTTTTCAAAGGTCAATTTCGTTGAACAACGGAATTGACTCACTCCTATGTCCTTTTTCAGGATATCAAAAGATAAAATTGAAAGTGCATTAGAAAAAATTTGTTGTGATTTATCATTTCGTCAGCTGTATTATTAATTGCATGCAATTTCTACCATTTTTCCATTCGTTTATGACTGCTGATGCTATTTGGGAGTCATCACACAGACTGTCATTCATGCACTGATTCATGATTTCAACTGATTAATAAACACCATAATTCACAACTTTCAAATCAACTCTCTTTCGTTAATTTCTGTTTGCCTGTCTATTGTTTGTCTGTAACATACGAGTAATTAATTGACCGAGCGCATTTACGGCGAAACGCGGTAATAGATTTTCATGAAATTTGACAGGTATGTTCCTTTTTAAATTGCGCGTCGACGTATATACAAGGTTTTTGGAAATTTTGTATTTCAAGGATAATATAAAAGGAAAAAGGAGCCTCCTTCATACGCCAATATTAGAGTAAAAATCAGACTATAGAATTATTCATCATAAATCA
The DNA here is from genome assembly GCF_014356525.2 of Nilaparvata lugens. Classification (NCBI taxonomy): domain Eukaryota; kingdom Metazoa; phylum Arthropoda; class Insecta; order Hemiptera; family Delphacidae; genus Nilaparvata; species Nilaparvata lugens. Next base: position 61,130,474 of record NC_052504.1, on the reverse strand, counting down.
GCTGTTTGGTGGACTATAATACTACCCGTTCAAAAACATCGAACATCTTGAAAATGTATCATTCCATTAACGTTGTAGACAGTATTGCAGCCAGACCTGATAACAGCGCTCACACTCACATTCCGGGACGACACGTCACGGTACGATAGGACAGAAAGCTCTATGTTTATTTAGGATTTTTTCTAAACATTTTAAATTGATAAATTATTTATTAATTTTTGAGAAAACATAACAACAGGTCAATGTAACTTACTGAGCGCGAGGTCTACTGTTCACAGAACTACTAGTAATACTACTTGTGATAGCAGTTTCTATGAAGTTAGTATTATTAGTTTATAGGGTTTATTAGTATTATAGGGATTCTGAATTTTGATTCTGAATTATTCACTCATACGGAGTAGACTTTGAAGTTCTTTGGATTCACATAAGCGTACAGAGATGGCGGAGATTATGGAAACAGCTTTTAATATTTCATTTCAAAATTTCACAATTTGGGGATCTTATTCGAATTAAAAAAAAACTACTTCTCAGAAGCTTCAAAATTTTTGTCCGTCATATCGAATTCAACTTCACTCTTGTAAATGGGAAGGTTGTCATGTGATACATGATTTTACACAGAAATTCGAGAGAAAACGAATGATGAAAACTGCACATCATAATCTCAAACCGTTTCAAAGATATGATTTATTTATTCCTATTGAAGAGCGATTTCGAGGTCATTTTTCTCGTAAAAGGCATGGACATAATATGATGAATATTGGACATATTATAACTAGCTTGAGTGATTCAACTCTTTCAATAATGCTCCAGTTCATAAATAAAAGACTCAAATATAAAAAGTAGTTTTCCACATGCACTTCAAAAGATCTCCCTTCGTATCTTGCAGTTATTTGAATTAAGAGATAGAAACCAACGAAATATTATGGAGATCAAAATGAATAGGGGTCTACACTAATAATAGTTGGCATAAATAAATGAAAGATAACATTTCGAAGATCCAATATACTGTAACTTTTCAACGCAGTATCTTTCAACTAACGTTGAAATTTCAAATCAATTTTGTTAGGTAGTTTTAAACAAACTTATTGATTTAATAATTGTGCACGAGATGAAGACTGTCTCACAGGTGAGAGACGTACCAAAAGGAAGGTAGGTAGTTGATGAAATGAAAAGGGTTAAAATTGAATAGCAAGTAGCTAGTACGATGCATCTGGCTGGCTTTCTTGGGACTCGATATGTTTCTTCTCTCTTCACCCCTCTTCCTGTTTTTCAATCTAGACTACGTAGGATTAAAGTTTGGTAGGTTGAGGACATTAATCTATATTCTAGTTGTCATATTTGACAAGAATTTTTTTTTCAGATTTGTATGTTCATACTAATTATTGATCACTGCTTTACAAAGAAGATCGAAAAATATCAATAGGTTGACAGTGATTGTTGTTGATAATCATTACTCTATAATTACGGCTAATAGTAGACCTAGGTATATGATCATGAGTAAAGCTAATAGTTAATGAGAATATTTCATGCAATAATTCAAATATGATGAGCAACTATAATAAACGATGTGGCCAGCCTCGGGACCATTGCTATAGAATAAAGTGTTGTACATCATTTTTCTTGTGGATTGTCAATGGGGATTTTTGAACTATAATAAATATTCATATTATAAATAAATAGAGTAATGTACTTGGTGGATACGAGTAGGACAGTCGGCTACCTTTATCATTAATATTAGTTACGAATGATATAAACGAAAACTAAAAACTGATATATCAAACAAATTTTTATCTGAATGAATTAAATTATTGAATATTCTTCTATGTTAATAATTTCCAATTTTGACAACAATCCATACCGTATTACGTTTTGAATTTTAGACAGTATGAATTTTCAAATCATCTATTACTCGATAATTTTCTATCATATTACTCGATAATTGTAATACGAACAGTTGAATCCATGCAATATAAGTTTTGAATTCATGCACCCAAATCAATTCCGTAAAGCGAAAATCGACGGTTTCAATACTCTACCTCCACTCTAGTGACAAAAAAATATGATAGAACTACTTTTGTGATGGGGTGAAAAACTCCCCTCTTGTACAGTGTGTTAGGTACCGTACCTAATTAAGGGATGCTATCTAACATCTCAACTATAATTTTATTTATGAAGCATAATTTGATGGAATGAAGTAGATGATTGAGCGACCGAGTAGTATATTTTTACAACTACAAAACTTGTAAATTAGTCAAAAATTAACATATATTTGAATCGTTTCAACATTAATTTCTGGAAAGATCTCTTCAATTGCGATTTTTTTTTAATTCCTTAGGTATTTTCTCGTTTATCATTAGAATGAATCAAATGAACATCAATAACGGCTGAATATGAATCCTCATTAACTATCTCTCGATAATAATTATATAAATGGATGAACAAATGAATATAATTATTATTGTTGTATATTAAGTTCTTCATGTTGACAATCATTCATCTTTATCCTTCATCAATTAAAATGAGAAGATCATTAATTATACCATTTTATCTGTAACATTAATCCAATTTTCATTGGAATTTTATTATCAGAGGTAGTCTATAATTATTATTTGATACAATATTATTACTTTATCTATAATAATATGCATATTCCTTCAAAAGAAGATCTTCAATCCGTGATCTCAACTAATACTTGCAGCTCTGTGTAACTGTGATACAAAACCCTTGTCAATAACATTTTTTCCAGTAAACTGTACAATGAAAATTTTTTCTCACCTCTGAAGATCCAGTGATGGGTTTTTCTACAAGGCACTGCATGGTTCTGTCTTGCATTCTAAAGACTGGATCGATTATAGAAATATTATGAAATTAATCACTGTTGTGATGGTGATCTGGTGATGTAGAGGTGGAGAGAGCCGCTACACACGTGTGTTGAACAGCCAAGCAGCGCGAGTACTACTACGGGACGACTACGACTACTACAGAACTACGAGCTCATTCAGAAGACATCCTGCAACCATAACCAGTTGAGGTGCCGAACTGAGCTAGAATGAAAAAGAATAGCGCTGGCGGACCGACCCTCCAGAATTACACCCCCCCCCAACACTACCTTTGCACCTGACATTGCACCTCTCCTCCCCCTAACAACAAATCATTCCAGAACAACTCCTTGCGATGTTAGCACTACCTGACGGAGGAGCTTGACACGACATTCACTAGCCAATATCACAATGTTTCTATCAGTGAACCATTGTAGCCATACACATATGTCATCTCAACAGTAGATGAACAAAAGATCTATGTTGTGAACTTTGTGGTGAACTTTATTGAAGGTCCTTAGTCAGATAGAGGGGGTGAGAATAATGTGTTCTCAACTAGTTACTGCTTATCTGCTCAAGAGGATAGATGATGGAGGAAATTAATTATAATTAATGATGGGCTGGTGATGACTTTTCGGAAAAAAACATTGGGTGCCCAATGTAAAGTGTTCAGCAATGAGTATGACCTACATCTGCCTTCTCCTAAATAAAAAAATGAGAAACTTGGAATAAAAAAATACACCGAACTACAGCGATTGATTTTTCTATTAGACAGTTTTCAATATCACTTTTAACAATTATCAATTCAGAACAATGGCAATAGGTAGAGCTAGTGTCATAAAATTATAGTACCTATTGGTACCAAACTCTAGAAAAGAATTGTCTCATACGTGTACGGGATGGGAAATACACGTCTGAACTACTGAACTGATAAGCTTAGAATTTTGCATATAAATTCTTAATTTACCGAGAATGGTTATGAGCCTATTTTCAGTTCTTCAAGATTTCGGTACGTCAATTTTCTGTCCCTCAAGTTTCTAGTATGTGATACTCACATTTCCATTAAATTTTTAATATTTTTTTGTTGTTACACTGTTACAACAGTGTGGGTGGAGCGGCGACTCGACAAGTTGGTCGAGAAGCGACATGAGTTGTGTAGTACCATGTATTTTTAATGGAAGTGGAGTTATGTTTTATTATTTTAGTTAATACAATTATACGAATTGGATAAGATAATATTCATAATACAGTATATTAAAAAATTTGTGGAGAGGAGGAGGTGGAGAAGGAGTAGGAGGAGGAGGAGGTTACTCTCTCCTCTCTTCTACAAGTATAGAATTAATTAAATTGTATCATAATAATAATTTATTGTACGAAATTTCATGTTAATAATGCACAAAAGTTATTACAATAGAAAATTTGTATGTATTTTGGCTGTAGGACATAGTTTTCTATTTTTGCTAGTACTCCCCTCTCCACTATACTAAATTTCAAAATCTCTGAGGAATCTTGTTCAGAATTAATTGTACTTTCACGTGATATGTGATTTTTCATCACTACTCCAAGTTGAATGAGTTGTGTAGAGTGAAAGTAGTAAGTTTCCAGAATTTTCAAAAATACCTTGAAAATACCCCTTTTTTGAAAGTCTGTAGCTAATAAAAAAAACAAAAATAGTAGAGCCTTGCGCGACCACTCAAAAATTTTATTGTCTTTGTGTTCGTAGAGAATGTTTTTTCGAAACCCCGAGGTTTTCGAAATAAAATGGAAAAAATTCCCCAAAATTTGAGGGTTTATGTGTGAAGCCGCTCTCATGCGTGTCAGCAGATTTCAGATTCGAATTCATGTGAAACCGACAAGATGAATTCTTTCCCGGCTGTTTCCTGAAAAACGATCAGTTGATCAACGGAGCCTTTACATCAAACATACAACTCACCCAATATAACCACTTCCTTAAAATGACAGTATATGATATACAATAGTGTTGCTATCCTTGTCTATCATGCAACAAAGCTTATAGCTTTATCTCTCTCTAGCTTTGCAATGTTGGCAGTTTGCCAGAAATATTTAATTTTTACTTTTGACAGTGATTGTACAGATGTAAACAAACAATAATAATAATAATGGTTCTGATGTTCATACATGCACCCAGGACATGTCCATAAGGGAACACGTCAAGAGGAAAATAGAACCAAAAAGTCTGCAGATGGACAGTCAGAACAGAAATTAAAACACAAAAGATCAATCAAGCGGAAGGCAAGTGTATTATTGAGAAAAGTAGCTACTTACAGTTGCCTTGTCACATTCAAAAAATTCCCTTAAGGAGTAAAAGGGGTTCTACTGTAAGAACGTCTCCAGTCTTCTCCTCAAAACTGCCTCAAGCAAACTTCTAAGAGAGACAGGTAGCTTGTAGAGGATCTTCACTGGCTATAGTAGGCCAAGCTGCTCTGAGTCCTCTCCAATGTACAGTATGGGAGGTTCGGCCTGTGTCTGTTCCTGGTGTCATGCTGGTGAAAGTCTCCTCTGATAGGCAAGGCATCAAGACCCCGAGAAGCTGTTATGGCAGACCTGAAAATGTAGAGGTTGAAAGCCATCAGAATGTGCTCCCTTACATAGTGGCTTGCAATTAACAAGATAATCAGCCCTACACAAAATTCAAATGGCCTTCTTCTGCACCAAAAATATCCTTTTTTACCTCGGTGGCACCACCCCACAGTGTGATACCATAAGCCATCATGCTATGGAAGAAGGCAAAGTAGCACATAATATGATGGGCCCCCGGAATACAATCTCTCAAATTCCTCAGCAGGAACAGCACTCTATTGAGCCTGCATCAAACACCCTGCATGTGATCTCACCAAGCAAGCTTATGATCCAATATAAAGCCCAAAAACTTCACCAAGAGGGAATTGTGCTGATCACCATTCTTGAGGCTGAACATGATTGACTGGGTCTTCTCACTGCTAAGCAGAAATCTACTTGCTTGGAATTAGTCAGCCACGGTCTCCTCTGAGACCTGCATCATTCCATGCAGGTCAGCCATGTCCCCGTTGATGTTCAATAATGGGGTATCATAAGCATATCATATCACCGTCCTGTGTCTGGAGAGAGAAACATCGTTAATCATGATGATGAACAACATGGGCCCCAGTACAGAGCCCTCGGGTACCCCACAGTTCACCAATCTCACCTGTGACCTCACAACATTAGTGAAGACAGCCTGCTGAAGACCCTCCTGGTAGGAGTGGAGAAGCACCAGAGGACTGCCAACTATGACATAGGCAGAGAGGTTAGACATTAAGATGTCATGGTCTAGGGTATCAAATGCCTTGCTGTGATCACAAAGAGTTAACCCAGCAAGACCTCCTCCCTCAAGACTCTTAATTACTTTCAAGATGAAATATTCCACAGCTTAAGCAGTGACCTATCTGCTCTGAATCCAAACTGTGTAACTGCAAATCAGGTTTGTATAAAAATACTAGCAGGGCACCCATGCTTCGCTACGGGAATTAAAAGATAAAATTATTTTTGTGAAACATTTATAATCTAAATCCTACCAAAATTGTTATCATCGTTTTTGAGATTAGGCCACAACTTAGCATGAAAATTATTAAGTCAAATCATTCAAATAATTAGTTGATGTGTTGGAAGTGCTCTGTAGAAGAGTAGTCTAATTGCTAATTGCAGCGAATTTTGTGGGATATGGGGCAGGGCTAAAGAGTCGCCCTCAACTTTATTCATTGGCAATTAATATTTCCTGTTGACAGTTATCAAATTAGCAGTGATCATGTTATTTTTGTTTTTGCTTGATGCAATTGAAGAATAAATTCCAAATTGAATTGATTCAGAATTTGATGACTCTGGTATACATGGATCTCTTGCTTATTCTGGAATTTTTGGCATGGCCTGTCGCCTACTTTTCCTTTCACTTACCCAAAAGTGTAAAAGCAGCTAAGAAGAATCCACTGATTCTTTCTTACATGGAAGTCCATTCATACATAAGAGTCCATTCATAATAGTTAGTATAACATTTATTGTGGCGTATTTCTCATGTCCTAAACTTTACTATCATAAATATCAAAGCGGGATCAATTTAATGTGAATTTGCATAGATCTGAATAGAGTTTATTAAATCGCTTTGATCATTAACTAACATTATATGATTTCTTTCTTTGATCTTAGCTTGAAACCAAAAGCTTAGGGATGAAAATTTAGATGTAAACTTACATGTAACTCAATTCAATTTCTGTCTAAATTGACAAGTTTAGAATTTACTTGTGATCCAACAATATCAATAGGTTTGTCTTGTGTCTTAATAACATCATGAAAGGAAATAGAAGCAGCTGATGGAATATTATGTTCTTTTTCGATTTAGTTTTTAGCTGATTTTGAAACATGAAAATATCAGGCCCAGTAGCACAAAAGCTTGTTCAATTTCAATGAGGATTAAATTTCATGAGAATTAATCAGAGCAGGGTTTTTTTAATAGAAGGCTTCTCTGATTGGTTCTCGTGGTATTTAGTCCAGATTATGAATTAACAGACAGTGCAACTGTCTCTCTCAAGGCCATGGCTGCGTACAAACATAGAGCAACAGAGGAACCAATACAACAGAAGCTGAGGAAATTAGTCGCATTTCTATCACCTCACAATGAACATTACATTCAACTACCATATGTTTGGAGAGATCGATTTTAAATTTCTTCTGCTATCATCCAGTCACTTTCTGAACCTATTCTTCCATATGTTCCATGAATACTGCAATGTTTTAAAGTAAGGTCGCCAAATTTGGTAACTTAACTACAGCTATTATAATGTTTTTTATTTGCTCACACTTTCTTACATTTTCAACAGACAATGGAAAACTTTTTCCTGATCAGCTGCTACTTGAGGGACCAATAATCCTTTCTCTTGGTAGTTCAACGAATTTTCCCAGAGTTGAGACCTGTTCCAAAATAATGTTTTTTGTCGCAAGCACAATATATTCCTGATTTAATCAAAATCGTTAGAACCGTTTTCGAGATCCGTCTGACATAGATACTATATATTCACAAACACACATATTCAAACAAATTGCTTTCTTAGTATAGGCCTAATTATTGACTCCAATGATTATGATTTCATTCAATGAGAGCTTATTTCACATAATAATAACAGCTAGCATCAAAAGCATAAATGTCAAACATGATTGAAATTGAAACAGTAGCGATCATCAACATTATTTTCTTCATCTGATCTAAAGTAACCAGATTATAGTAAGATTCACATCAATGTGTCAGCATTGTTTGAAAGGGGAGCATTGATGTTATTAATGAGGAATACTGACAGTCAACGAACCTTTATACATATAATCCAATATTTTTATCGAAAGCTACCTTATATTTTCTTTGGAAAAGCAATCAATGTTTGGGAATAATTGATTCATGGGAAAAGCGCCTTACTTCTATGCAAGATATTTTCACATTAGGAAAAGCAAAAACAGCTATTTGGCCGTTCTAATAAATAATAACCCCTTTCTTCCGCCCAAGTTAAATTTTGGCCGAATTTCCTCATTCTTTACAAACAGATTCTACAACGGACACTTCTGAAGTTTTTTAAATACCCCTTTAAGCAGTTTTCGCGATCTGTCGGATATACAAACAAAATTAGTCTTGATAGAATAGGATCAATTGATAGAAGCAACTCCCGTCATAGGAGTTTGTTTTATGAAAAATAAAAATAATTATCTATACTCCCAGGAATAGCTCTGATTGAAGCAGCAGTGCCCAATCAATTTGTTGTCGATAAATGCATTTTAATTCATTCTTCAACTTGGTGCCAACCTAATGAAATAATCTCAACTTAATGCCAACCTGACAAAATTATTAATTGGTCGCCAGTTATCAACTGTTTCGAAGAGGTACTCTCTCTAGATTATAGTTCTATAGTAACATATGATATGAACATTTCAATTATAATTAAGAGATTGGGAGAAGAAGAATATACATGCTAAAAGACAAACTTTTTGTTTTACATACATTTCCAATACTTCTTTCTATATTGATCAGTTTATTTGACCAAAAATAAAACAACAAATTTGGTTATATTCCTAGTAAGTTATACCGTACTGTGATAGTTTCTATGTTTATTGAAAATTTCGGCCTACTTTATAGCATCTAAAATAAAAAACATAGTTGAAGAACAAATTAATCCTTATTCAAAAAAGAATAAATAATATCTGATGCAGAAATTGTGAATGTTTCCCTACAAAGACTATCATTCATTCTATCACACATTCTATGTATGATGTAATTTATGGATATAAATTTGGTGTTAAGCATCAGCTTATAATAAATATAGTATATTTATCATAATTTGTATACGGTATATTATGTAGGTAGGCGTATCATACATTTTATGTATAATGTATATATAAATTTAGTGTAAGTAGCAGCATATAATACTAATAGAATCTAATAGAATAATACTATAATCTAATAGAATCTATAAGTACGAAAAAATAAACATTTAATGAATTTCGTGTAAACACAGCTTTACAAGTTTACAATAATGATTAATAATTCTGTGTTATCATCATGAGATGACATAATTTATTTTAGGTACCTACTTTATTTTGAAAAATATGATATCAGCTGAATTGTAATTAATTTTTGAAATCTTCCCATTTCAAATAAATTTAATAAACGTTCAATTTACAATTATAAAATAATTTTATGTGTATAATTATATGTGTATTATTGTTTATATAATTTATAATTATATTAATTTTCAAAATAAAAGTAGGTACCTAAATAATTATGTCATCTCATGATGATAACACAGAATTATTAATCATTATTGTAAAGCTGTGTTTACACAAAATTCATTAAATGTTATTTTTTCGTACTTATAGATTCTATTAGATTATAGTATTATTCTATTAGATTCTATTAGTATTATATGCTGCTACTTACACTAAATTTATATTATACATTATACATAAAATGTATGATACGCCTACCTACATAATATACCGTATACAAATTATGATAAATATAAAGTTGTGATCTAATACTAATAGCCCTAATACTCATTCAAATCCGTTTTTAAACTTTAAAAATGAAAAATCGTACTCAAGAGCTGCAACAGCCTGCTTGAATGTATGAGTACGAGAGAGAAGGGAGTCCCACACGGTATGCCTGTCTCACTCACTCCGCCTTACACACTTTTGGTGTAGCTAAGCCACAGTATACATACAGTACGGAAACTTTGCTATATCCTGACGCCAAAATCCGCCATCTTGTTAGGAAGCGCCGCATTGTAATAGTATTCATGGTAGGTTCGGATCACTTCAATGATCCGGATCAATTGATCTCATTCACTGCCACGAGCCAATCAGAAGACCAGGATTGGAACTTCCCAAGGTCACGTGACGTGTTCAGTATTGGCGTCATGTAAAAAGCATTGGTTAGATAGGCGATTGATTACAAGTTTCCATTCTGTGGAAAGTATATTCTGTGGCTAAGCATTGGACAGCCCGTTCCAGTTAGTTTAGAGTTCACTGAGTGTGAGTTGAGCCATAGTGGTTATTGGTTAAATTATTAGGTGAGTTGTATAAAGTGTCGGTTGGATGTTGGGTAAAATTGTAGATTGGGTAAAATTGTAGGTTGGGTCAAAGATAGATTGTCTGTTGTTAGTCACCCGCCACCCGCCACCAGAAAATTGAATGTTTTGAAAAGTTATCTTATCACATGCTCCGTACCGTACATGCTATCAATTAACTTATTTTGAATTGATGGAGTTCATTTTTTGAATTTAATCAATACTTACTATAAAATGGAGGATTCACAGGAAGATAATGGTAAACAATTATTTTATTATTTTTCAATTTTATCTATGAAGAAATTTTTTTGAGTTTTTGTGAGATTTGGTTAGGAATAGGCCTGGGTGAAATAGTTTTAACATAATATAAATTGTAAACTGCAATAACTTTTGGAGTTTTAGTTTATTTTAATTTTATAATTATTGCATACATGTCTAATACCATGTTAAATCATAACACTAATCACAAATTACTGAAGAAAAGGTTATTAGTGATAGGTACGCCAGTGGAGGATTGAGTTAAGTAGAGTAAGGATTGGGTTCGCCTATTTATTATTAAATTATTCAGGCTTAAAGTGGACTCAAATCAAATATTTTCTATTGTCATTTACAATTACATGTAGGTATAGACAACGTCAACAAATTAAAAACTTATATAATAGTTGATTATAGTATTATTGAAAGGCTTACACAATTATTTGATTATTCTAGTTTGAATATAGTTGTACCTGGGAGCACTCGGTCCTGCCTTTAAGGATATATTAATTATTTTTGTTAATTCTTTGTTTGACACCTCTTCAACTCAAATACAGTAACCCCTTATTGTTGATCTCTGGTTGGCCTACTGGATTCTAGGACTTAGTTTGTACAGATTCAACAAATGTGAAATACTAATTAAAAGTGTAGGCCTATCCTTCATCTTAGGTTTTGAAGTGAGGTCTCCGCTTTGAGAAAATGCGTTGATTGGGAATGAATGGGGTCCTTCGGCTTTTCAAGAGATTTTTTCTACTACATTTCAGGATCTGTGTGGGTTATTTGATACTTCATCGATTTTACTATTGTAGTAGTTATGAATGGTTATTTTATTGTAGAATTTAACATGAAGTATTTCTAAAACTACCGTAGTGAATATTTCTCAAGGCAATACAGTAAAGCTGCGTTTACACCAAAGTTAATAACAGTATGTTAATGACTTAATCTTTATAGATTCCATTAGATTGAATATAATTATATCTTATCATACACATAAAGAACATATATCTGTTTGTCAAGCTCCGTTCAATATAATAGAATCTAAGGATTAAGTTATTAACATTTTGTTAATAATTTTGGTGTAAACACAGCTTTAATGTTGTCCATTAAGTTTTTTTCTCAATTTATCACGGTGGCGTATAAAATTAATTTTATATAAGTTAATAAGTTTTGATAAGTTCTTTGATTTTATTTTTGTATGTTTAGCTGATATCTTACTTTTTGTTGTCATTTGATGGATTATATTCTGTGTAGTTTGTATGAATGAATTGGTTGTAAGTTTGATATTTTTTTCGTTTGTGACATGATTCCAATCATGCAAAGCCAAATTCCTTTTTACGTTTTTTCAATTTATTTTCATGTGATATTTATCTTTATTGGGTGTTTTTTGCTAGGTGTGGATAATTTCATGCGCGCATACGGTATAGTGGTCGGTAATTGAGGTTTGTACCATATTTGTTGCTGTGCTTTGTTCTAGGGTGGTAACTTGACAAAATAATGGTCGATGCAGGAATTACTAGCTGGCCTAATATCCTTGTCGACACAGCAAACGAGCCCTGCCTCGTTCAGCACATACAAGTACCTCTCTTCTAGCTTATGAGGATTAACATTCAAAAGGTTACAGTTAATATCCCCAGCTAAAATTTTAATAGATTGACTATTATTTGTTTGCTCATTTAAGTATTATTTTTAAGAAAGTCTGTAAAGATGCTGACACTGGAGATGGGGCTACGATAGATAGCCTGAAGTTTACAAGAAACACCAGCAAATTCAAAGGTGAGTAAAAGACATGTTGCTGAACCCCCCAGAACATTAAGAACAACAAGAACAATTTTACACATTCGTGTATGCAACTTTGTCAATCATCACCCATCACAGTTCTGGTGGAAAAGCAGCATTACAATCATTACACTTCACACAATCCCTTTGTGATTTCTGCCTGGCACAAGTCACACTCCATAATCACTCCACTGATATTCACTAAAAAAATACAGTTGAAACAGAGAATCAATACTTTATTGACTTGTGAGAAGTTAGAATAATAATATAACTGTTGTAAGCCAGCCGGCCGGCCGAACTCGTTGCTCAGAACATGATAAGAAAGCCGTCCGATTGTATCAGCTGCCCGTTCGGAGCCAGATTCCTGCATACTCTAATGAGATGTTTACAGGATTTGAAAGCTCTGCAAAATCATTAGAAAACATTGAAGAACGTTGTATCTTCAGCGTATAAAACTGTCTTGCTTAATTCATTGTGTGGTAAGTCATTTATGCTTATTAAAAACAGTAAAGGACCAAGAACGGATCCCTGAGGAACACCGTACTTCAAGTTTACAAGTTGAAACCATTCTCTACGAATTTAAACTGCCAGCTTTCTATCTTTTAGATAAGTTTCAACGAGTGAAAGTGATCTACCCCTAAAACCATAATAATTGAGCTTGTCCAGATGGTCAGAATGATCCACTCAAATGCCTTACTCAGGTCAACTGAGCATAGCATCTGTTTTCAAAGGCCTGAACAACTTCAGAAGTTTCCACCTTTGCTTTGCCCCTTCTGAAACCACACTGGGAACCAGATAGAATGTTATTCTGTTCCAAAAATGATTAATGATTTACCTGCTCACAAATTAGAGTCTCAATAAATTTATATATATAACTGGTACCAATGACACTGTACATTTTTTGGACATATTGTAGTAATAATCACTGTTAGAATTACTCAAAAATGTTTCTTGTCATTTAAAACACCCTTCTCTGAAACAGGCTTCCATTCAAAACATTTATTTAATCTGACCGTTCCTTTATTAAGGCAGTTTTTAGCAGAAACATATGGTTTTGCCAAATATCTTTTTTGACTTTATCAATAGAGTCAACACAATATATATTGAAAGAATTTTGAGGTATAATTGCCTCGACTCTCCTTAACAGATTACAACTATTTTTCATGAGACTGATCAGTGTTAATCAAGTTATGTTGAATTAGGATATGTTTAAAATTAACGTCGGATACTATTTTTAAAAACATTGGATAATGTAGCCTATATTATTCCATGTAGCAAAGGCTACGTTTCTTTCAATTTGTAAATATTCCTTCCCAAAAAATTAAAAATGTTTGAAATTATTTTAAACCTTAAAAAGAAGAAAGAAAACATGAATTGCCCTTGCCCTGAAAACTTGAATTCTCTTCTGAATTACTTGGGCAGGCTATAGGTCTATTTTTTATAATTAAATAATAGGCTATAGGTAAATTATCAAGTATAATTAAATTCGATTGTAATATTTGTTTTTCAATAAAAAAATATTGTTTCAAACATCAGAAATCGTGAGTTAGAATACATTTGCTTATATATTGTTACGGGTTTCTACTCTAGTAAAACACTTGAGGCGATTTATACTGATTATATTTATTACTTACAACACTATAACACACGGAGGTAAACTAGAAACAACTATAAACTGATCACTACCTAATAGATTACACAGAATTATTACAACTAATATAAATGATTGTTTGAATATAACTGTCACAAAGAATAATATAGGTACTGTATAAGCAACTACAAAAGTCTATTATCACTTTATCGCTAGTCTGTCATGATTTTTATCACTTTATCACTAGTCTGTCACAATGAGAAAAAGCGAACGATCCCGTTGTAGTTTCTTAACTCACTCCCGACTGCAACACGCGCCATTTTATAGACTCCGCAGAACCATCTAGAATGTCGAGAATACAGTGCTCCAGAACTCTCCAGAAGGGCCTGGAGTCGTGGTGATCCGACTAATCACAGTGATTCGAAGGTTCTGGAACGCGCTTGAAATTGTTCGACGTCCCCCTGCACCAAAATTAACTCACGGGAGTGATCTTGAAGCCCCCCCCCCTGCCTCCTCAGTGTTGTTTACTAGAAACTCGCCTCCTGCCATCATACTAAATGCCTTATCCATAACAATATTGCTTATATTTTAAATCTTTGTTGGTTATAAAATGTCCATTCATGATAATAATAAGCTTTAATATATATTTAGACTAGTTACTTCCATCTAATCCTTAAGCCACATCCACACTATTGCCCAATGCGTACATATAACGACGAGCGCTAGAGTTTGTTGTTTGCCACCGCTTGCCTTTATTAGCCTTTGCGCCGATTTTTGTCGAGCGAAGGCGAGTGGTCAGCCAAGCATCCACAAATGGTCACATTGCAGTGTGGATGGCAATACAATAGACGTGGTCAAGTTTACCAGCTTGGCCAGCGGCTGGATGGTAGAGTGGACTAGGCAATACATATTTTGTGGAGACGCCGAGCTCTCTCATTTCAAATCATTACAGTATACAAGTATAATTATTTATACATCGATACTTATTCCAGATGCTCAGAAAAGTGGGACCACTGTAACTCCGCAAAGAACAACGGAAGTGACAAAGGAGCCATGGTCCATTCCTGTGTGTCCTTATATAAACTGGACTGGGATACCCAAAGGAAAGAAAGCGGCTCACGTTGTGTACCAGCAACAGTCACTCAAACAAAGATTGGTAATTTTGTTATTCATCATGAATTTATGATGCTTGCATTTTACCGAGATACTGAATATTGATGTTCAATGAAAGCTGGGAGCTCTAGCAAATTTGGGATAATGCACAGTGGATGATTTTCCTCCCCGGCTTCTTTAATCAGAGCAACTATCAGATTATTTATAAATTAAATAAAATTTATTGCCTTACAATATAAACTATTAAATGCAGATTAGGCCTACAAATATATAAACCAGTTATATTAATTTGCCAACACCAACAAAACCATAGTTTTGCAAGTTCAGCAACCTGAGTGCTGGTGACTATTGACAAAACAGAAATAATATAATAGACAATACTTGAATACTCAAGTTTTAAAGTTTATTCTTTTTCATTCCATTATTTTATGCATCTTTACAATTATTCAGTACTACACAACTTTCAGAAACTAGCCTACCACAGGATTCAGCCCAAAATGGTTAGAATAACTTGATACTTCAAAATAAACATTGAAATATTATATTGAGCTATTATATCAACTTATTATCAATAATGATTATTAGGTAGATATTATGAAAATGAAAGTTATCTTTTTGTCTTTATCAAAGTGTATTATCTTAATACAGGATTGGGCAATGAGGTATGAATGGTTTGGAATAACAGTCATTTTTAAAAATAAAAAGTATGAAAAAGAAAGTAACCTTTTCGTCTTTATCAAAGTGTATTATCTTAATAAAGGATTGGGCAATGAGGTATAAATGGTTTGGAATAACAGTCATTTTTAAACGAAAAAATCAAATTTTATTTTTCTAGTGAGCAGCCATTCTTATAATGTTTCTAGTAAAGTTGTCATCCCAATAATTAGAGTAGAAAAAAAATCGTTACATTGATTACTTACAAAAATGAAATAAAAAATGGCCACCGGTTTTGTCACTCCTGTAGTTTTTGTGAGATCTTGTCATGTGAAATATTGCGCATAATATCGCTTGAATTTCGTGTGTTTTTTCACTCAGGGCTCCAAATTTACGTGTCTGTTAATGTATACTCGTGCTTTTAGTTAGCCTCATAAAAATGGTTACTAGGTGATACTTCCTGTTCCGGTGACCGAGGAGGCCACTTGACATCTCCAAGCAACGAAATGAGGCACCAGTCCAGGGAAGGTATATGTCTTGAAAATGCCTTGAACATGTATGGCATGTTCCAACCATACAGTATTGAGGTTGATATACTGTCTTCTCAATTGTAGCAGAAAAAGTTGCGCAGTATTGTTAGATAACGATCTGAATTGACAGTGACGGTTTGAAAGTTTATTAAATAAAATAGTAAGGGCCGATGTAATGAAGTTTCGACGAAAAGCCACACCAAACATTGTATGTTTTATCTTTGTTATAAAAAACAGCAATTGCAAGCACAATACCCAAATCTTTATTCACCATTTCATCCACGGCAGATAATGCAGGATTGTCACCGTAGGGCACTTTGTCATCATTTTCTTTCAACGTCTACTGGATTTTTTGGACAAAAAAGGACGCCATTTGGACAGAGATGTTATTGTTTATAAGTAATTAATGTTTAAAATGTTTCCTCATCAAAATGGCAAAAATAACGTTCCTCACTAAAATAACATGATAGAGTTTCGTTTGAAAATGAGAGTTCAACTTCTTTTCCAAGTCTTTCTGCGTTGTTGTGAAGGTGGTGTTGTGGTAAATACGGTATCCATATTAAATGAAAATGACTTGTTATTTTCAAAACCACTGACTGTTTTATTAAAACAATTTTATCGCTTTTCCAAATTATCTATACCTCATTTCAGAAAACTGTATCAAACTTAATCTTGGTGCATTTGGTTACCAAATTTGTATAAGAACGGAAGCCAAACGCTGTTTTGGAAGCGTAATTTTAGACTGTGGAATTGCTTTGATTGTACATTTTGTAAATAGAGTAATCAGATAAGTCCTAATTCTAGGCTATTAGTGACCACTTTGATTTTTAAATTATTGCATTTCCACAGCAAAGTGCAAAAGAAAGGCGGAGTCAGAGAGCTGGCCACTTGAAAGGTGCTCACAAACTAGTGATGGAGATGGTGGCTTTCACTCTGCACTCGACATTCAATCTAGTGGAAGAAGGAGTGCTCGATTCAGATGAGCATGTTGAGCTGTTTGATAGCATCTTTTCTCGTGGAGGTCGGAAAGCGATCATATTTAACATCAGTGAGCAACCGCTCCCTCCTATTGGTATATTTCATCAATTAAATTATTTTCATATTCAGGCCTACTCCTTGACATATTTGAAAAACTGTGGTTACTTATTAGAATTACTTTGGAGCAGAAATATTGAAGGACCAGGAGAATGAATACATATATATACATATACAGAATGTGGTACACAAGGAGATGTCCATAGCATGGAAACAGCTGACACTCTTGTACTGGATGTAAAAATTAGAAATCACAATTTTAAACTATTTTGTGTTTACAGACTTCAAGAATTCACTGAAATCAGATTTACAACCGAATTAGAATAAAAAATTAATCAATTTACATCTAATACAATTGTAGTAGGTGATGTAAATATCGATCTATTAGATAGAAAAAACGCTTCTTGTAATTATTTAAGTTTAATGGAGAACAATGGTTTTTCTTCCATAGTTAATAAAGCAACTAGAATCACTAAAATGTCTCGAACACTGATTGATCATATTTTTATCAAACATAAGCAAATAAACTGTTTCACGCATGCAATATTTGATTTGAATGTGACAGATCATTGTTTGTTAGGATTGAAATTTAATCTAGTTCGCAACTGTCGAGGAAAAAATGATGAAACCCTAGCTAAAAAATATGTGGATATTGATAACGTATGTGATATTCTAAAGGCGATAAATTGGAATGTAGTTTATTCTATTGATGACGTTAACTTAAGTTATGAAAGGTTCCATTCTATTCTATATGATATTGTGAATAAATGTTCAAAAACTGTAACTATCTCTAATAGAAAGTTTGCTAGAGCTAAGAACCTAAGCCCTTGGATGACGATTAGCCTATTAAGGAAAATAGAGAAAAGGAAGAAACTGTATGCACTAGTAAAGAAAAGACCATATGATTTAGCTTTTAGGTCTTATTATACAAATTTTTATGATAGACTTGAAGTTGAAATTGATTACATTAAAAAACGTTATTATTCTAATAGTATTCGTTGTGCTGATGGCGACCCAGGAAAGCAATGGAGAATTTTAAACAGCTTAACTGGTGAATGCCGAAATAATAAATTTGATAAGGTTGAGTTAGAAAACGGAGAATTAGACTGTGAACCATAAAGCGTAGCTGATAAAGTTAATAATTATCTCATGAATGTTGTACAGCCTGATAATATCGCACCTTCTTCTCTCGGCCTGGGTCTTCATCACCACTGTCAATCTTTCTTTATAGAGCCAACAACTATCGACGAAATATTGATAACGATACGCAGTTTAAAAAATAAAAAGTCATCTGGTTTTGATAGCTTTAACGTGCTTTTGATTAAAAAGATCGCCCCTTATATTGCACCCGTTCTCACCTATATTTTTAACCTGAGTTGTAACGATGGAATTTTCCCTGACTTATTAAAGCAAAGTATTGTCACGCCAATCTATAAGAAAATCAACTCTTTGAAATTGAATAATATTAGACCTATTACTCTACTATCTGTTTTTTCAAAAATTCTAGAAAAATTAATGATCAAGCGTTTAGCTAATTATCTCAATAAATTAAATTTTTTCTCCCAAAGCCAATATGGTTTTCAACGAGGAAAATCTACAGAAGATGCTCTTTTCAATTTTTCCAACTTAATTTATTCTAGTTTTAATAATGGCAATAAAACAACCGGGCTATTTGTAGATTTCACAAAAGCTTTTGATCTTGTTAATCATGAAATTTTATTGATGAAGCTCGAAGCGGCTGGGATAAGGGGATTAGCGTTGCGGTGGTTCCGCAGCTTCCTGACTGGTAGGGAGCAGCGGGTGAGAGTGGGCAACTGCCTCAGCGAGCCTCTTCCAGTCACTGTCGGGGTACCTCAGGGATCCGTATCCTCTGCTATTTTATTCATTTTATTTATCAACGATTTGCTTACAAAAAACTTTCATGGTCACATTCAGGCTTTTGCTGACGATATTGCCTTTTTTTATTCCAATAAAAATAAAGAGACTGTACAAAATAATATTATCTATGACTTGAAAATCCTTCAAGAGTGGTGCACAATAAATAGAATGAGAGTAAACGTTGCAAAGACAAAATATATCAATTTCGATTTTAAAGCATTCATTTTTGCATTCATTTTTGCAATTATATATCATACACAAAATTGAGACAATCGTGATAATTGTGACTGTGAAGAAATTGAAAAGGTAAAGTCATTCAAGTACTTGGGTTTAACTTATGATGAGAAAATGTCATGGAAAACTCATATTCAAAATTTGCATGTAAATGTTAGAAGAGCAATAAGAAAGTTCTATTTCCTGAGAAGCATCTGCGATGAGCAGCTAATGAAAACATTGTATTATGCTCTCATACACTCTCAATTACAGTATGGTTTGGTATGTTGGGGTGGAACTTTTAAAACTATTATTAATAGGTTAAGAATAACCCAGAATCATTATATAAGATTGATAATGTTTAAAAATGTAAGGGAGAGTTCTTTTCCTTTGTATGTAAATTTGAAAATAATGCTATCCAAAATTTATTCGTTTTTAAAGTTTTAAAATTGTTTTATTTGAAAAGCGGAAACTGTGGTACGGGAAATCTTTATTACAATATGAGAAGCGTTAACCAGCTACTGTGTAGGACACCAAAGGTGAGCAGGGAAATTTTTAGGCACTCGTTTATGTACTTAGGACCTTATATTTACAATAAATTGCCAATTGAATTGAGAAGGTGTGATTCCTATATTATCTTTTGTGAGAGAGCAAAGAGCTGGTTATTTACAGTGAACGACATATGGATGGTTAGAAATGTTGTTAGATAATGGTGCAGGTTGAGCTAGCATTGTTCAACGGCACCATTCTCATAAAAATATTATTATTCAATTGAATCACTATTCCACTAAGGCATGTACGGTATTATATTAATTATATTAATTATTACATTTAAATGCATTTCATTTATTCCAGTTTTTGGTTTTCTGGGCTGTTTCAATTTATTTGTTTTTTATCTCATGCGCTACAGGCAGTAGTTTCAGTATTGTTTTAGCAATCTTAATCACCTAGACTAGACTCACAGCTTTTATTTTTATTTTTTTCATACAAGTTTATTTTTATTTGTATTATTTATTATTTAAGTTGATAATGTTTTTACCTTGTTAATTATACTTTGATTATCTGATCACACAACTGGATACGTGATCAGTATAATTTCCAAGATACTATTTAATTTCTACTTTTGTAATTTGTAATTTGAGGAGGAAATAAATTCATTTATTCATATTATTAGACTAAACATATATTTTTCATGTTATTTTTTTAATGATTGTATCAAGTAGGTCTTCTAGGTTTTATTAAAAACCAACAGTGAATAATAAATTAGATTGTAATATGACAATGAAGACCAAGACAGCAATACTCAATTCATATTAATTAATGAGATCCTACATTTGTTCAATTCTAAAATTCATTGGATTCGCCAATGATTCGAGAGAAGTTGATGATCTATGAGTTTATGATAACTACTATAGAATAATCACTAGAAATTCTTATTAACTGTACAAGAATCAAGTTTAATGGTAACTATTGTGATAAGTTATGTGTAGACCACCCACCTACCTTTGATAAACCAGTGCATATTATTGACCACTGCGCAGAATAATCCAATAATTTCAGAAAAAATGTAACCTCCCTTAGTTATAAAACCTGCAATGCATCCCATTTGCGATAAATTTCAATTCTACCTATTGATAAGAAATCATAACGAAATTAATTTTCTATGTTAATAATAATTATCGCATGTTCTTATACATAAATAAATACTTGATTATTCACAACTTGTTTGTATGCTTAACTGTCAGCCAGTTGCGTGGCATGCTTCTCAATTTTATTCAGTTTGTATGGAAAATAATTTTCCATTTTTCAGAATGTGGAAGATTTCCACAATTGCCGAAAACTGAAACGATGGTGAGATGCATGATTACAGATGGTGCTGTACCTTTAAACTTGATGGGAGATTGTTTAATTGTTTACCGATCGCGATCTGACTTCAACGCTGAAGTGAAGGAAGTTTCAGATGTGAGTAGCCTATGCAGTGATAGTATTCTGTTCAAATAGTACACATTCCCTTCTCAAGACAGTCTCAATTTTATTTCAAAATTCTTTCAGGAATACTGCTATGCTAAATTCACGATTAATGAAAATACTCCAAACGTTATAAGTGCTATTTGTGCACTATTCAAAAAAATATACAAAGAGCACATGCATTCGAATACTCACTGGGGGGCTCTCAACAAAGCTTTGAAAGGTCCAGAAATTAAAAAATCGTTCATGGCAGATTATGATAATTACGTTGACTTTATGGAGGGTAAGATCGTTCTCCTTATCTTTTATTCTCTAATATTGATTCCAGTAAGTTCAGTGAGCCTATTACTAACTTACTATTACTAAAACTATTTGAGTAACATATCAAGCTAAAACTCTTGTCAATCTTCAAAAATGTATCTATCTTGAGAAAATATGAGTTCCCAGTTCACAATTCGATTCAGGTTTGGTTACTTTGTTATCAGGTGTCTTGATTACAAGCATACCGGTATCTTACAACGCTATACTTTTGGACATTCTCTTTTAATTTATTTTGTATTCATATAACGATCTCCTAAGTTGATACCTTGACACTAATTCCTTCATACAGGCAGAATTGTGTACTCTATAGATGAAGCCTAAATTGTCATACAAGAAAAATGTGTTTAATGCTTGTTAAAAATGCTCTATTTGGTCAAATAAAATATTTTTATCAACTGAACATACGATGAAGCAACTAATCAGTATATTATTCTCTATGTTTTTCTGATAATTTAAATAAATATTATTATAAACTCATACCCAAGATCAGACCCTACTACGTCTCCTTAGAATATTCTATTGAACTGTGTTTATTCATATTATGTATAATATTAAGCTTTTTTATATGGTACATATTATGTTTTTTATGTACATATTATGTTTTCTATGTATTACATTTGTTGTGATGAATATATTGAAAATGAATCTTTTGACGTTATAATCCATTTTGTTTACAGCTACTACAATCAATTTACAGTCTGTGGTGAAATTTGAAATCGACGAAGATCTTTTCAGCGCAGTGAAAATTATGCCGCACACCCGAGTGCATCCAAGTCCGGTCGATGCTGTCGAGGGTCTTGTCAAGCAATGGATACAACAAGTTCAATCGGTAAATTCAAATAAAATTATGCATGTAATAACAGAGATCTTTTGAAAATATACATACAGTAATATGCAATTAATTACTTACAAGAATATCTAATATATCGAAGATTATTATAATATTCATCGATTTGCATGACACCAGTGCATTATGTTGTAGTTGAATAATTACAGGACAATTCTACACTATTTAAAACCTTTATTAATTTTTTTATCATTCATTATTTTAAAATCATCCAATAATCTATTCATTTTTTGTTTTTCAATATCGTGACCATTTATCATAAATAGCCTACATATTATTATACTAACACATCCTGTATTGAACTAACTATCACATCCAACAAAATAAAAACACTAGCAATGATGAAATTTTACGTTGAGTGTTTCTGTAGTCTTAAAAATTACTTGTTGCTTTATAAATAACTAATAATTTTTTTCTTATTCACAAAGGTTTTGATAGAAAGTGATCAGATACGCTGCGAGGCATCGACTATATCTCCACAATCAGAATTGGAGTACTGGCGTCGTCAACTAACTCAATTCGCAAGCATAGTTGAGCATTTCAAGTCGAACGCATGTGAGGCTTACATCAATCTTCTGATCAATTTTGAGTCGCCTTTGATGGAGGTGAGTGATTCAACAAGAATCGATCTCTAATAAAATCCATTCAATATTGTTATTCAATCCAATACGGTACTAAATTATAATACAGTTTGAATATTACAAAATGGTTCAAATCACAATCAATGAGTGTCTTCCACAGAAAAAAACTGTTCTTCACGTTCAGATAAAAATATTGCTTTGATTTTAATTATCTCGAATGCTCAAGCTTCTAATGTTGATTTTACTACTTATTTTATTATAATTAAATAATTATTTTATTGTATATTATTTTACATATTCACATTTCCATGGATACAATTTTCATAAATTAAAATATACAAACAATGTTTGGTTTGAAATAATCAGCGTTTGCTGGGGTATTCTTAATTAAGGATGAAATGAGTTTTTTCTATTCGAGTAAGTAGGTTTTGTCAATATAAAAAATTGAGTTGTAATACTTTCATCCATCAATAAATATGCACATTAAAATTCGAACATCAGACTTATACGAGAACATTTCAACCCAATCAGATTATTTCATCAATTTTGGTTTGATAATTATTTAAGAAATAAGGTAAGTTTTAAAAAATCATGAATTTATATTGACAGAAGTGGAATAATGTCCATGAACGGGCCACATCAGCAATGTATGAAGCTGGTGATAATGTGAAGTTTTTATCGGCCTTGGAAGAATATTGGAAACCATTGTATACATCAAATCCTGAAACTATTGGAAGCTACGTAAAGAGTCTCTTATTCGCTATCAAGACTGGATTCTCATCATCCAGATATTTGAATACTTCAGAAAGGATTACAGCTCTTTTAGTGAAGGCAAGTGTTGAAATAATGAGAGTATAATTAATATGAGAATATTCTTTGCAATGGAAAATTATTTACCCAAATACTCCACAAGAATTGGTTATGAGTTCACATTTCGATCAACTTGAGGTTCTGAAGCTCTTATAATCTCAGCTTCTTCCGAAGGAAATGCTAGTCATAAAGATTGACATTTTTTTGTACAAATCTCTAAAATAAAGTAAGTATTCTGAATGAAACTCATAGGGGATTTTTTTTAAAGGATATTGCACTCTGTGAAATGTTATACTTTGAAGAAAATACCGTGATGTGACACTGTCTTATTTCAGGTGAAATAATATTCGCTCTAGCTTTGTATTTTATCCTAAATGAGAAGTAAATCAAAATTAATTTTTGAAACGAAAAAATTTAAGTTTTTATGAATGGTATCGTATGTTGTAAAGTGGTTCTTTCAAAAATTATATTTATTTATTATCAAATGTTATTCAGTTGACAGTTCATTGGTTTAGTGGTTGCAATAATAAGCTATCGATAAAATGAGTTAAACTCCTTGCGCTTGCTACTCTCATTGTAAGTGAGACCAATTTAAGAGCCGAACTCCTTTTAATACCATTTATTACTTTTAAAATCGCTTCCCGGTTGTTCGGAAGCCATCTGAAGCTGTAGGTTCACTTATCTCTCATCATCATCCGTCTCATGACCCACTCACAAGTGTAGAGCTCATCTGAGCATCATCCTCAGAAAAAAATTAATTTCACAAAATTTTGAAACATTTTAATTCTATCTAATTTTAAGAGAATTAACTGTAAAAGAAAACTTTTTAATTTTGACAGGTGACGAACCAAATGCTGAATAGTTGCTATGCTTATTTAACAGAAAATAAGACAAAAACTATTTGGCAACAAAAGAAGAGTACAGCTATCAGTAAAATGAAGGTAGGTGAATATTCCTTTCACGCTTCTAGAAAAGCTGACAAACTATATGATTATTTTAAATTATTAGGTCTCAATAATTGAGACCTATAATTATACTTCAATTCTTACCTGTAATCTGGAGAATTTTATAGAATAAATAATAGATCATTCATAAATATATATTCTCATTTTATATATTCATAAAAATACACTCATGAAGGCTTTTTGAATCTATTCTCGAATGGAAGGATAGTAACAAGATTCCCCTTTCTAAAGTTATGTTTAAAATATTTTATAGTAGATGAATCCATTGCTGATGAATAACGTTCGACTGTTCTATTGTAGATCTGCCTGAATCTCTACGAGAACTACTATCAATGCTACAGCGAAATAAAAAACGATGTTGCTGACGCTTTCCAGGAAAGTGAGTGGAACTGCTCTGAGATGTCGATCTTTGGAAATCTCGAAAGATTCGGAAAACGTTTGAAAAAGGTAATAGTATTTCATTAGGCAATGCATATATACCTTATGCTGTATTTTTTTTTGTATTCTGTTATTACAGCTGAATAAAAGGACATGTAAGTTTACAAATAAAATCAATCACTGAGTTGAAGTCTATTGCAGGAGGAGCTCCTCCTAGTAACTGGCAGTATCTGGCAATAATTATTATCAAATTAAAATCCCAATTAAATGATGCAAATCACCCCGAACACTTCTGTTATTGCAAATGTTGACAACAGGGTAAACAGCTAGATGGAAATTCGATGAGCGCTACTATACAAAAATTATTTGTCAGCCCGGGACAATAATTTTTGTATTGTAGCGCTCATCGAATTTCCATCTAGCTGTTAACCCTGTTGTTAACATTTGCAATAGCAGAAGTCTTCGGGGGTGATTTACAACATTTAATTGGGGTTTTCGTTTAATAATAATAATTCATTAATTAGCATTTGAACAAATGTAACTTCCAATTTATTTCCATCTGTATCTGGAAATAGTCAAATTCACCTCGCTAACTCTGTAAGATGACGAAGAAAAAAGTTTAAGAAAGAATTCATAATGGTTGTCTCAGATCAGTATAAATGTGTTGTGATGATGAAATGTGGTGGCGAAGTGGTGTAGGGGGGGTATAAGAGAATGTATAACTGTGAGATTATTATATTATGAGAAAGTGAATCTTTCAAAGAATTCACATGTTCTTAAAAAATGGAAAATCTGTTTTTTCTCACTTCTTATCAATCGCTATTTCACACTATCACTTGCGTTTCTCTTTTGTTCCAGCTAACAAGTGTTCTAGAAACAGCACTCAAGTATTCAATAATTGAAAGTTCAAAAATCGAAGGCATTGAAGAACATGCGATGAAGTTTAAACAAATATTTGTGACCATTTCTTCGAAACCTTACGACGCAATAAATAGTTATCGCAAGCCAGATTTCGACGTCGACTATGAGAAGTTTATGACTGCGATTGAGGCAGCTGAGGTGTCGCTGCGAGAGTTCATGCATCAGACATTGGCACTCATTCCGAAATTCGAAATCACTCTTGGAATGTTGGCAAGGTGGGTTTCTATCAATTCATAAGCTACACCTTTCCTTATTCATAACTCACTCAAATCTTAAATATCCCGTTTGTAACTGCCCCCTAAATACCCCATAATGTCCCCTGAATCTGTACCCTTTTTCTCTCCATCCGTCTGCACCGCGTAATCTGTGGTCTCTGCTGCTGCTACAATTGAGTCTCCGTGCGTACTCTGTGGTCACACGACCGTTGGATTCAAAACTGCAGTCTGCTCGGTTGAGAAAGGAGACTCAGTCTCCGAAAATTTCCCCCCCCCCCATTTCTAATGTAAGTTTTTAAGTGTTTTCAATCTATTTATATCGTGTCTCCTGTTTTAATTTATATATATATATATATATATATATATATATATATATATATATATAATATATATATATATATATATATATAATCTGAAAAAGCTTCCTTTCCACTTGTTAGTAAAATTCTTAGCTCTCAGCACTATCTAACAATAATTGTTAATAATATGAACAATTGTAAATAATAAATAATTATTATTTTACAGTTGGTCTAAGTAGTCTGAAAATATATTATAAGAAAGACAGTCATAAAATCAAGTTATGTATTAAGAAGAGGTATCATATTCAAAAAGAAATAGATTTAGTATTTATATATGATTTAGACGTGAATTTAATATTAAATAAAGGATGCATTGTTAGTTTTGTTCTATTGAATGAAGAATCTAACATTTATATTGATAGAAACTCATTTACAATAATGCAATAAATAAAATTGATTATTTCACAGTTTGTTTCAAACATAGTTAGGCAATGGAGAATGGGAAGGTATGTGATTCTTTGACATTGGTGTTTTTAGTATTTTGATACTCTAATTCTTATAAATTATCCTGATTTTTATCAATTTTTGATACTCTGTTGTTTTAAAGTAATACTGCCGTGTATATTATTACATGTGAAATATGAAAGCTGCGAAGGTGATTTGTTCTAGTTAATGTTGTTTCACAAAAATCTAGTAGTTGCCGACCACTGTGAATAATCTTTTATCGTTGATAGGAAATCCAACCGTAATCAACGTTAGTGAAAATTGTCTCGTGATATTGTATATTAGTGTATTATGATGTGTTGACTAGACCTAAAATTAAAAGGAATCAATTTTCTTGTAGGTTTGATAAACTGAATCTTGACAGCCTGAATATGACTGGAGCTTACATAAATTCATTGGAAAAATTCACCAGTGAAATAGAAGAGCTCCGGGACTATTATAATGAGACTAGAACACTACCGGCAATTCCAAGGAACATGCCTCCCATGTCGGGACGAATCTATTGGATGAGACAAGTCTATAAGCATATGGGTGTACCAATGAATATCTTGAAGGTATGGTTCTCAAAAGTAGTGAAAAACTGCTTATTAAAATGAAGTTTACGTATTGCCATTTCTCGGCTTTTTAACAGAACTACTTGGAGTACAGTACTAGAAATAGTTCAAAAAGTGGCCAATTCTAATAAAAGATGCAACTCTTTGAGCTGCACGGGTTTAGCTACTTTATCAATAATCAATTATCAATCATTATTAGAACTAACAATCGTTACCGCAGACTAACAAAAATTCAATAACATTTCTAATTATTCCTATGATCTTCCATCAATATTATTGAAATTTCTAAAGAATCGTTTAAGCATTTTTTAAATTCATGGAAAGTAAAGTGGCTAGAGAAACTTATTATATTTGAAAGGTCAATAATAACAAAAGTGCATCTAATATTGATTGAAATAAAGTACAAATATAATTCTTGTTTACTCTTTTATTTGAAAAATCCCTCAAAACAAAAGGTCTATGGTAAAACTGACGACGGTGGAACAAATTGGAGGACATGTGCTTTCACTTGTGACCCTTTCCATCCACCCACCGCTCGGAATTTTTTTCAAATGAGTAAAAGTAGGGTGCACCCGTTTACAATCATTGTGTTTTTCAGAAACTTTGAAATAATTTATAAGAATAAATAATTAGAGACAATTCTATTCTTAATTTTGAATAGATGCTATGGAAATTCACTTTTACTTCTCTGATTGCAGGATAAAAGGGAAGTAATGAGATCCGATAACGCTCAAAAAATGATCATTCTTTTCAATTGCTTGCAAAGAGTTGCAATTGAATATGAAGTTTTGCATCACAGGAACTGGTCAGCCTTCTGTATCCAGGTCAGGACTCAAAATCTCTGATTTTTCTCAATCAATATCTGAATATTTCGACATGACAGTCAATTGTATGATTTCAATTTCCTCTCATCTTCAAATCAGAGGTGATGAACAATCAGCTTGACTTCTGAAATATGTATTAAACTCATATGATCCATCTCTTTAGGGTCGGATAAATTTATATATGTTTTTATTATTCTATGTAGATTCTCGAGTAATATTTCAGTTATTTAACTACTTTCCCAAAATAACTTAGTAAAGAAGAAGTATTAAATTATTTTTTAGATCTATTCTGCCTTATGTGTGCCAGTGCTTGCTCAAGAGAAAACTCAGTTCTACATCGTCAATCTTCATCAGAATGTTTACGAACTGGTTTTGGAAACTAAAATCATGAGAAGAATGAAGTTGGAAGTTCCAGATCTAGCTCAATTGATCGTAGCATTTGTCAAAAATCTAATGAGGACAAAGGCACAGTTGCACTCTCTAATCAAAAGGAACTTGAAAATTTTGTAAGCTTTACTCATTTAATCGTCTGTAACACGTGAATGCTTAGTAGTTTATTGAATAACTCCATGGAACGAGTTCTTGACCTCACCATACGAAATAAGTACCATTACGGTATGTACGGTATTTGTTGTTTTATAAGTTCTTTAGAAAATAGCAGTGTGCAAAAACTCGATCTTGCAAGTCTTGCATGGTTGAATCACTGGTACTGAGTAAGTGATCGGAATGAAATTAATTTCTCGATTATTGGAATCTCTATTCAAAAATATAATTTTTAAACCATTAAGTTTTCTGTTTCTAAATTCTCATGCGATACACCATTTCATGGTCTGTTAGGAACTTTTTGTGCCAAATACTGATCATAAACTCACAATAGTTAATATGAAGTATTTCAAAATATACTTGATAAATTCAATTCTAGTATTTTCAGATAATATAACTTTTATTGGCTCTCCATTTCTGTTTTATTTCAGGAAGTCAATTCCTCCCTTATTGAACGAACTTGCTCAATGCCAGGTTTTCAAATTGGAAAATGCTTTTGCACCATGTTTGTCATTCGTTACCTGGACTTCCCTGAATACCGATTCGGTTCTAGAATCGATTGAAAAAACTTTGGCAGAAGTGGAACTCTTCATGAAAGAGGTTTGTCTAAACTTATACAATATACGTTTTTTTAAGTCTTAAGTTGATGCAATCCATGATATGTGAGTGGATTCTGGATCTATGATGATTTCATTCCTATTCCAATGTGCCGACGTCCATCGTGATTAAGAATAATTTCAAAAATATACAGAGTAATTGTATAGTTTGAGAACGGTTTAATGCAGTGATAACCTGGTAGATTGATCACTTTCCTATTTAAAATATATGAAGATCCATACAAAATGGTATCATGAGTAAAACTTTTTACAAAGACTCGCAGGTTTCTAACTGAGCTTATTCATCAATAAAATTCATAAATCAGATAGGATAGCTTCTATAATGACAACAATATTGTCTTGTTTACAGGCCAATGATTTGATAGAAGCTCGAATTGAGGAAGTATTGAATGGTATGGCGTCACTTCTGATGGTAGTGCTGCCAAATGAGCCAGTCATGTCCTCCCAACTACTGGCAAAAAATCTGGAATATCATACTTCTGTCGCTGAAGACATGCACAGACGCTCCCAGAGCGTCGAAGATTCTGTCATTGAACTGATTGATAAATTCGTTTACGCTTCAGTGCAGATAAGTAAGATCTCAGTCACTAATGTTCCGCTTACAAAATAGAAAGGCATTGAATTCAATAGAATGCAACGATTATAAAGAGTATGTTATCTGTTAGCAATATGTGCAATATTCAAGCAACTCTTTATGATTTTTCAAGTTTTTGCAAATCCGAATTCCAATTGGCATTCACAAACAGGAAAGAAGAACTTATAAATTGAGAGATATCAATAATACCATAGTTTATACTATAATTTGAATTTTTCTTTAATTTTCATTATTAAATATACTAGCAAGCAACTCGTGCTCGGTAAGGGTCTAATTAAAAACTTGACATAGGCCTCTGGAATCTTGAAGAATTTAAAATAGGCCTATAACCATCCTCGTGAAATTAAGAATCCATGTGCTAACTTTGAAGTTAATCAGTTAAGTAGTTGAGACTTGATGATGCGTCATTCGTATGTGTATAAGCCGATTCTTTCCTTCATTATATTATAGATTTGAAATTGAAATATGTCAAACATTTCCAGAATTTGTCATTTTATAAGTCATATCACTATAAATTGTTTAAAAAATTAGAATTATGAAGATTTTTCAGAATTTATAAGTCAAATGCTAGATTTATGTCCCAGTAAAATTTACTTGAATTCATTGTTACATAATGTGTGAAAGATTTTTAAGAACCGGTGGAATCTCTGTAGCTTGTCTACAGAGATATTCGATTTCTACTACTAATATCAGATTCGAGATACATGTCAGTAGAACAGTTTTGGGCTTTAAGCCTGTTGTTCCTATCGCAATCATTTATAGTTGAGAATTATATTGTATGTATCTATGTATAAATAAATAAATAAATAAACATTCATGATTACGTTTGTCCTTGTATGATTCACTCTTCAAGTCTCAGAGATTAAATACATTCCATTATAATTCCATTTTAGTATTATTCCATTAATAGTAAATTCCACTTTTTAATTTTTCTAGTGCCACATATGGATGAGAGCTTTGACGTCAACAGCCTAACAGTACCTTCAATGGAAATATTCAACTACTTTGAGCAAAAAAATATTGAAGCCATCGCTAAATCAGTGGTGAAATCATTCACTGCACTCTGGTCTCGTGTTGATCCTACAGTGTAAGTATTCACATTCTATTTATTATTATGTATTTTTATTTACCATGATTTTATCCTTTTTTAGAAAAATATGGTAAATATTAAAGATTTTCTCTTATCTTTAACACTTCTAATACATGAAGCAAACAAACAATATAGTTCCAATCTGCCTGTTACCATGAACTTCACATCAATAATTCACAATTATCAATGTGTACTTCCGCTCTTTTTTGACTGGCCACTAACGGTAGAACATGCATGATACATAGTCGTCATACATTGTTGTGTCATCACATCTGTGATCATAACAAAACGCATCGAGAAAAATTATTTTTTTTAATGTAATTTTCGATTCACTATGAAAAAACTATAAAACTTCAGTTTATCAATTGATGGCTCAAGTAGTTTATGTACTAAGAGATTATGAGAGCAGTAAAAATGATATAGTTTACGTACACTATCACAAATTGATTTTAAACTAGTTCAAAAGGCTTCCTTTTCATCAGCCTCCTGGTAAGATCTTCGTTGTGTAGTAGTTGGCTTGCCTCAGCGTTGACATGATGATGGAGTCTCTACTCATGCCGCATGGCAAATCGACTTATCTCATTGGACAAGCAAAATTTTTAAGGTTAGGTTTTTTTATTCAGATTTATTGTTTATTTTTTCTTCGCTGCTCTATTTGAGGTTGATTAATTTTTCTATAATAATTTATAGAAATTTATTTTTCTATTATAATTTGTAATTTTCCAATGGTTCATTTATTGTTATTAGTTCGTTTATTCTATGTTAGAAGCCTTTCGCTAATGAGGATCACGTGTCGCCTATGTGTATGATAAACATGCTTGACATGCCTGTTTTCTACCGTTAGTGGCCAGCCTTAGAGGATTAGGCCTAAGAATATTGAAAAATTAAAAAATCAGTCATAAATCTTCAAGCTTTGTAAAATGTAGATCCAAGTCATTTGGGAAGATGGTATTTGACTAAAAGGAGCTAGGCCTTGAAATAATGGATCAGAAACTACTCAATCAATGAGTTCTATCATAGCCACCTTTAATACAAGGCCCCGGCCTACGATATTGCAACGTCGCAGTGTAGGCCTAGAATCTAATACATGATTGGTGAAAAATATTTTAAAAAATACCAGCTGATCTTTTTCACCAATCATGTATTAGATTCTAGCTAGGCCTACACTGCGACGTTGCAATATCGTAGGCCGAGGCCTTGTATTAGAGGTGGCTATGGTTCTATCTGTTAGATGACTCACTAAATGTGGTGCTTGATTGTTTCACAGGATGAAACACGAAAAAAATCAAGTTACAAATTTGAGAAAACCTCTCTTACTGGCTGATGTGGTTCTGAATATTCCCAACATAATTCTCTCGCCAACATTTGAAGTCATGCAAGCCAATTTTAGAAATATTCTCCAGGGAATACTGGAAGTTCCCAAATCAATTATGATGTGGGGTGTCAAGAAAGGTCATGTATTTGTAGACTCGAATACTAAGGTGCATGACATATCTCCCATTGGTAATTATCACATTCATGAATGATCAATACATGATTATTTCGTATTGGTTCGATTGAATAAAAACTAGAATCTAGTCACTAGCAACTAGTCATTAGTTCTTGCTATACATATAAGATTGTACAGCTGGCTTGTACATTTGCTTGGAAATGACTTGGAATTTGCAATTGCTAGCTTTTATTCAATCGACCCATTTAACAACAAAAACTTAAACATTCTCTTGTATAGTCTACTCAATTCTGAATTCTCTAGCTTCGAGAATTATTAGCATACATTCAATCTATTGTACTTACAGCTTCTCAGGCGGCTGGGGTAAGGCCAATCGAACATAGAGCTAGAACACGAATCTTGGATTATAAAACGCATGGAAAAAATCAAACTTATGGAAAGCGTGAGAAGATTTATGTCTCATGTCGTGAGATGAGTCTCCAAAATGTATGATATTAGTCACAGCTCCACAGCTATTAAATAACTAGATATTATCCTGATTCTCAATAGTCTCTGTTCAGAACAAGCATTCGCTCGTTAGGTCTAAAGGCGAACGCACACAGCAGCAGACAGACGTAGGAAAAATCCCTCCCCAGGTGTTCAACTGTTACAACGAACACAACATACATAAATGTTGCAACGGAACACCTCCGTCTATCTGCTCACGTCTGCAAGTAGACGTTTTCTCTATTTTTCCGTTTGTCTGCTGTTGTGTGCGTTCAACTCAACCCCAACCTCATACACGTAACTCTCATATAGAACAAATAGGTCCAATAAAATGTTGTGAATTCAATATGAATTTTGGTTTCTCCACTAGCAATATCTCCAATCACCATACATTGTATTTGAGGTTTTTGCTTAGAGTGATGCCCTACTCATGAGCTCTAGGCTTGTGCGTGGGTAATGAGGTGGATGATAAAGAGAGATGAATGGACCTACATGCGGTTTTAGCTGGGTCCCGAACCACCGGGAAGCGATTTACAACTCATGAATCATATTCAGAGGAGTTGGTTCAAGCTGTCACTCTTCCAAAGGCAGAAGATTTTAGATCCAAGCTTCTTTGTTCAACTAAACGCCTAATAATTGCTAAATTTGATTCATCAAAGATGTACTGTTTTTTCTTTTACAGACAGCTTCAGATCATCCACAACAGAAAAACAATCTTCTTCATGTGAACAAATTGTCCCTGCAAAAGTTACAACTCATAAAAAGAACTATTTCAGAACTGTATCCAAGCACAAGGATGTCGTCAACTTGCTAGAAGATCTGCAAAACAGTCTCATGCTTATCAAACCGGCCATCCAAAATGCACTCCAGGTACAGTGCACTTATTTTTCAACTTTCTGAGGCCAACTTTAGGATTTCTTTACATACGTTATTCTTCCTTATAATAATATAATTGACCATTGTTTTACACAATGCTTCTTTGAACATTGTTTTTATTTGGCCACCATTGTTATAAATTGTATTGTAAATTCTGAATATCCACAACTACGAAAGAAAATGTAGAAAAAATGGCAATGTTAAGTTCGGCCTAATCACTCTTTTTCGCTTCAGGGCTACCGGTCATTCAGCTATCTATGGGAAAACAACCGAGAAGAGCAGATAAAAACTTTTGTGCAGTCTGACCCTCTTACAATCGATATTCGTGATTTTTTCTTGAAATTGGTGAAACAAAATGAAGAAATCAATAGTTTACCCAAATTCAATGTTATCGGACCTTTGCAAATGAGACTAAGTGAGTAAAATAATATTGGCTTTAATTGTTTATTTCACTGATAAATATTTTCTTTTGCAAAATATGATC
Organism: Nilaparvata lugens; assembly: GCF_014356525.2. Taxonomy (NCBI): domain Eukaryota; kingdom Metazoa; phylum Arthropoda; class Insecta; order Hemiptera; family Delphacidae; genus Nilaparvata; species Nilaparvata lugens. Next base: position 61,095,705 of record NC_052504.1, on the reverse strand, counting down.
ATTCAAATGAAGTGAATGTGTGCCCAATCTATATTTTGTATTGTAAAGAAAATGGAAATAAAATAATAATAAATTATTCTCTGTCCTCATCATATTGTGGTCAATAATGATGAGCTCTGACCACTGATGAGGGAAGAATAATGCAATTAGTTTTGTTGTACCACAATATTACCTGCGTTTGAATAGAGCCCGAAAGAAATTGCATTGCTTTTTACATTCCTATTGAACTCCCCTAGATTAAACTTCCCTGAAATGTGTTTTTAGGCAAATTATTCTCTACAGCACTATTGAAGCAACACATTTATTTCAGGGATCATGTTGTCAGTCCAATAAAGTACTTAAGAGGAAGATTTTTTATATAAATGGGACTGATAACAAGTTAGTTACTTCTTTTATACTTCTAGGCACTACTAGATACTGTATTTTAGGTAAATAGCTACTTCTTATAATGATAATTACTGTTCCCCAGTTATATTGAAAACAACATATTGCGATTCACTGTTATTGTTCCTCGCCAGTTTTGAACTCCAATCAAAATGTGAATTCATGTACATTGTATACTATCTTCCATAAGCCATAGGCATCCTTTCAGCAGAACCCGTTCATACCTTCACATTCTACTCTACTGTGACACATCTATTATTTTGCCTTTCTTTTTCCTAATTTTCGACTTTTCTCAATAATCTAATCTCTTGATTTAAAGTATTTTCGAATTTTTAACTCTCATGTAATTGTATTGCAGTCAACTTCAAAGCATCGTTATTGGCTGAATGGAAAATGTGGAAATCGTTTTTGGGAAATACTATAATTGATGCTTATCGTATAAAGTTGTATAAAATCATAGATTTCATAAACGATAATAATACAACTCTCCAGAGGAAAATAAAAGATTTGGACGATGTGAGAATAGTGATGAAATGCTTGGAAACGATTCGAGACGATTTCATAATGATAGATCAGGGAATCATTGTTATTGAGGAAACGTATGCCATTCTTGCCAAACACTCCATTCCAGTAGACATTGACGACAGCGAAAAAGTTGATGGCCTCCGGTATAATTTCACAACTATGCTGAAATCAGTAAGTAGACTCAACTTCTATTGTTACTCATTAATTCAATTTTTTTCAGAACTATCTTGAGCAATCAGTAATATTATTACTTTTAAGTAATATTGGTGGAAGGCCACTTATAGGGGTTTTACCTCGCTGTGATGAATATGTAAACTTACCACCTGTTGCTTGTAGTGGGATCAACATTTAAAATACCCACTTTTATTTGATTTAGGAAGATTTTTTCCATGGAGCTCAAGCTGATACAAAATGAAACAGAAGATTTCTAGGCAATATTTGTATTCAAGGTTGCTCTCAAATAGTAGATTTAATGGCTGAATATGGTTTTATTTTCAATTCTCTTCCAATCACGGTTTGATGAACTGTGGGATAAATACGAAGTGTACAGTAGCGGAGAGAAACTATTTGGAATGACCATCAGTGAGTATCCCATTCTTCAAGAGAGGAAAAAACAATTCAACCTTCTACAGAAACTTTATGGTCTCTATCTGCTCGTCAATCAGTCCATAGATGGATATTTTGAACTGGCATGGTATGAAGTTGATATTGAAGTAATAATGGCTGAGCTTCAAGAATACCAGAATAGGTGAGATGAAATCTCAATATTACAACCATAAATTCTGAATTATTTCACAGGATATCTTTGTCAATATTGAGTCAAAAGAAAGAACTGATCACTTTATGATAATTGAAAGAAAGTGCTTGGTAATAAAAACTGTAAAAATGTATATTAATATTCCAACCGATAAAATCTACTTTGGAATGATTTCTACGGATAGAAATTTGGATTTTCTTTCAATAATAAGAATGATTTCTCTTTTTATTTACAACACATTCCAACTTCCACATCACACCACAAATTTGTAAATAAGATAAACTTACAATCTCGCTTACAATAAAACAAAATAGGTTATATCTTGTTCTAAATTATTGTTCTCATGATTGATATTTCCATGATAGATGACAAACCTTACAAAAATTTAGTCACTGCGCTGCAACATCAGCCTCATTGCAAATTGTTGATTCTCAGTCTTTGAATGACCTTCCACATGATTTCTATTTCTTTCTCAGTTTTTCTGTTTGTAAAGCATTTTTTCCAAATGCATTACCATTTTATTAATTACACATTGCATACTCAGATTTAGTTCAGTGACTTATTTCAAATTGCAGATGTCGAAAGCTTCCCAAAGGTATGAAGGACTGGCCAGCGTTCATTGAATTGAAGAAGAAAATTGACGACTTCAACGAAACATGTCCTCTTTTGGAAATGATGGCCAACAAAGCTATGAAGGAGAGGCATTGGAAACGTTTGGAGAACTTGACTGGCTGTGTATTCGATATTGAATCCGATATGTTCACTTTGAAGCATGTCATGGAAGCTCCACTTCTTCAGTACAAGGATGATGTCGAGGTATAAAATATTAGCCATCATTCTTTCATTTATTTCATCTCTCTCTGTTACTGTTACTTGTTACTAGTTAGATGGAATAAATTCATAATGGTCAAAACAGTGGAGCGACGAAGGTAGAGGCTATGAGAGAAGGTGAGAGAGTTGAAAATAATGCATGTATCTAGATAACTCCGATTCCTTCTACCTTCCACCCAACCTTCGCCGCTCCACTATGCTTTCACCCTTAGCAATTGTATTACATCTATAATATAATGGAGGAAATAATTAGCTAATACACGTACGGGATAGGAAAATTATGTTTGACGCATCATCACGTCTGAACTACTCGACTGATTAATTTGAAATTTTTCATATAGATTCTCAATTAACCGAGGATGGTTATAGGCCTATAAGGGCTCAATTCTTCGATATTTCATTACATCAAGTTTTCAGTTTGTCAAGCTTTAAAATAGATCCTTGCGGAGCACAGTTTACCTGCTAGTTATCAATATTTTTATAAGGAACTGACTCTCTAGTGAGATTCACGCTATTAAGGTAGTGGAACTGATAGGAAACAGAGTTGCCAAGTTTAATATCTCCACCTCCCTCTTTAGTAAATAGCTATGAGTCAAGTCATCCCGGATATTCCTACCCTATTAATTTTATTTATCACTAGAAATGAACGTTCAACTTCAACTTGTAAATTAATATCCTGATTCATAAATCGAATTGAAAAAAAAAATATTTTTCTGCTTAATTTAAAAAAAACTATCATTAGAGGATTGATTGTTATGAATTTCACCATATTGGAATATTCATTTTATTTATTAATTTATTGTATGAAACACTATAATCATAATACGATTATGACATTGGAGGAAAAACTAGGCTGAGCCTGTACTATTTCTCTCCAAAAATTTTGATAAAATGCTAATGTTGTCCAAAAGTTAAGGTTATGTAATCACACACTGCTTCGTCACTTGATTTTCGGTCCAGAAATAATGAATTGAAAATTTTGAATTTTGAAGGTTGATGTTATAAATACTCTAAATGAATCAGAAAATGTATCACAATAAATAAAAAACTTTAAAATATTGCACTTATTGAAAAATAAAATTTCAATTTTGTCGCTCTCTCGCTCAACACCTGTCAGGAAATTGCTGTCAAATCCGTCGCCGTGAACTCCACGGAGGAAATGACATTCTGGATCTGGGCAGGACTGCTACATGATCTACTGCGCTGCCTTCTGGCCACTTGATATATGCCTGTGATTCACCTTCAACGTATGTCAGCCCAACCGATGCTGCAAATAGGCAGCGCTACACCTGCATCAATTGCATGCAATTGATATTCGAAACAACAGCTGTTTTCTCACCAATACATTGAGATATTGAATCGCATGCGTCATGGCATGCAATTTATTATCCTCTCGACAGCTGATTTATGATGAATGATTCTATAGTCTGATTTTTACTCTAATATTGGCGTATGGAGGAGGCTCCTTTTCATTTTATATTATCCTTGAAATGCAAAATTTCCAAAAACCTTGTATATACGTCGACGCGCAATATAAAAAGGAACGTACCGATCAAATTTCATGAAAATCTATTACCGCGTTTCGCCGTAAATGCACAACATATAAACATAAAGAGAAATGCAAAACCGTCGACTTGAATCTGAGCATACATAATTCTTGCTTTTATATAATAATAAATCATTATTATTTTATTATTATGCTTCTATATGAACTACATGAATATTTTTTCATAGCTAAACTTTTTTATAGTATTCTTACTTTTCTCATATCACTGTTTTCATTTCTTAGCTAGTTTGAGAGCTAGTAATTATTGAGAGTTACTCTGAAATTCTGAATTGAGTTAGACCCGAGGTGTGAGTCAATTCAGATTCGTTATCCAGTCTCTATTCTTCCCATATCACTTACCAGTTTCTATCAAATATAAAAACCTTATGTTCCAGGATATCTGCATAAGTGCGGTAAAAGAGAGAGATATTGAAGTTAAGTTGAAGCAAGTGATTGCTGACTGGACGCTTGTCGATCTCCAATTTTCGACATTCAAAACAAGAGGAGAATTGCTATTGAAGGGAACTGAAACAGGCGAAGTTATAGCTGCTCTAGAAGACAGCCTAATGATTTTGAATTCGCTGGCTTCCAACAGGTAAATAGTTGAAATTAATACTATCTCTGTAGTTCTTAAGGATCATTTTATATTCAATGTGTTTCTGTAAAATGGAAACAAAGTGTAGTTCAGTTTCTGAATTAGTAGATCAAATTCAAAAAAATGAACATTCTTTGTGAGTAGTGACCAGGTTTATTCTGTATAATATACCGGGTGATTGCAAATGAAATAGACAGTTTGAATAGCTTGTAGAGAATTTATTATTTAAAAGTTTAGATCATTACTTACATGATTACATAGAAGAATTCTTGAAGTTTTTATTGAAAATTTACAGATGTTCAATGTGTGCACCATTTGCAACACGACAGATATCAACACGGTAGTCAAATTATGACCACACACGACTAAGCATCTCACGGTTAACTGTAGCAAGAGCATTTGTGATTCGTTGTTTAAGATCATCGATATCAACAGGAAGCGGTGGTACGAAAACTCTGTCTTTTACATAGCCCCACAAGAAAAAGTCGCAGGGCGTTAGGTCCGGACTACGAGGTGGCCACGGCTGAAACACAACGTTTTCCTCACTTGCACGGCCGATCCATCGTCTAGGAAGATGTTCATCCAGATACCCTCTGACGTCTGAGTACCAGTGAGGCGGAGCTCCATCTTGTACAAAAATGAAGTTACAACTATCTTCATGGAGTTGAGGCATTAACCATTCGGTTAACATGTCCAGATAAATTCTTCCGGTTACTGATGGTTCTTGGAAGAAGAAAGGCCCGTAAACCTTTTCACAAGATAAAGCGCAAAACACGTTCACTTCAGGAGAATCGCGTATATGCTGTACAGTCTCTCTTGGGTTTTCTGTTCCCCATACTCGTACATTATGTCTGTTAACTTTTCCACTAATGTGAAAAGTGCATTCATCACTGAAAATTAGGCGATTAAACAATGTGTCGTCATTTTCAAGACAATGTTGCATCTCTTGACAAAACTTTTTACGTACAACTTTATCATTGTCAATTAAACTTTGTACTAACTACAATTTATAACATGTCATTTTCAATCGTTTCCGCAGAATTTTCCACACAGTAGGTTGAGGAATTTGCAATTCTAAACTCGCTGATCTAGTCGATTTTCCTGGACTTCGTACAAAAACATCACGAACACTATCAATTCTTCTGTAACAGAAGGTCTTCCAGTACTCTTCTTCTTACACACACATCCACTGCTTTCAAAACGTTCATACCAGTCATAAATTGATTGCCTTGTTGGTGGTGGTTTACCGTATTTTGTTCTGAAATGACGCTGCACAACAGTAACAGAGTTTGTTTTGGCTAATTCAAGAACACAATAAGCTTTCTCCACTTGAGTAGCGGCCATATTGCTAAACTAAACTGGCTGTTGTAACACGGAGCAGCCAACAATAGCCAGCAACAGTTCTACCAACATAAACTTTAAGAAATTCCCTACAAACCTATATCACTTACTATGTTGAAATACACCAGTTTAATTTTGTACAGGCTATTGAAGTTGTCTATTTCATTTGTAATCACCCGGTATTATGAATGACTAGCCACATGTGTAATCCTCATTTATATCTCTTGGTTTAATAATAAATAATCGTATTGAAAAAAATAATTTATTCCATGAAAGCTTTAATTTATTGAAAAAGAGACGGATCGTTTCTTTTTCAGTGATTATCTTATCAACTATGTGATAATCATAGTCATAATTATGTCATAATCTATTCTTAGTTGATCCTTGAAATTTTCTTACAAAATTGAAGTTCAAGAATAAGATTTCAAATAAGGAAGATTATATTGAATGATGAGTGGCAATCCACTTAACTGATAGAATAATATTCTTGTTCAAATGAGTACATTACAAAGCATATCTTGAGTGCAAAATGGTAAGCTGGCAATCGATTAAGTCATAACTCTCTCACCACATTGATTGATTCAATGAATGTTAACCTTATTTCTTGAATTTCAGGTACAATGCACCGTTCAAAAAAGAAATACAACTGTGGGTATGGAAATTGGCGACTGCTGGAGAAATACTTGAGAATTGGCTGATCGTTCAAAACTTGTGGGTTTACTTGGAAGCAGTTTTTGTCGGCGGAGATATTGCCAAGCAGCTGCCAGCAGAAGCTAAACGGTTTAGTGTGAGTAACATTATTACAATCTCAAATAAGCCTATTACACAACTTTTGTAAATTTCCCTTATTAGGGGTATTGAAGTATAATGAAAACACTGGGATTTTGTCAAAAAAATATCACTTGTTTATTGTAAAATAACAAACATGTTTCCACACTAATGGTTTCATCATCAGCATTGGTGTCGAAACATGTTTGTTATTTTACAATGAATAAGTAATATTCTTTTGACAAAATCGCAGTGTTTTCATTACGAATAGATATCACAACATCTCACCAGTAACAGTATCTGTATTGAGGTATATTTCCTACCTTCAACGAAGTACATTAGAGAAGCTACATTTCATTCATAAAGGGTTGGATTGGTTGAATTATGTACCATATAGTTCAATAAGAAGCAATAATAGCAATGTATATATAATAGAATTGTAGATTGAATTCTACAAAAATAGAATTGTAACAAGTAGCAATAATTAGAATGAATAATGAGATTCAAGGAACGTCTAGAGAATGCTTCAGTGTATAATGACAAGGGTTGACAATCCAAAACGAAAAAACCATAATCCCGTGTTGCAATTTCAGAATATTGATAGAGCCTGGGTGAAGATAATGATGAGAGCGCGGGAAGTTCACAACGCGGTCGAAGTGTGTGTCGGCGATGAGACGATGCGGCAGCTGCTGCCTTACTTGCTCGAACAATTGGAATTATGCCAGAAATCATTAACTGGGTATGTTGCATAGAAATCTATTGCCCATCATTTTATAAAATAATCAACTTCATATAATTTCTTCAATGAAGCCTTCTGTTAACCGTTCATGAGTTTTTATTGAAATAGGTCTCACATGAGATTCGTAAACCATTGCATTATCATAAAATATACCTATTTATATTACGATGATGGAGTGCAATCCTGTCTATAGTCCAGTTATGGAGATTTGTTTTCGATTGTTTGAATTATGTATTCTACAATTCAAGCTTGTTGAGAAACTAATGAATAAGGCGTAAATGTATGAACATGACAATGAAAGTATCTTTGAAAAAATATAATTTCAGAGATTGTTTTAAAAATATTTCATAGTGCAATCTACATTTTCTCATATTCTTAAAATGCCACATTGCAGAAATTATCTTGAGGCAGTATGGTTAAAATTCCATTAGACATGGAAATGAAACAACTTGCCACTCATAGTTTTGTTTAAGAACTTAATCACTGAGAATAGTATTTAAATATATTTGACAATATATCGAATGAGAATCATTGCCCTTAAAAATTACCTGCCTTTCTATGATCAGCTCTCTAATGATTTTTACATTCATCTCTACGGAATGTATGAATGTGAATTTCTACAATCAAACATAGATTGTGATAATCCTAATTGTTAGAACATAAAATAATAAAATCGAATTATTGCAATATATTAACTAAATTATCATAATATCAACAAAATCTCATTTACAGTTATCTTGAACAAAAGCGACTCATATTTCCAAGATTCTTTTTCGTATCTGATCCCGCTCTGCTCGAAATACTGGGACAAGCATCGGATTCTCATACTATACAACAACATCTATTGGGCGTTTTTGAAAATGTGGCAAAGGTTAATATTATTTTAATACGTTTCTATTCACGTAATTTTTCATAAACTAATAGTATATTATTTTACAATGAAGTATTTATAAATTCATTGGAGGAAATTCTCTGTTACATTATTTATTATTAAACAATTAGAAGGATTGAAATTTAATCCTTTAATATTGCATCTTGAGTTTTCCTCTTTGCAGATTCTTATTGAAACTATTTTTGGCTTGGAGGACTGATAAATATCCTTCTAGAAGAAACATAAAACAAAGTGTGACTACATGATAATCACTGTGCAATAAATGTTCCTGTAATAGAAATTCAGAAGATTTATAATATGGTGACTTTTTTAAAGTGAACCCTGTAAATTAATTCATTCGAAACAAATATTCTATTCATGTGTATTGTATTGTGACCTCAGCTGGAAGGTGTGATATTCTATTCCCAAGAATTTCTTTTAAATTTTGAAGAATTTTGAAATGCTTTATTCCAGGTGGAATTCCATGAACGAGATTATGATAGGATACTTGCAATTATATCCAGAGAAAATGAGAAGATACCTCTTGAGAAAGATGTTTTGTGCATCGGAGGAGTTGAGAACTGGTTGGGAAACCTTCTTGCAATGGCAAGACAATCATTAGCGTCTGTCATATCTTCGTGTTGGCAATTCTTTTCTGAGCCTGAATACTCTTTGCTCGGAATGTTCGAGAGATATCCTGCTCAGGTAATTTGGTCAAGTGCTCAAAACTCGAAACAATATATTACTTACGGTATCTTCTAGGGTTACTCAACATTTAAAAAATAAGAAATGAAGAAACGTGAGTATTTGGGCTGTACTAGTTTTTTTATATTTTATTCATTCATTTTGTTACTTGAAAATTAATGACCGTATGTGTCAAAAACTAAATTAATATTATAAAAACTAATAAAAATATTAATAAAAGGGTACTTGTTGATTCGTTTTTGAAGAAATATTGAGAATAATCAATTCCCTGTAAAATATCGTATTTGTATGAATAAATTTTAGTTTCCATTTATCTGTAAAAACCTTGAGCTCAGCTGCTCATTTTGTTCATCATAATAATTATTTGCTTATTCAAGATATCTTCAGTAACCAAATCTCACTCTTAAGGTAGATTGTAAAGCTATTCATTTTATACTCATAGTATTGTCTTATTTCTCATTCATTGTTATAATTGTAATATAGTTTTGCTTGATCCAACTCATTCACTCATTCATTTCCCAAACAATTATAATTATAATTCATGAGTGACATTTTTCAGGTCGGACTTCTGGGTTTACAAATGATGTGGACCAGAGATACGGAGAATGCTCTAAAAAAAGCAAAAACAAATAGAAATATTATGAAGCGGTTACGGAGCAGCTCACACCAATAGTGTGACACACCAATTCGGCCTAGCCTTATGCACACAGTTACTAATCACATTATTTGTAAATTTAGTTGCATTGAAGACTCCGTATACATTTATTTAGGTATTACCATTTATTTCAGAATAATTACGTTCTTTCATTGATTTGCAATGAAATTATAGGAGAAGGTTTTTGGTAGCTATTCAATATAGAACATATTAAAATTTTCAGAATCATTACTAGTGTATTTATTAAATATCAATGGCAAGTTGAATAGCTTGTTATGTGAAGATTGCCACCCATCAACTCGTAGATATGAACTTGAGAGAAATTCGATTATACAGTTTCTCCACATCGAAATCCATTCAGTTGAATAAGATTGATTTAATCTTCAACTTTATTACATTGTAAGTGTTGTAGTAAGTATATTGACTCATTCTCATATAATCAAAACCTTGTCAACATATTTTTGACTACCAAGAAATTCACGATTTTGATGAAATGAACACTCATGAAATCAGTAGACGAAGTAATTGGAGACATATTTATTTATCACAGACAATGATTTATTATCAGTTTATATTATGCTTCCATTCATCCATTGAATGTAATAATTTGAAACTATATACTTATAAAACTTGTATTTGTTTTGATTATTCAATTACATTCCTGTTGAATTTCTCATAAATCTTTTCCATGATCTTCAAAATATGTGGTTTTCCTAGTGGTAATGTTATAAAAATAATGTGGTCATGTAACAACATTCGCTTATATTTTGGTATCTATTCTTCCTCATCCTGAACCAATAATAATAATAGTAATACCGTCTGGCTCAGGTTTGGTGTCAGAGTTTTCAGGTCGCAACTGATCAATTTCAGGGCCTCTGACATGACTGCTTTACAGGCAGCCAATACCGACGTTAACGTGTCCATCCTGAATTGAGCTCTTGAATCTCCTTGTTTTAGTTAAATTTCCTACATTTGTCTCTTACTTTCCAGGAATGAATATGGGAGGAGCCCCTGCAGGTCCGGCCGGTACTGGTAAAACGGAAACGACCAAAGATATGGGCAAATCGCTGGGCAAATATGTAGTTGTTTTCAATTGCTCTGACCAAATGGATTTCAGAGGTTTGGCAAGAATCTACAAAGGTCTGGCACAATCTGGAACTTGGGGTTGCTTTGATGAGTTCAATCGCATAGAGTTGCCTGTTTTGTCTGTGGCTGCTCAACAAATCTACATTGTCCTCATGGCAAGAAAAGAAAGGAAGAAAACGTTTGTATTTAGGTGAGAGAGATATTAGAATTATTTTATTCATCACATTATTGCATCAAAATTCCCCTCTACCCTTTCTCTTCTAGAACTTCTTTCGCTAGACTTTTGCTAAGAATCGAACATGTTTTTATTTATTCCCAGTGGAATATCAATCATTCTCATTCAACACGATTCTATTATTTAGGCGCTTTCAATTTTTTTTTTCATTTAATTAATCACCCCTTCTTAGTAATTATTCACAGATTAAAAATCTATATTCAAATGGTTTTCTCCATAGTCTATTTGTTAGTTTTTTAGCTGTTATTCTCTTTCAATATTAGAAAGTAGGCAATTAAATATCATATTTTATAAATATCACTTTTTCAAAAGCTTGTACTTACAGATGTAACCAATGTTTGATTCTTTTCGAATTAAGACATGTTCTTTGGTTCACAGTGATGGGGATATTGTAAGTTTGAATCCAGAATTTGGAATATTCATTACGATGAACCCAGGATATGCTGGAAGACAAGAACTCCCTGAAAATCTCAAAGTTATGTTTAGAAGTGTTGCTATGATGGTCCCAGACAGACAGGTTTGTGTAATATTATTCATAACTAGCTGGCCCGGCAAACTTCGTACCGCCAAATAGTTAATGCATCTCATGGCAAACTTTAGCTCGATGCGGCATTCTGCATCCAGGTGCTTTTTGCTTATTGGTTTGAATGGAAGAGCTCACACTCACTGAAACGGGCATGGCGTGAAGGTGGTCCTGAACTGGTATCACCAAGCCGCGCCTCCTTAGGTGTGCTTAGCCTTAGCTTAATCTGATGCACTATATTTTCATGAAAATTATCCAACAATCAGTATTTACAATTATATCTCAATATGGACTTCCTATGTGCTCAGTTAGTTGTGTAGCAGTTTGTATTTTTATTTATAGTTGAATGCAGCTTTTTGGGAATTGAATGGTATATCTCCTTGATGCTGATTTTCCCGTGCATATATATTCTAAATTTACAGTATTTCGGGTTCTACGACCCAAATTTGGATGTCGTTCGTACCGCGGCATTATTAAGAATTAAAATTGTGTGATTCAGTAGAAAGAAAATTAAAAGAGATCTACCGAAGGCTGTTGGGTGACGCAATGATTAAAACAGCTGATTTTTATTTCGGTGTGGCCAGCTCACAAATCTTCTCCCATAAGGATTACATGCAAACTTTGAAGGACCGTAGGAGTTCTGAAGTCGGATTATGAATTTCATAGGCCATAAACCTGGTCCTGGTCCTGGAGTCCTGAAGTCGGATTATGAATTTCATAGGCCATAAACCTGGTCCTGAACAAAACGAACAAAACTAAAAAAAAATCATCAAATTCGGTGCACACATAAAAAAGTTATTGAATGTCAAAATTTGAGGCTCGATTTTTATTTATATAGGTATCAGTAAACTTCAATATAAAGTCAACAATCGTAGCAATTGAATTTCTCAGTCATACTAAAGAATCGGGAATATAGTATAAATACCCTATACATCAAATTATGAATATGAATTTTAGAATTCATATGATATTAGCTGTTGTAATCCTGCGAGAATCTTTATTAGTTTTTAGTTTATTGTCATTCTTCCTTTACGTATTAAATATGTTAATTTATGCAAAGCATGGCAGAGATATGAGTTAGTTCAATAATATTCAATTCAATGAATTAATAATGTCCCCTATTTATCCTTTCAGATTATAATGAGAGTGAAACTGGCTTCTTGCGGTTTCAAAGATAATATTAATTTGTCAAGGAAGTTTTTCACGTTGTACAAGTTATGTGAGGAACAATTGAGCAAACAGGTGCACTATGATTTCGGTTTGCGTAACATTCTGTCAGTTCTGAGAACATTGGGTGCTCAAAGAAGAGCCAATCCAAATGAAACAGAGGATACTACAGTCATGAGGGTACTGAGGTGAGACATTTCTAACTTCTTACTTTATTAATATTAGATCATTATAATCATTACTGTTATTCAAAGCTCATAATTTATAGGCTGCAAAAGATGAATTTAACGTTATGTACACGTCATTATCTCGGCATCACGTTCTAAGCAATCAGACTACTCTGTGCCTTTTGTAATGCGCATGTCTGAATTTAATGAATACTGATACCCAAGTTAAAGAGTGTTCTCCAGCTAGATTTATTGAGACGACTTCATCTAATTAAATAAGTTTGTATCAAATTTTTTCTCAATTTGGAATATTTAAGTTTACATTTTTTTCACAGAGATATGAATGTCTCAAAACTTGTTGATGAAGATGAACCGCTTTTCTTGTCCCTAATTGATGATCTGTTTGTCGGGATGAAACTCACTGCATTTGTCCATAAAGAGGTTCTCAATGCAATAGAAAAAGTATGTTCTGAAACTGGACTAGTGAATCATCCACCTTGGAACTTGAAAATCATCCAACTCTACGAAACTAGCTTAGTGAGGCATGGATTGATGACGTTAGGTCCCACTGGAGCCGGTAAAACCAAGTGCATTCATACATTGATGAAAGCCATGACCGAGTGTGGAAAACCTCATAAAGAGATGAGGATGAATCCGAAAGCGATAACCGCTCCACAGATGTTTGGTCGATTGGATGCCGCAACAAATGATTGGACTGATGGTATATTCTCAACTCTGTGGCGTCGTTCCCTAAAAACGAAGAAAAATGAGAATGTTTGGATTGTTCTTGATGGTCCTGTTGACGCTGTATGGATAGAAAATTTGAATTCTGTCCTGGACGACAATAAGACTCTGACATTGGCCAACGGAGACAGAATTGTAATGGCGCCGAATTCAAAACTGGTGTTCGAACCAGATAATGTCGACAATGCTTCTCCAGCCACTGTCTCTCGTATGGGTATGGTGTTTATGTCTGCTTCAGTTCTATCTTGGGAGCCCATCCTAGATGGTTGGCTCAAAACTCGTTCAGCATTCGAAGTTGAAGTGCTGAGAAGTGTCTTCTCAAAAATATACAACGATGCTCATATTTTTGTGCAGTCAAAACTCAATCCAAAAATGAAGATTATTGAAGCTTTGTACATAAGGCAGTGTACAGACATTCTTGATGGCATTATCCAAGTCAGTGAAGATGGCAGGAGAGAGGAGAAATCTGACAAGAAAGCCTACACAAATAAACATTTAGAAAAACTATTCTTGTTTGCACTAATGTGGAGCTTAGGTGCAGTTCTAGAATTGGATGATCGATTTAAATTGCAGGAGTTTCTACTGAAACATGAGTCCAAACTAAGTTGGCCGAAATTTGAATCAGAACAAGATACATTATTCGATTATGTTGTTGATGACTCTGGAAATTGGCAGCATTGGACTGAAAGGGTTGAAGAGTTCATATATCCTACCGACTCTATTCCTGAATATGCCAATATTCTTGTCCCGAACGTAGATAATGTGCGAACTGGCTTCCTTATACAGACTATAGCCAAACAAACAAAAGGCGTTCTCTTAATAGGAGAACAAGGAACTGGAAAAACTGTTATGATTAAGAGTTTTATGCAGCAGTACAATCCTGAAGTGCATTTGTGTAAAAGTTTGAATTTCTCGTCAGCAACAACACCGAATCATTTCCAGAGGACGATTGAGAGTTACATTGATAAGAGAGTTGGTACTACTTATGGACCTCCCAACAATAGGAAACTGTCCGTTTTCATTGATGATATCAACATGCCAGTTGTGAATGAATGGGGAGACCAGGTAACTAATGAAATTGTACGACAGCTGATGGAAATGAGTGGTTTCTATTCCTTGGACAAGCCTGGAGATTTCTCTACTGTTCTTGATATTCAATTTTTAGCTGCAATGTGTCACCCTGGTGGAGGAAGGAATGATATACCTCCACGATTGAAAAGAAGATTCTGTATTTTCAATTGTACTCTGCCATCTGATAGGTCAATGGATAAAATATTTGGAGCCCTTGCTGAAGGATACTTCTGTCCTGAGAGATTCAAGGAAGAGATAGTCGAATTTGTACCAAAATTAGTTCCTCTCACGAGGATAATGTGGCAGAAAGTAAAGAACAAAATGCTCCCTACTCCAGCAAAGTTTCATTATGTATTCAACTTGAGAGATTTATCTCGTATATGGGAGGGAATACTGAATATTCAGGATGCAGAGTGTTCAGATATTGCAATGCTTTTGAAACTTTGGAAGCATGAAGCAACCAGAGTGATCGCTGATCGGTTCACAAATTTCGAAGATAGGCAATGGTTTCATAGTAACATGAAGAACCTTGTAGAAATGGAATTAGACGAAGAAGAAGCTTATTCTTATGAAGACAAAGAAACTTATTTTGTTGATTTCCTAAGAGAAATTCCCGAACCGACTGGAGATGAGCCTGACGACTTTGTGCTAGAAGCGCCCAAAATATATGAAGAGATACCAAGCTGGGATTTTTTGAAACATAAGTTGGCAGGCTTTATTGATGGCTACAATGAAGTTGTAAGAGGAGCGAAAATGGACATGGTATTCTTCCATGACGCATTAGTGCATCTCATGATAATATCCCGTATTATTCGAACACCCAGAGGTAGTGCGCTTCTTGTTGGCGTTGGTGGATCAGGCAAACAATCTCTCACTAAATTAGCATCTTTCATAGCCAACTACCACTCGCATCAGATTACATTAACCCGAGCATATAATGTTCAAAATTTCATGGATGACTTGAAACTTGTATATAGAGTAGCAGGGGTACAAGGACAAGGAATATCATTCATCTTCACAGACAACGATATCAAGGATGAAGCATTTTTGGAATACATGAATAACATTCTGAGTGTTGGTGAAGTGGCAAATTTGTTTGCGAAGGACGAATTGGATGAAATTACAAGTGATTTGGTTCCAAAAATGAAGAAAAAAGAACCAAAAAGACCCCCTACCGTTGATAATTTGTATGATTTTTTCATTAGGCAATCACGAAAAAATTTTCACGTGGTCCTATGTTTCTCTCCAGTTGGTGAAAAATTCCGTTCAAGATCTCTTAAGTTTCCTGCTCTTATCTCGGGTTGTACAATTGATTGGTTCTCAAGGTGGCCTAAGGACGCTCTAGTAGCAGTGTCTCAGCACTTTTTGCATTCTTTCCCTGTAGTATGCTCGGCTGAAAATAAACGTAAACTCATTTTATTGATGGGAGAAATCCATGATAATGTAGCCGACACTTGTCTCCAGTATTTTGAACGATTCAGAAGGCAGATTTATGTGACGCCCAAGTCATATCTGTCGTTTTTAGCCGGCTATAAAACAGTGTACAGTGAACGGCACAAAGGCATTGATTTACTCGCTAATCAAATGAATGTTGGTCTTGAAAAACTGGCAGATGCAGCACAAAGTGTCGATGTACTACAGAAAGATCTTGTTGAGAAAGAGAAAGAGATTATTACGGCGACTGCTAAAGCTGAGGAGGTTCTAGTGTCAGTTTCCGAGGTAGCAGCAGCAGCAGAAGAGGTCAAGAAAGAAGTATCAGAGGTGGCCGAGAAGGCGAAAGCTCTTTTCGATGTCATTTCGGCTGATAAAGCTGTGGCCGAAGACAAACTGGAGGCTGCAAGACCAGCACTGGAGGCTGCAGAAGCTGCCCTTCTCACCATCAAAGCTGCCGACATAGCGACGGTCAGAAAACTTGGAAAACCGCCATTCCTGATTACTTTAATCATGGACTGCGTTTTGATATTATTCGGAAAAAAAGTTGAATCCGTTCACCCAGATATGAATAAACAGTTTCTAACCCCGAATTGGGCAGAATCTTTGAAAATGATGGCCGATACAAGATTTCTCTACAACTTACAGAATTTTCCGAAAGACAACATCAATGCTGAAACAGTTGACTTGATGATCCCTTACCTCACCTACAGTCAGTACACCTATGAAAATGCGAAAGTCGCCTGCGGAAATGTAGCTGGGTTGATTTCATGGACGATTGCTATGAAGGACTTCTATGAAATCAATAAAGAGGTTCTTCCTCTGAAAGCGAATCTAGCTGTTCAACAAAGCAGACTGAATGCGGCGGATAAAAAATTGAAGGAAGCTGAAGAGCTGCTCCAAGCGAAAGAAGATGAGTTGGCTGAAGCGCAAGTTGAATTTGACACTGCCATGGCTGCTAAACAGGCAAGTTCCATCAAAATATCGATATAGAACATGATTTTGGTAGATCTGAAATAAACAAATATATAAATAACTTGAATTAGCCTACATCCAAAAATATTTGTATGCAAAAATTCATGTAGTGTTATAAATCTTGAGTAATTTGCAATAAACTAGACTACCTTTGTATAACATGCTACTGAACTGCAAATACTTGCAATAGATTCATTAAATTGCAGCCTACCCTTAGCCTTCACAAATGTGATTTAATAATAATGATTATTCCAGTTGGAGCTGGAATTTCATGTCATATTATACCGATATCACAGTATAATATTGCGATACAATATGAATGTGTATAATTAAAATAGATATCTAAGTACCCTTTTTCTATTTCAATTGTAATTATATTCAAGAATAGCCCTAAAGAAAAAGAAGACAACATGAATGTGTTTCTGTGCTTCTGAAATTTTATTCCAAACTACTGTTATGTAATAATATATTGTCATTGATTTTTAAAGTAGATTTTGTTAATCCAAGATATTAAATTATATGGTTTCACCATATTTTCAAAACTATTGAAAATTGAAAGAAACTACGAGAAAATTGAAAGTCTTACTGAAACTTGGTGAGTATGGTTAGGTAAAAGCGAATGACTCTTGATATTTCTATTTTTTTCTTTTATTATCGTATACTTTCTAGAATTGTTATTCTAAAGTAAGGTGCATGTATTCAAATTGATGTAAGAATCGGTCCAATTTTAGATTACTCTCAAGATCTTTCACTGTGAATTGTATTTTCCATCTTGAATTTTTTGAAATCTTTACTGTGCTTTCAAATTAAATTACCCATCTTTATTTTTTTTAAAACTGTGCTTTCAAATTGAATTACCCATCTTTATTTTTTTAAAAACTGTGCTTTCAAATTAAATTGAATAAACAGTTACTTATCACACATCACTACATAATTTATTGATGTAGGGAATCACAAATAAAATATTATGATCTATTACTTGATGTATTTCAGTCTATAAATATGAAGCTACTGTTTGGGTTTTATAGGAAGTGCTTGATGTTGCCAATCGTTGCAAGACGAAAATGAATGCAGCCAACGCCCTGATCAGTGGGTTGTCGGGAGAACAGAAGAGATGGACTGAACAGTCTGCTCAATTCAAATCGGAGATCGAAAGACTGATTGGAGATGTCCTCATACTTACTGGATTCCTCACTTATTGTGGTCCATTCAATCAAGAATATCGTTTGATTCTCCAAAAGTATTGGTACTATGAACTGAAGTCCTTGAGAATCCCATTGTCTGAGAAACTGAATATAATTGAAAGCTTAGTTGATCAGCCAACTGTAAGTGCCCTATTCCACTCCAATACCATCTTACTTTTTTACAACCAAAATATCAATTCAAGAATCTTGAAAAGTTTATTCTATAAAATAAGGTAAAATGATTCATTCTAATTAAAAAATCAGCAAGGAAGGAGTCTGTCTGAAATCTATTTTGTTGATCATACAAATGCAAAATGAGGGTTTGAATTGGAAGTTATATAAAGTAGTAGATTAACCTTCCGGCAGTCGCGCTGTTGTAAAAAGTACAACAGTGTCAGTTTTTTTGCTGCACAAAACTATTGAATATGGTGGTGTCAGTGAATGAGTCACCTATGCATTCCAAAACTTTCTCCCCATCACTCCACTGAGTTGCAGTATTAACCGAGCAATGGTTCAGTCTTCAGTTACCATTTAGTCGCGACAGTGCATAAGTCGCACTGTGCTTAAGATAGGGAAAGACTTTAAACGAACCAATAACACAGAATTGATGGCTTTGCTTGATGTACCTTATTGGGCTATGAAATGGTAATCATCCAAATGTTCATAGGCGTAAAATAATCCAAGAAGATGGAAAAAGTAATTATATAATTAATTAATATGCTTTGACAATAAACAGAGTACATAACACTTGGAAAATTGGATGTTGTAAAAAATACAACATGCAACTGCTCCTGTGATTGAGTAGGGCGCGACTACCGGAAGGTTAACTACTGTACACAAGATGAAGTTTCATATCATGTTCATTTTATTTCCCAACGTACATACAAAAACGAGTTTGAATATTTTACTTGTTGAAAACGTTCAAATAACCTGCGAAAAATTATCAGTCATAATTTATAGATAATTACCATTTATAATAATTAAGTTGGACATTCCTAACATGTTCACAACAGTACAACTTTCAATGTTCGTTTCACCAAGTGTTATGGTGGGGTGAAAAGGACGATACTTATAATCAAAGCTGATGACATGACTTTTGTTTGAATTTATAGTGAGGTCTGAATCATTAAAAAACTGCACAACCTCATTTGCCATGTTATTTGCCTCAATCTCCAAGTCTATGAGATCTGATCTCTTAAATAGCAAGGTACAATCATCGGCATAGAGAGTAATTTTATCAGTGACAGGAACATTGAATTGAATATCATTTATATATAATATGAAGAGTAATGGGCCTAAAATGGAGCCTTGTGGTACGCCTCGTGTCAATGGTAACTTGGCTGAGTTTACTAACCCATTAGGAGTAGATATACATGTGTACTGGAACCTGTTGCTCATGTATGATGCTATCAATCTATTCGCCACGCCTCTAATTCCGAGCTTTGATAACTTGCATAAAAGAATATCGATATTGACACTATTAAAGGCTCTTGACAGGTCCAATAGGAGCGCAGTTACATAATCACCAGCATCAATCCCTTTCACAATTGACTCAAAAAAATTTACCGCTGCAGTGATTGTTGACTTTCCCTTCATAAAACCATATTGACAATTGAAAAGCAAATCGAATTTTAACAGATAACTCATAATTCTATCATGAATGAGCCTCTCAAAAACCTTTGACAACGTATTTAAAACTGAAATAGGTCGATAATTATTAATATCCATAACATTACCTTTTTTTAGGATAGGAATCACTTTGGCTATTTTCAATAAGTCTGGAAATATACCTGTCTTAAACATTGAGTTGATAATGAATACCAATGGTTCTGCTATTTCATGACAACATGCCTTAATTACTGACACCGGGATTTCATCTGGGCCCACAGCCTTTTTAGCTTTTAGGTTTTTTATAACTCCCACAACCTCATTGACATTTGTGGGAAAAAGAAAAAAAATTTTGGAACATTCTTTATGACTTTTCTTTTTCAATGATTCTTGTGCTGCAGAGTTTTCATTTGCTGGAGCCATGGATACAAAAAAGTGATTAAAACTTTCAGCTATGGACTTGCTACCTGTAATCAGTTTGTTATTATATTCAATTTCGGTGGGCATTGATCTTTTTTTGTTACTCCCTCTAAGTCTATTCACAATCTCCCAGCTAGACTTGGTTCTGTTGGCAGAGGAAAGTATATATTCACTGAAATGTTTTTTCTTTGCCTCTTCAACCTTATTGTTATAATGCTCCTTTACTTTTTTAAGTAGTTTTATGTCTATGTCCACTCCTTCACTCACTCTCGTTTTTGCTATCTCTAGAAGAGATCTCATTATTTCTATCTCCTTAGTCATCCACTGACCTTTCAAACGTTTTCTTAGCCTATTATCATTTAATCTCTTGCTGACTGTTTTGACCGGACAATGTACCTTGAAATGATAGAGCAGATTCCTATGGAAATTTATAAATTGTAGATCTGGATCGGATTGGTCATAGACCGCCCTCCAGCTCTCAACACTTAATGCCTGTCTCAAACATTCTATGTTCTGTTCATTACAATCATGCGCCCTGTTGAACTCTTTTTCTGCACCCTGAAATCTCCCTCATGAAATACCGAGAATACTTGAGCTGTGTGATCAGATATAAATGTATGCAAAACACTAACCATATAGCCTTCTTCAGGAATATTTGTAACTACATTATCTATAGCTGTAGCACTATTTGCAGTTATTCTGGTTGGAATATGTACAGTATAAGATAAACCAATTGATTTAAGGTATTTAATAAATTTCTTTTGATAGGAGAGTCGTTTAGAATATCAATATTATAATCACCCGCCAGTATTATATTGTATTCAATGGTTACAAGCAACTCATCCATCATCGACTTGAAATTTTCAAAAAATAAATTAGAATCACCATTTGGCGAACGGTAAACTCCTACAATAACAAAAATCCTGTTTCTCAACCTGAACCTTATCCCACATGCCTCAATATTTCCCTCACTACAGAATTGCTCCACATCCAAAGCTCTCGAACGATCATTGACCTGTTCACTCACATAAATGGCCACACCACCTTTAATCATGTGATCTCTACAGTAATTAGTTGAAAGAAACATATTATTCAAAACAATACAATCGATTTCATACTTTCTAAGACCATGCTCTGTTATTACCAATACATCTGGGTTTTCATCCTCAATTAAATCATTTAAAAAATGTATCTTGTTAGCAATACAATCTACATTTTGGTGAATTACTTTGAAACATGACTTTAGAGAGCCTACTGAAGCATCATCACAGTGATCAATGCGAGATTCATCTCCTCCTATACTTGGATTCATCTTTCTTTTCGTCGAATTTTGACAAGGAATAATAACTAAATTACTGAGGTCAACACCACGATTATGAGAAGCATTGTGTAACTGAAACCTTCTATCAGTGTGTGACTGACTCATTCTAATTGGTATTTTATAAGCAATATCTTTCACTAAATCTAGAGTCCTAAAAAACCACAACCTTCCAAAGAGTTCTGTCGTTGTAGTACCTCAACCCCGACACTTCGAAAACTATTAAGAATCTTATCAGCAATAATGTTCTTTCCAATGATGTTTAGATGTAGACCATGGCGAGTATAAAAACGCCTACCTATGCCATACACATCAAATAATTCTACACTATTAAAGCGACTGACAAGCTGCTTCAGTTTTTCATTAGCCTGAGATATTGCTACATTAATAGGTGAAAACACAGGAAGATCATATCTGCACGGTATATTTACAACAAAAACCCGAGTATGTTTCAGCTTTTCAAGTTGAGCTTCCATTCTTTCGAGGTAGCCTTCTCCAGAGCTGTTTGAAAAGTCATTCGTACCACCAATCAGAACCGTGAGATCACGCTGAGACATGGATCCGCATTCCTTATCACACTCCGAAATAACTGAGCCGAAACGTGCCCCAGGCTTCAGAATACTAGTAACTCGAGCATCGGTCCTTTTTGAAATTAAATCGTTCAGTCTCCTTCCTTGGCTGGCGGAAAATAATTTTATTACACCATCCGCATTTTGTCGTCTATTCAAATTACGCGCCGAGCTTAAGACAACTCTTCCACTGTCGCGAGGAATTGGAGAAGTAACTCTTTCCGAACTCTTATCAGAGTTCATATACTGGACATGGTTCGCAAATTGAGTTTTACGCTTTCGAGATGTTGGTGATTTACAGATCCGTAGCTTTACTGGAGGTCCGTGAACAGTCGTGGGTGAGTCTGATTCATCTACAGATAACAATGAAAATCTGTTGTACACTTCAATAGAACTACCAGTGTACTTATTCGACGCGGCACATAAATTGTCATACATTGACCTCCATTTATCAGCTTCGTTCCTATGTGCTATTAACTCATTCCTTAAGGCATTATTGTCCGCCTCCATTGTTTCAATAGAGATTGACATGGTTCCAATTTTCTCACTTAAAAAATTATTCTGTGCTTTCAAATTGAATTACCCATCTTTATTTTTTTTAAAACTGTGCTTTCAAATTAAATTGAATAAACAGTTACTTATCACACATCACTACATAATTTATTGATGTAGGGAATCACAAATAAAATATTATGATCTATTACTTGATGTATTTCAGTCTATAAATATGAAGCTACTGTTTGGGTTTTATAGGAAGTGCTTGATGTTGCCAATCGTTGCAAGACGAAAATGAATGCAGCCAACGCCCTGATCAGTGGGTTGTCGGGAGAACAGAAGAGATGGACTGAACAGTCTGCTCAATTCAAATCGGAGATCGAAAGACTGATTGGAGATGTCCTCATACTTACTGGATTCCTCACTTATTGTGGTCCATTCAATCAAGAATATCGTTTGATTCTCCAAAAGTATTGGTACTATGAACTGAAGTCCTTGAGAATCCCATTGTCTGAGAAACTGAATATAATTGAAAGCTTAGTTGATCAGCCAACTGTAAGTGCCCTATTCCACTCCAATACCATCTTACTTTTTTACAACCAAAATATCAATTCAAGAATCTTGAAAAGTTTATTCTATAAAATAAGGTAAAATGATTCATTCTAATTAAAAAATCAGCAAGGAAGGAGTCTGTCTGAAATCTATTTTGTTGATCATACAAATGCAAAATGAGGGTTTGAATTGGAAGTTATATAAAGTAGTAGATTAACCTTCCGGCAGTCGCGCTGTTGTAAAAAGTACAACAGTGTCAGTTTTTTTGCTGCACAAAACTATTGAATATGGTGGTGTCAGTGAATGAGTCACCTATGCATTCCAAAACTTTCTCCCCATCACTCCACTGAGTTGCAGTATTAACCGAGCAATGGTTCAGTCTTCAGTTACCATTTAGTCGCGACAGTGCATAAGTCGCACTGTGCTTAAGATAGGGAAAGACTTTAAACGAACCAATAACACAGAATTGATGGCTTTGCTTGATGTACCTTATTGGGCTATGAAATGGTAATCATCCAAATGTTCATAGGCGTAAAATAATCCAAGAAGATGGAAAAAGTAATTATATAATTAATTAATATGCTTTGACAATAAACAGAGTACATAACACTTGGAAAATTGGATGTTGTAAAAAATACAACATGCAACTGCTCCTGTGATTGAGTAGGGCGCGACTACCGGAAGGTTAACTACTGTACACAAGATGAAGTTTCATATCATGTTCATTTTATTTCCCAACGTACATACAAAAACGAGTTTGAATATTTTACTTGTTGAAAACGTTCAAATAACCTGCGAAAAATTATCAGTCATAATTTATAGATAATTACCATTTATAATAATTAAGTTGGACATTCCTCACGTGTTCAATTTTGAACTATTTTTTTACCTTTACCCACTCAAAATAGTTGAGTTCTGGTGCTTGGATATATTACTGTACTTCATATCAATTCTGTATCCACGTTTATACATATTTTGTAATATAGTCAATGGAAAATTCAGTCATCGCTGCTGTAGAATGAAACAACTAAAGAGTTTTCATCACTCAACTATACAAAAAACTGGGATTGAAAGTATTATGAGTAATATTAAATATATTTTACTACAATTGAACTTCTTTCTATGGTTTTCATTTTCTTTTGTAGTAATAACTGAATTCTCCACAGATAAGTGAATGGAACTTGCAAGGATTACCTAGTGATGATCTTTCTATAGAAAATGGTATTATAGTCACGAAAGCATCAAGGTTTCCACTTATCATCGATCCACAGAGTCAAGGAGTGCAATGGATCAAACACAAAGAGAAGGATTTCGATCTTCAGGTGAATATTACAATCATACTACTTGAGTTAACTTTTCACTACTATTTTATAACTCTTCATTTTTATGTATTTTTCAAACTTCAACTTCTTCATATTGCTTATTTTATAGATTTGTTTGTATCGATATTATTATCACAAGATGGAAACAAGTTTTTCAATTATATTCTAAACATTTCCAAAGTTTGCCATTAAAGAAATACGGGAGAGTAAATAAAGAAAAGTTCATTCTCTATAATTTGATAAAAATTAAATTCTAATTTTCTATTTTCGTCTCAAGTATATGATGTATTTTTTTTTCTTCTCAACATTTTTTTCAAATTGAATTATAATAGTTTATTCACATCCCCATGGTGTTTCATTCTCTGCTAACTCTTCCAGAGGTGGCTTCGAGTAGTTCCATCTTAAATTAAAGATTGACGTTGAACTGCTGTTCCAAATCCAGTATATCATAATTAATGTTACCTTTATTTTCAGGTTACAACACTGAACAACAAGTATTTTAGAAACCATTTGGAAGACTGTCTCTCATTGGGTCGCCCTCTACTCATTGAAGATGTACTAGAAGAACTTGATCCAGCTTTAGATAATGTACTTGAGAAGAATTTCATAAAAGTTGGCACTTCACTCAAGGTATGTTTGATAAAGTAGACGAACGTCACTCTCTTCTACAAATTAATATTGATTTAACGAGATGCCAAATAGAATAATTGTAGGAAGTATTAGTAGTTTAGAGTAAATATTCGTGTTTTAGTAGTTATTATGGTTTATGTTGCGTTTGTCTTTCACCGATAGTGTTAAAAATGCTCTCCTATAATATAAATTTCATCGATCAGATATTACAGTATGAACTGTCCGATTAAACATTATTTTATATTTGAATTTACCCAATATATTGAAATAAAAGTTTAGCCTTTCTAAAAAACATAGAGCCTTGCTTTTTTAGAATAGATGGAGGGACACAAACACAAATGTCACTCAATAGTAATAAAACATAATTTGACATTTTTTATTTATTTTCAGTATAACGTATCAATCATAAAATGAATTTATCATCTGTATTGATCTTCATGTATATTAATAGTGCCATAACATACAAAAAAATCAAAACAAACACATTATTTCATGATAATCAAGATTTGAATTCGAATAAATATCAATGAAAATTAATATATTTTCCCATCCATTTATATTGCTTTCCTCTGAGCAGAGTTTGTGCTGAGATGGTACAACATAGAGAATCTTCCTTAAAAATTGAGGATCTCAAATTATATTGTTTAGTAGAGTAGGTATATCTGTTTTACGATTTAATGTATATCTGTATGTCTGCACAAGATAGTAGAACTTCTAGTGTCAGAACTCATTTGGAGAAGATAATAAGTTAATTTTATCTAAACATACTTTTTATTAATTATCCTCTGCGTTTTTATTCTATTCTCACAAACATTATTATAAGTTTGATGGTATTTTTAGATGTAAGGCATTGAACGAATTTCTGCTGTTACAGGTGAAGGTTGGTGACAAAGAAACCGATATAAACAGCAAATTCCGTTTGTACATAACCACAAAATTGGCCAATCCCATGTACACTCCGGAAATCTCTGCCAGAACCTCTGTCATTGATTTCACAGTTACAATTAAAGGTAGTACTATAATTGTTTTATACATTCTCCATTTCTCCAGTTTAATGTGTGGGTATATTGAATCCAACTGAACATTCACAAAGATAAACTTTAAAAAAGGATTATCTATACCTGATGTTGCCTTCATCTTTGAAGTGTTCTTCGTATATTTTGATAAATCACTCTTTACTCATCACTTACTTGATAAATAACATTAATGTATCTATAAGATTCTATCTTCAATGTACTAAATCAATTCAGAAGCACCTTGAATCAGTGTTCTTACATAGTGCTTCATCTAAATTTATCAAAACTCACTTCAATACATTAAAATTTGTCTTATTTCTTCTATTTATTTCAGGACTGGAAGATCAGTTGTTGGGTCGTGTGATTCTCACAGAGAAGAAAGAATTGGAAACTGAAAGAACTGCAGTTATCCAAGAAGTAACTGCCAATAGACGTAGAATAAAGGAATTGGAACAAAATCTTCTACTAAAACTCACCACTGTTCAAGTAAGTATTGTAAATTTCATAAGATGAATCTATACTTTGAGAACATCAAATTAGTTTCGATCACACTTGAAAATATTCAGCATCGACATAATGGATGTTTCGAAATTATTTGACTAGATCTTGTTAATCATCCTTGAATGTGGAATAATGACAATTTATTTTCGGCAGGGATCTCTTGTTGACGACGACAGTGTGATATCTGTGCTGAATGTGACTAAAGATACAGCTATTTCAGTGAATGAGAAACTGAGGATAGCTGCACTCACCGAACAGAAGATCAATGCAGCGCGTGAAGAATTCCGTCCAGTCGCCACAAGAGGAAGCTGCCTCTATTTCCTCATCGTCGAAATGTCGCTGGTCAACTGCATGTATCAAACATCACTCGTACAGTTCCTTGAGAGATTTGATATTTCAATGGCAAGGTAAATCTTAGAATGAATTGAAATATTAATCAGAGAAAAATGATCAGGAAAATAAATTGAGAAAATAAGATAATAACTTCAAATAAGAAAAATTAGATAGAATTAATTTAAAAAATTAGTTTTTTACTTCCTCTACATTCCATCAGTATAAATCATTATTTTCTAAATATTCTAAATATAATCTCAAGTATTTACTATAGCTATTGTTTTTTTATGTTACCTTGATTCCACCAAACTTATTGATGGTTTATCAATTTCCATAAAGTTCAATACCATCATACACAATCTTCAATTTTGCATAAGTATCTCTTTTTGTAGTATTGGATTCTTTTCGGTGAATTGGTGAGCTAGGATCTGGAATAATAAATAACGAATCATTATCTGTGTTAATTTTTCTTCTATATTGATGGCTTGTATGAGATTCAAATAGTTTTTATTCAAAATATATTCTGTAACAATATGTTTCAAACAACATACTTACTTGAATAATAATAATAATTAGTATTGAATAGTATGATTATACATTTTTTATACATAACAGTCATGTGGACCAATGATTGCTTAAATCATATACTAAGGCGAGAGGGGCAAGGACTTCCCACCAATATAAACGAATATTTTGATTACTCAAAATTATTGCACAATATTCCCAATAAATACATTTTTCAAGAAATCAATACAAAAATGTCAATCTTGTGCTTTGTTTGAAAAGATCAATTCCATATTTTCACAGATCAGAAAAGAGTGTTGTTGCCAGCCGGAGAATTGTATTCATAATTGATTATCTCACTTACGACATCTTCCAGTATAAGTGCAGAGGACTGTATGAGAATCATAAATATCTCTTCACAATCCTACTAGCTCTCAAAATAGACCTCCAGTCAGGAAACATATCATTTGAAGAGTTCCAGAATTTTATCAAAGGTATAATATTATGTAGAAGTATAATCTTATGCTGTAGGGTTAGAATGTTAAAGTTGATATCATGTTAATTAAGAACTATTTAGCTTGGTTTATCAGAGCTACTGATCATTATATACTAACCCAGATTCCAAATTTCTAGTTTTTATATATTTGGACGGTTAGTAATGATCAGTAACTCTGATAAACCAAGCTAAATAATTCTTAATTAAGAATTTGTACCATAACCTTATTCTGACTGGCTTATCAACTATCTAAATTCGGGGGAGAAATAGTTATTGATTAATTCTGTTGTTCGTCTCCCAATAATTGTTTTGATTTTGTGCATGTGTAAATAAAATAAATAAATCACTTGGATGATATTATGGCATGGCATTCGTGATATAAGTGAATCATTTTGCGTTGACTGCATTGCATTCAGCTTTCTTGTAGAATTAAAACTGGGCTTATTATAAAGTAAGAACAAAATCATTTCAAATTATTATATTTTTGCGATGCACATAGTGGAAAATGATAACAATCCCTGGACTAATACAATAAAAATTTGAGACTTTCATTTGACAAAAGGCTACCTACTTGATTTTTTCTTTTTACAATTGAAAAATATCATTTAGTAATGATATTTGACTAATGACTAACACATCATCGTGTTAGCTGTAGTAGTTATGTTATTTTTCCAACTAGTTAAAAAAAATCATACCTGCGTTATTTATCATCCATTCTCAATCCCTTAAATGCTCTACCACTTATTTCTTATGATTTTCGCAGGAGGAGCCGCTCTGGATTTGAATGCTTGTCCTCCAAAAACTATCAAATGGATTACCGATATTACATGGCTCAACCTAGTTCAACTGTCATCATTGATGCCCTTCAAATACATCCTGAACCAAGTAAATACTAATATCAATTCATTAAAATAATATTCAGATTTATTGTCCATAATTAATAATATTAAATTATCTACCAACATACAATAGGGCCATCCAGTAAACTTTTACTTCACAATTTACGGTTCCTGAGAACAGTAATTACTAAAAGTACGAAAAAACAAGATAAAGGATTATCAATATTGAAAATTGATAAAAAATAGGTTGAAATTGTTGCCCTTCCCATCATTTTTGTTATAATTTTTAGTTGTATGACCTAGCTTCAACACTTGAAACTCACCATAAATTATGCAAGGTTTTCTCTGGAGGGCGCTTGAGAACACATTATTGACATACAGCGCATGAAGACATATCATTTTTAAGCTGAGAAAACTATCTCAATTTAATAGATTTTACATTCCTTCATATCTCTTGCAGAAAAAATATCAAAAAAACTTGTGAAAATGGGAAAAATCGAAAAAATAAAATGAGAAAAAACAAACAATATCTTGAACGGTTTTTAAAGTACATTACAAGCGATAAGAGAAACACCTGCAAATTTTGGCAGCCATCTTGTTTTAGAGGTGTTTGCCTGTGATTTCGACTTATGGTCATTGTGTTCCTCATTATACTACTCCTAACGAAGAAATTGAGACATCTTCCTCGGTTGTTACCCAAAAATGATCACGGAAGAACATTTGCGCCCGGACTACTTTTGTAATAACATTTGTTGGATGAATCAATTCAATTATCTTGAGTTGAAAATTGATAATTAAAAATTCCACATCAATTAATTCAAATTCAATATCTCAAATAATGAAAATTTTATTTTAAATGTTCAACATTCTATTGCTTTGCAGTTATTAATAAAAACCAATATCTTCATAATTTCAAAATTATAAAGAATGATATTCTGTTTCCACAGATAGCTCAAAATGAAAAGGCATGGAGGAATTGGTATGAAAAACCAGCTCCTGAAGAAGAAACTATTCCTGATAATTTCGAATCCATGGACCAATTCAAAAAACTGCTGATTATAAGGTACGGTTAAAGGTTTTTCATCTGGTATCTGCTTATTGGTATCTTCTGCTAACTGCTATGAACAGGTATCTGATGATCTGCTATCATCTACGAAATTTCAATTTTTTTCTTTAAAAAAATCATCACTAGAGAATAAGGCCTTGTGCTCATTGAGCGTTTTATCAAGCGCTTCGCACTGGCGGCGGACGAGTCTCCTGCCACTCGATTGGATACGGACACACCGGGCGTTTAATGAGCGGCTGCCGATTCGTCCGACAAACCAGCTGCCTCCGGCAGAATGTAGAATGTCTGCAGTACTCAGAATCAGAACGAAGTGAATAGAATAGAATGACTTTTATATTAAAACGTGGCGAAGTTTGGACACTCAACCACTTAACCACGTCGGTAGCAAAAATATAGATACAGTACATAATATACAGAGATAAAAATTATTTTTATACAGAGATAATAAAGGAATCGAAACAATTAATGACAATAAAATGTAATAAATATGAGTTTAATATTGGAAAATAAAAGAGCAGACCGAAAACTTGCGACGACTTAACAGAAGAGTCGTCTGCCGCCTTTACACTACCCGAGCCGCAGAAGACTTCCACCGCACCGAAAAACTTAACGACTTAACGTCTGAAAAACACTTATAATGAGTGTCCAATGCCTAAGTTCTTCATTATTTTCGTTTGTCCGCAATTCAAAGACAAATATTTCGAATATACCTTTCCAGAGCTTGGTGTCCTGATAGAACCCTATCTCAGTCGAAAAAATATTTGGCTTCATCTCTTGGAGTGAGGTTTACTGAGCCTGTTATATTGAATATCGAATCTCTGTTCGCTGAATCTCGACCCTCAACTCCAATGACTTGTTTCTTGAGCATGGGATCTGATCCAACATCCCTAATTGAAACGGCCGCCAAAAGACATGAAGTCGAATTCAGAACAATATCAATGGGGCAGGGCCAAGAGGTTCATGCACGCAAATTACTGAATCTTTTCATGAATCAGGTACCTACTTATTTGTTTACTAAATGTGACTTGTATTTTGTATTTCCTTTTTTGAAACGCTTTGACATCAATTAGAATGGTTCAAGATAATTTGTCAAAAATAATTCTCATCATACTCCAGTCAATTGGTTATTTTCAATTTAAAAAAATTCTTATCGATTTTTTTATTACTTGTGAATATTTTAATTCCTAATACAGTTCTCAGTTTTGTACACTCAAGTATTCAAATCATTCTTAAACTGTCTAATTGTTGTAAATGAGACATTTTAGATATTAAAATTGATTTTTTTCCTATTGAAAGTGTGAGACCTTTATCATTCCAAAAATGTGTATATTTTTATGTAGTTGAGTGTATTCACATCCGATTATTTATACAAAATTATTCATGTTTTATTCTTAATAATTGAACGTTTTCAGATTAGTTTTTTTATTTATGAAAATAAATATCTATTTATGAGATTGACAGTAAGTAAACACCAGCTCTCATTCAATATGGAACACTATGCAAACAAAATACCAGATCATTTTATAACCCATTCACTTTCCAGAAAACTCAATAATTGAATTGATTATCACTGGGTAAACATTACATATTATACACTATAACAGTCTTAAACTCAATTAACCTTTCTCCTCACCAATATCCACTCATTATGGCCATTTAAAAGAATTTCAATTGTCAATATAAAATAAATAAATTGTCTTGTCTCAGCATCCAAACTACATCTAGTGTACAGTTTCATTAAATATTATAACTAATTCATCGCAGTTCCATGTGAATTTCTGCAAGTGCCGTAAGCTATTATTTTTAGTGACTAACTGTATTATTAACTATTTATACTGTACCTAGTTACAATATTATTGTGTTTATTAGTTATAACTTGAGTAGCATTGTATCGAATTAATCTGTATTATACACATTTATTAAGATTACTTGTTTTTGTTCTTGTATTTTTGGCAAATGAATTGAATTTGAATTTTGTTTCACTGCATTTGAAATAATTAATTAAACAAATGTTGGAATATGTGTTTGATTGCAGGGTGGTTGGATGCTACTGCAGAACTGCCACTTGGGACTTGAATACATGGCAGAGCTGTTCTTGTCCTTGACCGAAGCAGAAAACTTTCATCCGGATTTCAGAATATGGATCACCACAGAGCCTCATCCCAAGTTTCCAATCAATTTACTCCAGATATCCATACATTTCACAAATGAGCCACCTCAAGGTACTTATCTCCATCTAATTTTCACATTGACCAATTTACATTGCTAGACCTATTGATCTAATCAGATCAAATGAAGTTTTATTCACAAATTAAGTATACAGTACATGAATAAAATAATATACAACACTTGTGAATTTTCCACACATAGACAAGTATGTTTGTGGGGAAAGAGTTCTAATAAACATAACATAACTTGTTACTAAGAAGAAAATTATAAATATTCACACTTAATATAAAAAGTTAATTAAATTTAGTGAAGAAAAAATATGTTTGAATTGGAGTAGCACAATATAAATATTAAGCGATACAGCTTTAACATGGCACAAGATAAAATTTAAAACTTTAACAATCATACATTATGAGCAATACAGTAGCTTATCTTAGATAATGAATATAAGAAAAATATAAACATATTATTAAAATCGATAAGATTAGATGATGAATATAAGAAAAATATAAACATCTTATTAATTACTACCTTGACTGTTCACTATTATTTTCTGAAGGCTATGAGAAAATTTAGTACATTAGGATGAAATTTTAGTTGAGTAAATACGAGACTGCAAGAAGACTACATTTTTGCTATTTTGATAATTTATTTTATTTTCAAATTAAGTTTATTTATCAATGAAACAAGCAGAATTGCTTGGAATTTACAACAAATCTACACAAAAAAAGACAAAAATATTAGGCCTACTGTCTTCTACAATTTTAAGTGTATAAAGGTCTTTTTGAAGAGCAACTTCTAAAACTTTTGAAAAAGTTATCTCTGAAAAGTCTGTAAAGTACTAGGTACTAAACGACTGAATATCTATGTAAAAGCATTACTCAATAATAGTATTCAGGTATCTCAGAATAACTTATTTTATATTCGTATTCTATCATAATCAGTGTATTAGTGCTACTGTGCTTGTATCAACTATTCAAATGACTACTCGTACAAAAATTTGTATGACTATATAATATTCTGACTCTGCCTTGTTTTACAATTTGTATTGTTGGCTGTGAATAAATTGAAGTTCTATTTTTTATTTAGAGTCCAATAAATAATTTAATTTATGAATTTCATCATAAAATCATAATACATTTATTAATTAATGCTTGACGTGATATGAAAGGAGTTCGAGCTGGACTTCGTCGTACTTATGCAACACTGAGTCAAGACACATTGGAATTCTCCAGAGCTTATCAGTACCTACCAATGTTGTACGCTGTCTCATTTCTTCACACTGTTGTACAAGAGAGAAGGAAGTTTGGTCCAATAGGCTGGAATATTCCGTACGAGTTCAATTGGGCTGATTGGTATGCTTCAACGCTATTCATCCAAAATCATCTCGACGAAATCGATCCAAAAGTTGGTGTCAGTTGGACAACAGTCAGGTAAGTCCTATGCATATACCATATTTCATAAAATGTTTATATTCAGGGCTACTTATTTATGTTTATAGAATAACATAATACCCTTTCTTGAAAAGTTTTCATATTATATTATATATTTTTTAAACCACATTTTCATGTATGTACACTTCTACAGAGAGTGATCCAACCCAGTGTTAATAGTTCTTGAAAGTGTAATGTAATCGCAATAATATTTCATCAATTCAAGAAGATCAAGTATAATACACTTATTTTTCTCACAATAGATACTGGGAATTTCTATAAATACATATTGGAATCCCTATACTGGGAATCCTCTTGCTGCATTAAACGTATCAGCAGGTTTTTTTATTATTTCAATTGCTACCTTCTTGATGCATCACTTATTATGTGTTTCATCTTCGATTTTGTGCTTCAGTTGGTCAGTTATGTGAGGGTAATTATTTGTATGCTTTTTCAGATACGGTATATAAAAAAGTATAGGTGGATACAAATGGGGATCTAGGAGAACAATGTCCGTGAAATAATCATTGTAATCAAATCAAATCAGTTCCACTGCATATAATCAAATTATATATGATAAATGGTATTCCACTGTAGATAGTAATGAGTTTCAGTAATACAGTATCAGTAATTAGTAATTCAGTACCGTATTGAAATTGTTGTAGATACATGCTGGGAGAGGTTCAGTACGGTGGACGTGTAACCGACGATTACGACAAACGGCTGCTCAACACTTTTGCTCGAGTCTGGTTCTGCAAGGAAATGTTCGGCGACGCTTTCGTGTTCTTCACGGGTTACAAGATAATGACTTACAAAAACATACACGACTATTTGGAAGCAATAGGAAATCTACCTGCGGTGGATCATCCTGGAGTCTATGGCTTGCATGCCAATGCTGACATTATGTGCGTTTATTTATTAAATTTCTATGAGGCTATTAGAATTTTTCTCTCAATTCAAATAACTATCAAATTCATAGAGGGTCCTGTAGATAATTATTTTACACTATATGATAATTATTATCTTCCTAGTAACTATACTCTAGAGTCTGTCTAGATAAAACAAGTTGAGACCTGTACAAAATAGCCGCGTTGATAAATTGTGCAAAATTTATATTCTCATGCAAACCTGTATACAACCTGTACAACACAGCCGATGCAGGGTTGTCTTATTGAATATATTCAGTCATAAGGGCTTGCATAAAAAGGTCGCATTTTTGCACAGTTTGGCAACGCTTATAGCCTATTTTGTCCAAATCTGACTTTTTTATTCAGAGCATATATAGTAACCAGTAAAATTGTGATTTGAACGGTGTTGGAAGTGAGCATACCACGATGTTTTGGAAAATAATTCTACAGATTGTTGTCTGCTAAAATTACATAACTATTCAACGCAACAAATTACACAAGCACTATCCAATACATATAATATGTACTAGTTTCACTTATGGTGCCGCTGCATATTGGCCCTCGGATCAACTAGACTAGAAGATTAAAGTAGTCATTCAACATGTCTTGTCATTTACAAGAGGGTCACTTGTAAATGTTTCAATATTTATTTATTTATTCAGTAATGTACAATAATTACACTTATGTGAGAAGGCACAACAGGCTTATGCCCAAAACTGTCCCTTCTAAAATGTTTACTACAGTCCAAATTAAATTGTAGGTTACGCTAATATTCACAATTCATCCCATATGCGTTTGAACATTAACTTGCTACGAGTTAGTTAATTCACTCTCGTAACATTGAAAATTGACATAGGCCTACTTGTTATAATTTTAAAGAATGCGGGTAGTATAATCCTACATTATTGAGAGTTAAAACAAGAATGATGTATTCAGTTCCTCTACTGGTAATATATAAAACTTCATTTTATCTCTTACGGTATGTTTCTTGCTTCATTCTATTTTACATCGGATCCTACACGATTCTACTCTAGATTCTACTCTAATTGTCCTTCTACTCTTATAATCATCTTATTTCTATTCCTAATTGAGAAATTATTCTCTCATATAAATTAGCATCTCTTGATACTTCTTTTGTTCCAGTTATCAGAGTAACACGGCCAAAGAGTTGCTGGATACAATCATTTCCATACAACCGAAAGAGTCGTCAATTGGTGGATCCGAGACTAGAGAAGTGATTGTGGGAAGGGTTTGTAGTGATATGCTTAGCAAACTTCCCAACGACTATGACCCATACCTTGTAAAAGAGAGGTGAGTGACTTCCTTGTATGATTCCAGCTCATTAGGAATATCAAATAAATTATTTAAATTAATCAATTTAAATCAATTTTATCATTTAATTACTTTCTTGGAATAATGTTTTAAAAAACGTGTCAACCCATTATTGATCTGTATTAATAGGTCACTTCTTAATCCAAAGTATTGTCTACAAATTGTGTGAGAAATGCACATTATACAGATTAAACTTACAAATGTAGCAAAAATTTAGCCAAAATCCTATTTGATCAACATCGTGATCTGGCTTACAATTCTTAATTCCTTCAATAATTAATTATAATTATAATTCATACTATAATTATAATTAATTCTTAATTCCTACATGATGATTCTGCACTTTCAGGCTGAAGATAATGGGTATCCTCTCTCCAATGAATATATTCTTGAGACAAGAGATCGATAGGATGCAGAAGGTGATCACAGCCGTACGAAAAACTCTAAAAGACTTACTCCTTGCTATTGAAGGAACCATTATTATGAGTGAGGTAAGAGAAAATTGTAAGATTTTCAAATTACAGTTCATTTTAACAAACAATAATCCGTTCTACTACTCGTCGCAGGTTTCATATTATTTTATATAAATAAAGCAGGCTTTAAATTTATCTGAATTGTAAAACTACATTCACATAATTATGCGATTTCCTCTTTAAAAAACTCATAACATGTTTCGTTATTTTCAAAGTAATCATTATTGTATAAATTGTTATTTAGAGGTAGGTATGCAATACTTGAGGCTCTTCTGTTTACATGAAAATTGATGAATGCTCGTAAAATTCTAATTCTAATATGTCATCTATCTAGACATGAAAGAGATAGTGAGTAATTTGCCTGTTTTTGCTCTCAATTATTCAAAATGTTATGTGCAGTGAGTGTTTGCCTGTTAAATGTTATGTGTATGTAATAATGAGTTATTATCCCTAATCCATTTATTTGAACAACTTAGCTACACAATAACTATGAAATCACAATTTTATGTATTACAATGAGCCGATCACTTAAATCAAATCAAATAAATTTAATTTATGTCACTGTTTAGAATTTAAGAGACGCTCTAGACAATATTTACGATGCAAGGATCCCGCACATTTGGAGACGTGTATCATGGCAATCTTCTTCGCTTGGATTCTGGTTTACTGAATTACTTGAGAGGAATGCTCAATTCTCTACCTGGTTGTTCAACAGACGTCCTCATCAATTTTGGATGAGTGGATTTTTCAATCCACAAGGTAAGTTGAAGCACAGATTCTTGTATGTGGTTGAATTTGAGATTTTTTCTCCGAGCTCTCAGTTGATTGCAACTATGTTTATGTTTTGAAGGGACGAATTCAAAGATCCAAAGGTCCAAAGAACCTCACACGTCAACCGAAGCTTATTGTGTGTCCCAAAAGTATGTTAGTTAGGCAAACCAACTCCCGTGTCCTTTACAAGGTCCAGGAGTTTCTTCCCTTTACCAACATCCCATTCCTCACCTGGTTGCTTACAGCCAAACAGAACCCTTCTTCTAGCTCCAAGACTTTCGCAATCCAGTATGATATGTTTAGCAGTCTCTTCAGACTGATTACAAAGCCCACACATTCATTTAATTTCTGAGTTCAATTGTGTGGAGATGTTTCCTGAAGTGGCCATGTCCAGTTATCAGGGCAAACATCCGCTTGACCCGACTTCTACCCAGACTCACCAGCCAGCTGGTGAAGCGAGGGCATGTTTCTGCCAGCAGCCTTTTGCCTAGTGCTTGATCAGGGTGACCCTGCCATTGCTGGTGGTGAAAGTCCCTGGACCATTTACTTATTGTGTGGAAGGCAGTTGTTTTACTTATGCCACAGCCCGGCTCTGGGCCAAGGAATGGCATGCTAGAACCCCGCTTAGCAAGCTCATCTGCACGCTCATTACCTCCTATGCCTACATGGCCGGGTACCCAACCAAGATGCACAGAGTTGAGCGTTGAAAGCCCGCTGAGTGTTTTGTGGCACTCGCACACCAATTTGGACTTGATTTCATTGGAGTCAAGAGCCTCGAGGGCTGCCAGGATTACTATACAGGATTGCTATATACTTATTGCAATAGCACCTGGCAATGCCTATGTTGGCACAATCCATGATGCCCCAAATTTCTGCCAGAAAGATGGTGCAGTGTTGTCCCAGACTTGCATAGACTTGTGTTCTAGGTGAATCACTGTACACCCCGTTGCCAGATTTCCCTTCAATGATAGAACTGTCTGAGTACCAGATAAGGCTGCCTCTTTTGGGACAGGGCCCTTCCTCAGACTTCCACTCCTCTCTAGAGCAGAATTTAACAGAGAAAGGTTTAGTAAAAACCAACTCTGTGCTCATGACATCCGACGTCATCTCAAGCACAGGGCTTTGAGCAACAGCTTTGGCGATTGTGCAGTGGCCTGTTCCAGACAGGCCTTCTCTCCATTGGCTTGCAACTTTCAGTCGATAGGCTGATTTCCGTGCCTCTGCCATAATAAAAATGTTCAATGGCAGTAAGCCAAGAGCAACTTGAAGAGTTGCTGATGGGCTGCTCCTGAAAGCTGCAGTGACTAGAAGTGTTTGCATCCTTTTTAGACTTGTGAGTTTGGCTGTGGCTGTAAATGTCCACCAGACTAGTGATCCATAAGTTACCTGAGGCCTTATTACTGCCTTCTACAGCCACAGAGCTATGTGAGGCTTTATCCCCCACATGGAGCCTGCAAATCTTCTGGTCGTCATAAGCGCCCATTTAGCTTTATGCAGTGTATTGTTTAAATGATTGTTCCAAGTCAGCTTTGAGTCAATGGTCAGCCCTAGATATTTGACTGCACTTGATACTTCAAGCCGTGTAAATCCAAGTTTCAACCTGGAGAGAGACTCTAGGTTCTTTTTCCTTGTAAATGGAATGACTGCAGTCTTCGAGGGATTTATACTTAGTCCCTCTCCAAGACACCAGTCATTAAAAATTTTGAGATTGATGTTCATGACGTCAGCAACAATGTTGTTGAACTTTCCCTGTACCATGAGGACTATGTAATCAGCATAGCCCTGTACAAAGACACCTTTACTTGTGAGTTCATTAAGGAGACCATCGACCACAAGGTTTCACAGAAGAGGTGAAAGCACACCTCCCTGCGGACAACCCCTCGCAGGCGCAATCACCATTGACTCACCTTGAAGATCAGCCATGATCCGCCTGGAGCAGAGCATGGCCCCAACCCACCTACATATGGCAGGCTCAAGACCACGTCCCCGCACCGCTCGGACCATGGCCTTGTAAGTGACATTGTCAAATGCGCCCTCAATGTCCATGAAGGCACACAGGGCAATCTCCCTGGCAGCAAGGCTGTCCTCCACCCTGCTCACAAGCTGATGCAGGGCTGTTTCACAGGACTTGCCAGGCTGATGAGCATGCTGATTCCTGTGGAGGGGAGTGTCTGAAAGCACTCCCTTCCTTAGATGACTTCCCACCAGTCTCTCCAGCGTCCTCAAGAGAAACGATGTGAGATTGATGGAACGAAATGATTTTGCAGTTGAGTAGTCTGCTCTTCCTCTCTTTGGAATGAAGACCACTCTACTGAGGCACCAGGCTTGAGGGATGTACCCATAGGCCAGACTCGCTCCAAAAAGTTCACACAAGAGAACTAGTAGAGCTTCTGGTCCTTGCTGCAGCATAGCTGGTATTATGCCATCCCCCCAGGAGATTTGAAGGGGCCAAACTTGGATATAGCCCATTTAACTTTGTAGAGTGTGACAATTCGCCTGGCTAAAGTCCAGCTTCCACGATCAGCTCTTGGCCATGAGCTCATTTCGCTGTTGCCAGACATGCCTGAGCAATCACTCTCAAAGGTACAATCTGGAAAGTGAGTCTCAAGAAGAAGTTTGAGACTTCCATCAATTCCAGTGGTATATTGTCCCCCTGGTGACCTAAGCGTTCCCAAGAGGCCAATTGGGCTTGAAGCTAAGACACGCTGCAGTCTCGCTGCTGCACTGAGACTGTTTACCTCTAGTTTAAATTGTCTCCAAGAGTTTTCTTTAGCTTTCTTGATTGCAAGGCTGTATTCTGTGAGTGCCCTGTGGTATGGCTCCCAAATAAGGCTCCGTTTGCAATGGTTATGAAGCTTCTTTATAGCCGCCCTTTTGCGGTCAAGGTCAGCAGTCCACCACTCAGTATTGGTGTGACTTTCCCCGCCGCAATGGGCAACTGTCCTGAAAGCAGCTCATGATTGCATTCTGAAGGTCAGAAGCAATCTGATCAATGTCTGCAAAGCAGGTAACCCTCCTGCCCAGTGACCCAAGTTGAGACAGAAGGTCAGACCTATAGAGTGACCAATCTGTTTTCCTCGGA
The DNA here is from genome assembly GCF_014356525.2 of Nilaparvata lugens. NCBI lineage: Eukaryota > Metazoa > Arthropoda > Insecta > Hemiptera > Delphacidae > Nilaparvata > Nilaparvata lugens. The sequence goes on along the minus strand of NC_052504.1, from coordinate 61,055,568 downwards.
TTCCGATAGCAGGAAGAGCCGCCCTCGCTTTGCATGTTGATACAGACATACCTGTGATCAGACAGAGAGGCCTCATGACTTACGTGCCAGTTATCAATGACCCTTAGGAGTCCTTCTGAGCAGAATGTAACGTCAATAACCTCACTCTGGTTTCATGTAACGAACGTCGGACGGTTTCCAACATTACAGACATAAAGATTCTTGGATATGAGAAACTGAAGAAGAGCCTCACCTCGTGGGTTCGTGTCTGAGCTTCCTCATCCAGTTGTGTGGTGAGCATTGGCGTCACAACCTACAAGGAGTTGTTGACCGCCAGCACAAGATGACTCCACCAGGAGTTCAACTTCTCTTGATGGAGGAAGATCTCCAGAGTCGTAGGGCAAGTAGGCTGAGCATGCAGTTGTGCTCCATTTCCTGCCCTCATAGCTCCAAGTTAATGAGATCACAGTAAGATCTCTGGAACACGATTCATTAAGAGTTAGGCAGTCCATACCCTTTCTCACAAGTATGCAGGTTCTGACATTCCTGAGAGAGGTACAGTATATCAACCTACCCTTGGTATCGCTCAGGCCTGCAATTCTTCCTCGGTGAAGGATCAGTGCCAGGTCAAATCCCTCTCTGAGGAAGAACTGCCAAAAAGCAGCAGATGCTGCTTTACTGTGGTGGAGATTGATTTGAAGGACCCTGGGCATTATCCTTAACTGGTGTTGAGATAATTGAAACCTGACAGAGTCCTAGGTTGGCTCTAGAGTTGGCTGATCTTACAGCACTAAAGCAGGCCTCATCCAGGAAACAGACAAATCCATAACCTTTCGGGTCCAGCTTTGGGCTTAACCTTTGGGATGGCTGACAGGACATTCCACTCCTTCACCTTCAATGTGCCTAAATGTTTCTTTCGGTGCAGCAAACTGTCACTTTGCGCACTAGTTGCACAAATATCTATTTCCTACAGCTAACTCGGAAAGTTGCTGTTCCTGTACTGATTACAATACCCAAAGATTCACTTTTCCGCTCTAGTGCGGGAAAATTTTTTTCTGCACTCCAGATTTGCAACATGGCAACACAAAATAGTTAGTAGGTTATATGGAGCACCAGTGCAGCAAAATCAAAATTAAGTTGGTAACTGCACTGACTGTGGTATAGTGAGGTGCACATTATAATAATATGAAGGCAGTGGACAACAGTGGATGACAGTGACAGCCACCACATGAGTGACAGCCGCCTTCATTCATTTACTACATTATTATTCAATTTTAAATAAATTAAGGTTGTTTTTATTAATAATAAAATTACACAGTAAAACATTTGATGGATTTCAGGGAATTTTACCCATAATTACCCACTTTTCATATTCAATGGTAACTGTAGGAAAAATTTAATGTGAAATACGTGCGCAAAGTTCCTCTGCTGCACTCAAGAAACCATTCCGCCCTCGCCAAACTGTCACTTTGCGCACTAGTTGCACAAATAATTTTCATTTGCTGACGATTGCTGCTCACTTCAACAATTTTGTGTTTCACAAAATATTGTGTGATTTATAAAAAAAAGTAGTGAAGACCTAGTCTAGTCACACAATAAAATGCATTTTCGAGGGAAGTGTAACACAACCTCTCTAAGCTTGATGGTAGTTTTTATTTAGTAGATGGATGAAAATATTATTTAATACAATTCAAATAAGGGTAAAAAGTGGAATTTAAAACCAGCCAAACAGAAAAAAGTCATTTATAAGACCGAATATGACTGAGATAGTAAGTTACAATTGTAATAGAACTACATAATTTTTATTATTTGTCATGAATTTTCACAATGAATAGATAAATTGCTGACGACGGTGAAAATTCATGACAAGTAAAATTATGAAAAAAATGAGAGGCTCAGGCAGTCGGTTACGGCCCCGGCTCCCGGCCCCGGCCGGGCCCGGCTCTACCCTTCTTTTCCGAGACACCATTTTCCTGGTTCAGTGAGTTCAGTGAGCTAATATTATCAATTTTATTATTATATATTATTCATCTTTTTTTATTGAAGGCAAATCCTGTAATTATTCTATTGTTTGTTTAAAAAGTTTTCTCAATATTATTTTATTTAAGTTTCCAGTTTCATTTTGAGTTACAATTTGATTAAATCGATTACTTAGTTCTCCAAAATATAACTGTTTTGTTTATTATTTTAAAATATAGTTCCTTTCTCATGAGTTATAGAGTTAGATCAATTTAACCTCTCGCAAGCCAAGCGATTCCCCTATTATAAATTGTTACCATAATGTCTAGGGTTGTTCTCACAACCTTATAATACCATCACAATACCATACATAATATAACCCCAATATATTCCAATTTTAAATAACCCATTACATGGTGTTGGGCGTCGTTCTCATGAGAAAGAGTTTATTAATTGACAAGATTAGCCTTCAAATTATCTATTGACATTTTCATTTCAGGTCATTATCATAATTGTTATATTCTGTGTTTGATCTCGTATAATTATGTCCTCTATTCTCTCAACGTACAGGGTAAATATGATAATTGTTATTATTGTTATATTGAGATGAGTAGCTCTAGTTCTAGTGACTCTGAACAATCACCTAGTGAATTCGAGGTTTCATTATTACGTTTACCTATTGATTTAAAAGTAAAATCTCTGGATAAATCAGAATTATTAGAGCTAGGCAAACAGTTAGGTATTCACATCCCTAAATCTGTTAATATTGAATACTTGAGATTCGCTGTTGACTTGGCAAAAAAAGTTTGTATTTATGTGGACCACGGTTCAGGAGCTAGAGATGCTCTAAGTCGATTACTTAAGTTAGGGTCCCTGTCTCAACGCGATCGTATTATCTTCCCTATGTTAGCCGATTACGAGCGAATAGTAGGCAAGCTAGGCAGAAATCAAGAACACATCTACGACACAGTAGCTCCCGATAACTTAGCAAATATCCTAATTCCAGAAAATAATATGGCAGGGAATGATAAAAGACCCTTTGCGAAACCCGAAAGCTATGGGGGTACAAAGAGTGAAGACTTCAACGAGTGGTTGAAAACCTTCAATAGGGCAGCAAAAATAAATAAGTGGGATGAGGATGATAAAATCTTGTATTTACCCCTCTACCTCAAGAAAACAGCATTGGCAATTTTCGACATATTTTCGGATAAAAATGAAAACGCGACATTTCTTGATGCAGTAGACCACTTAAAAAGTAAACTTGTAGACCCTGTTCATGAAGAGACAACCAGACAAAAACTCGAAAACAGAAACTTTTCCCCACACGAAACAAATCAGAACAACTTCCAAAGACAACCTTATTCAAACAATAATAATTACAATGATCGCGACAGAAACACACAATCACATAATCCTAATCCTAATAGACAGTTTGGAAATAGGAGCGGAAACGTCTTCCCACACGAAACAAATCAGAACAATTTCCAAAGACAACCTTATACAAACAATAATTACACACAATCAACATCAGTCAATTACAGGACACCAATCAACCCTAATAGGACTAGATTCTGTACATACTGTAAGAGAAATAATCACTGGAAAGACGATTGTTTTTTCTTATCAAAAAACTCGAATACAGGATCCCGAGCCTAGACGAATCGGATATGAACTTGGGATCCGGATTTGAAAAACAAAGCGCTGAATTTCCATTTGATAATTATTCTCCAAATTCAATTGATAAAGAAGAAATCACATGTAATATAATATCTTCTGTATCAATGAAAGATGAACAATCCAAAGCGATAGAATTTGTCAGGCAGTTTTTTCTCAATGCCAATAATAATCAGTTATACTCAAATGAAAGTGAAATTAATTGCTCTAACGAAATAGAAAGTGAAACCAACTTCAAACAGCTATTGTCTTCCGAAATGCATGCTCAGCACGAACTTGGAATGAATGGATCATTGACTAAAGAGAGAAGAATTCAAGTCCCAGTACTTACTATTAATGGAAAATTCAAAGGAAAAGATGTATCAATTACCATTGACACCGGTACGAACGTAAACATAGTTCAAAAAAATCTTTTAAGTAGCGATGATCTAAAACATTTGAAAAATAGTAGTATTGCTTTATCGGTAGCTAATGGTTCATTAATGCCGATCACAGGAATGATCTCGAGTGAAATTCAAATACATGACAGGAAATTCGAAGTAAATTTAGTAATTTCTGAAGACTTACAGGCCGATATTATTGTTGGAAATTCCTTCTTCTCAAAATATAAAATGAAATTAGATTATGAGAATAACATCATTTCAATGACCGATAATGGTAAAATAGTCGAATTAGACATGGATAAAGAGTGGATTTGTACATTAAATAGATTACACAACGATTCTGAAACAAATATTACAAAAGAAGTCTGCATACCCAATCCCGTAAATTTCGTCAAATGTGCTCTTGAAACAATAATCCCCGCTCAAAAAGACGTGAATGTCAAAGTCAATCTAACACAAAAATTGCTCAAAGTATCCCATTTTACTCCAAATGAATCGTTATTACATAATAAAAAATTGCATGTGCTTTGGAATGAGGATGATTTTGAAACAAACATGAGTGAAATTAGAATTTTGAATCTAGGAAGGCAAGATATAAGATTGTTGCATGAAACTATTATTGGTGAAATTGAAGGAGAAGTTTGTAATTACGACGAATCTGTTTCATTAGTAGACTCTGTTCTATTCGATGGAGGGGGTTGTGAAATAGATATTAATAAAGATCTTACACCAGAGCAAAATTCCAAAGCGAAAAGACTCATCAATAAATACAAACACCTATTTTCAACAAACGAAATTGATTTCGAGGAAGCGAAATTACCCGAATACAAGTTCAAACTTACAGATTACACACCCATTGCTAAGTCACCGTACAGATTACCTATCGCTCAAAGAACAGAAATAGACAGACAAGTAGAGTTATTGATAAAAGCAGGAATAGTTTGTGAAACCCAGAGTCATTATGCTTCTCCCGCATTTTTAGTTACTAAAAAAGACGGTGGATTCAGATTGGTTGTAGACTATAAAATGTTGAACGAGAAAATATTACCGGATAGATATCCCCTTCCCCTTCTTCAAACAATTTTTGATTCTCTTGACAATTCGGATTACTTTTCCACCCTAGATATCAGACAAGCATTTTTCCAACAGCCATTACACGAAGATTGTCGAAAATATGTAGCATTTGCAACTCATAAAGGGCTGTACACGTTCAAAAGACTACCTTTTGGTCTTAGAACATCTCCAAATGCTTTCCAACGAGCAATCAACCAAGTATTCAATGATTATTTGTATAGAGGAGTTTTGATTTACTTGGACGATATCATTAGCTATGGAGAATCATTTGATAAGCAATATCAACAGCTCGAGAAAACCTTGAAAAGATTGCAAGACGTAGGACTAAAATTGAATACATCTAAATGTCACTTCTTCTACCGAAAAATTAAAGTACTTGGACACACTGTCTCAAAGGAAGGGATACAACCCGCTTCCGAAACCTTGGAAGCTATCGAAAAATACCCTATACCCAAAACTGTCAAAGATGTCAGAGCATTTCTTGGTCTTAGTGGATTTTACCGAAAATTCATTCAAAACTACGCTATAATTGCAAGACCCTTAACAAATCTGATATCTAAAAATAACGAGAATAAACCAATCACTTGGGAAGAAGATCAGCAGAACGCATTCTCGGAAATAAAAAGCAAACTTTTATCACAACCCGTACTTCATCATTTTAATAATGATAAGGAGGTAGTGGTACACACAGATGCTTCTCGAGTTGGAATAGGGGGCATTATCTCGCAGCCAGATGACAATGGAAAATTACATCCAGTAGCTTTTGTTTCCAGAAAACTGACAAAACATGAAGAAAATTGGGCAGTAGGAGAGATTGAACTTCTATCAATAGTGTATTGTGTAAATTATTTCAGACAATACTTAATTGGCCGATTATTTACAATCTACACAGATCATGCTAGTTTGCAATACTATAAAACTTGGAAAAACCCCAGTATTCGAGTCAGTAAGTTACTTATGAAATTAACGGAGTTCACGTTTGATTTGAAATATAAACCAGGAGCCCAAATGCACGTACCTGATGCCCTGAGTAGATATCCACTAGAGAAGGATATAACTGATCTCACAAAGGACGAAAACTACAATATATTCGAAATAGAAGAAATAGACATAAAGACTTTACAGAAAAATGATGAGAGTATAAGAAAAATATATGATGCAATACGAAACCCTAATCATAGTGATACAGCTACGATTAGAAAGGCGAGAAAATACACGATCGAAAAAGACATTGTCTATCTGAAGAAATTTGATGGGCATACCAATCAATTGAAACTTCTCGTACCCCGATCTCTTATCAATAAAATCCTTGAAACATTCCATGATGATTCCTTAACAGGTGGACATACCGGCATTTATAAAACCCATGAGAAAATATCATCGAAATATTATTGGGAAAATATGTATGAAAACATTGCGAATTATGTAAGATCATGTAAAAATTGCCAAGAGAGAAAAACCCCTACTACGAAGCCTCAAGGTTTCTTATCACCCATCAAGTGTGATAGTAAGCCTTTCTCAAGTATCATGATGGACTACATCGGTCCGTTAGAGAGCTCAATGGGCTATTCATACATGGACTTAACGACCCGATATATTTTAGCTGAACCTTGTAAACACGCCGACGCAAATAATACCACTAAATGCTTATGGAAATTAATATACCGATTTGGCGTTCCAAAAGAAATTCGATCCGATAGAGGTACACATTTTGTAAATAAAAAAGTCGATGACCTTATGGTTGAGCTTGGAATCAAACACATATTAGGATCATCAAGTCACCACCAAAGTCAAGGTCTGGCCGAAAGAGCCAACCGGACAATTCAAGAGATGCTAACAGCTTACGTAGCCGATAATAGGAATTTGTGGGTACAAATGCTGCCGAAAGTTTTATTCGCATACAATACTTCGAAACAATGCTCTTTGAAATATACACCTTTTTTCTTATTGCACGGTTTTGAAGCCACTACTCCTTTAGATTTGAAAATCTTTCCCGAAAATGACGACGTCACTTATCATTTAGACGCGAGATTAGCAAATCTTAAAGAAGTGCGAGAACAGATACCATCAATCTTATCAGATGCACAAGAAAAACAGAAATACTATTACGATAGGAATAGAACAGATTGCATTTTTGAACCAGGAGATTTAGTTATGGTCCACGATCCTGATGTAAGACAAGGACAGTCTAGGAAATTAGTCAAAAAATATTCAGGCCCATATGAAGTAGTAAAGAAAGTAACAGATGAAGTCTATGAGATATTTTTTCCGCTACGAGGTACTTATAAAAATGTAGCTTTTCATGTAGATAAATTGAAAAAATATTTCATACGAGATCCCATCAATTAAGTGTTTATTGTTCTATTGTCTAACTGTATTCTTTATTCCAGCACTTTTCTTTATGCTAGCAATTATACCTCGCTCATCCTAAATCTTTGCCTTTCATTAATTTAAAAGACAATTGATGAGAAGAAATCGAGATGAAACATTCATGTAATTTATTTATTTTCCAAATCATTGAAAAACAATATCATGCTTACAACTGAATTTTTAGAGAATTTTGTTTGCGAGATCAGTATTGACTTGTGAAGCGATCAAATCCATTTTCTCACGACTAGATATCGAGATGATTCTCAAATCACAATAGTATGCAGTTTTCAATCAATCAATTAATTAATTGGATTTCTACTTCGATGAAACAATGAAATATAATTGAGCTCTGATAGACAATTTTACTAGACATTCTAACGATGATTCATTATTAAAAGATGTGAATTGTTCTCACGTTTTTGTTTATGAATGAATGCTATTTGAAAATCATCAAATACGATTTATGCTTGAATATTATTTTCTTGACTCGTATGTAATAAAATGTTTCTCTTTTTCAGAAACGGATGATTCTTGATATAATAATTTATTTATTTATAAGATTATTTATGTGAAAACGTATATTTTAATAACAATATTATCTGTATTGATGTTAATGAAATAATCAATTCCAGTAAGTGATTACGATTGGAATATAAGAAATAGCTATTAATTTGACCATTTACATAATCTATTTGTAGGTTTTTGGGGATTTTACTAGTAATTATTGTTTATAAAATTGATATCTTATACGAACTGTTCATTGATAGATTAATATAGAGTACTAACTGATATAATATTTTTAAAATGAATACCATAATACTTTGTTCCTTAGCATTTGTAGAAATATGTTGTACGGTATTGTCTCAAGAAATTTCTCTTTTTCACGGAGCTCTATTTAAAGAAATTCACAATGTAGTATTTTACGAGTCCACAGTTCCAATAACATTCAGTATTCCTAGGTCAAATCCTTTATTTGTTATGAGGAACCTTCTGAGTACTCCTTTAAAAATTGACTCATGTCCTTTCCCTTCCTCATCGGAGTGTGCAGTATTTGATCAGATTCATCGAACGGAGCTGCAACTTCTACAACTACAAGACGGCATTTACATTGGCAGCGATGACGACAACACTCCAGCTGAGAGCGAAAATCGACTACCACGCCGCGAACGCTCTATCGATACGATCGGGGCGGTCCTAAACTGGTGTTGCGGAGTAGCTACCGACGAAGAATTGGGCGCATACGTGAAAACCGAAACCGACATCACTTCTCATCTCAGTAATCTTCAAGACTTCGTTCACGCTGAACATGTCGAATTGATAGACAACACACGCAAGATGAACGGCATGGCAGAGAACGTGAAGAAAGTATTGAACAACATGAAGCATGACCTTATTCTTTGGCAAGAATCATTCACCCAACAGAATAAGTTTCAGAAAGGGAATACTACAACCGATGTACTGAAAACACAACTGAGGACTACTATTTTCATGTATATGATGACTCTATCTAACAACTACAATGAAATCGACATGAGATGCTACAATCAACAACTTTCTCATCACGTCATTTCAAAAGAAGACCTAAACAATCGACTTCAAGAACTCGAAAAGAAAATAAACAAGAGAAACTTCACCATATCAACAAAAGACAACGATAAAATTCGAAACTTGAAACTAACATCCTGCAGAAAATCCGACAACGAACTATTGGTTACCCTCAAAATACCAATAAAGAAGAAAAATTCAACTATTTCATTATTCCACCTGCAATCTATCCCGCTTCATTGGAATGGTCATACCTGCCGTTTGACCTCCCAACATCACCTGATACTTAGAGAAGAAAATAAACTGCAAATCCTGTCAGATGACGAAGAAGACGATTGCCAGTTCAAGGAGAAAGGCCTCTGCTTGATTCCGAGGAAAAAGATGTCGAACTCCGCCACCCAAGCCACTTGTCTCCACCTTCTAACATCAGAAGCAGACGTATCGGAGCTACGAGAAGTCTGCAAATTTGATTGTAAAGCAACTGACAATCAAACCCTAATCACTCGCCTACGAGAAGACACCTTCCTATTCCACAACACCGGCAAAAAGACGACAATTCGCTGTAAAAACTCAACAACTGAGGTCCCAAGCAACAGTCCAGGAACCCTATCACTCCACATCCCTTGCAACTGCGAACTTCAAGACGACAACGGCGACGTACTGATAAGCACTCTTTATCCTTGCGACTACCGTTCCCATCCTTCTCCAGCTATTAATAACTTAATTCCTCACATGTGGACAAATTTATCTAAATTGAGCATCCCAATTTTTAAACATGAGACTCTGCCTCAGTACTTAAACCTTTCGGAAATTTTAAATGAAAATTGGCACTTGAATTTTTCAAAATTTGAAGAGCACAACTCATTCTCAGAAGACATTTTCCATCATGTTGAAATGCCAAATAACTTTGATTTGTTAGGGGTGAACAATAAACTGATCATTTATATTATTATTGTCTGGCAAACACTGATAACTGTTATATTCTTGTATTTATGTCTTCAAAATTATATTAAGAAGAAAGCAAATCAACTGAGAGTCCCGAAACGTACTCCAATTGTGGACTACCCACAGGAGCTTTAAGAATATATTGTGTTTTAGTAAAGTAATATGTAATGAAATCATTAAAATAATGGGTTAGGATATAGGAAACTATGCAAATAATAATTACTTATTCACTATTATTGTATCCATTTACTCTTTTATGCTATCGATTCAAATATTTTCCCAGATTAGAAGATAAACTATTTCAATTATTATTATTATTCTTATTTTCAAGGTCCACAATATTATTTTGCTTACTCGAATACTATTCGGACTTGATGTTTAATTTTTGCATTATGATTCAATTTTATTACTTTCGTAGATTTTGTAGGTTTAATTTTATTCATCAATATAATTGAAATTTTTTCCATTCAATTCTTATTCAGATATGAATGTATTGAATTGTTGATTTGAAGTTGATTGATGTGTTAGGCTAAGTTTGATTTTTTATGAATTAGTTCACTATAATGTAATTTATATCACTTGCATTTAGCTTATGAATTGGCACTCACATAGATTTAAGGTATTCATTGAAAGTTATGTTACATATAAATATCCAATTAGAATAATATTGTGAATAATAATAATAATTTTAGCTTGCGGTAATTTTGACTTTAATTTTTGAAATATTATTGAAATGTGTAAAAATTAACTTAGAGAGATGCCGTTTTTTCGATAACTTCGGGCCGAAGTTTAGGGGGACCCGGGGATGTAATAGAACTACATAATTTTTATTATTTGTCATGAATTTTCACAATGAATAGATAAATTGCTGACGACGGTGAAAATTCATGACAAGTAAAATTATGAAAAAAATGAGAGGCTCAGGCAGTCGGTTACGGCCCCGGCTCCCGACCCCGGCCGGGCCCGGCTCTACCCTTCTTTTCCGAGACACCATTTTCCTGGTTCAGTGAGTTCAGTGAGCTAATATTATCAATTTTATTATTATATATTATTCATCTTTTTTTATTGAAGGCAAATCCTGTAATTATTCTATTGTTTGTTTAAAAAGTTTTCTCAATATTATTTTATTTAAGTTCCAGTTTCATTTTGAGTTACAATTTGATTAAATCGATTACTTAGTTCTCCAAAATATAACTGTTTTGTTTATTATTTTAAAATATAGTTCCTTTCTCATGAGTTATAGAGTTAGATCAATTTAACCTCTCGCAAGCCAAGCGATTCCCCTATTATAAATTGTTACCATAATGTCTAGGGTTGTTCTCACAACCTTATAATACCATCACAATACCATACATAATATAACCCCAATATATTCCAATTTTAAATAACCCATTACACAATGTTATATAAAACATTTAGAAATATCTATAATAGCAATGAATTTCATTCACGTAAGTTAGGCCGGCCATCAACTACTTATTAATGTCTGTATAGACTTTTTGTGCCATCGGCGAAAGGTCTCAAAATTTTTTTTGAGGTTAAGTTTTTGTGTTTGAATTTCCATTGTTTCTTTGCTGCTCCATTTGAGCTTGAATTACTTTCGTAACATTTTTGTAATTTTCCAGTATTCATTGATATTGGTTGTTTATGTTAGAAGCTGCTGTCAAACAGTTGTTTTTCGTATGAAGCCTTCAGCTGATGACAGAATAATGTCTGTTCAGAAATGTTGTACATACTTGCAGTAACCTTAGTGGCCGGCCCAATGCCCAATTTTGACAATGGAGTTGATGTGTTGTAGGTTTCTTGACTGCTATGAGGCAGGAAGTAGCAAGAGCTCACAAAGGATGGCCACTCGATTCGGTTGTGCTTCACAATGAAGTGACTAAATTAATGAAAGAAGAAATTAAATCGTCACCCCAGGTGAGTGATTATGAGTCTTTTCTCTAAGGATGATTCCTACATGAGCTCTAGGCTTGTGCGTGGGTAATGAGACTAGTGATCAAGAAAGAAGAGTGGACGTTTAGCTTTTATATAAGTGTGCTCGAACTACTGTGAAGCAATTTCCATAAATAGTTTTTCGAGTAGTACGGCTCTTCAAATGGTCACCCTTACAACAGGAGTAGCAGCCGCATGGAGCTTAACTCATCTTATCGATAGCTTATCAGCGCGACCACCACACCAATCGCTCACAAGTTTGATTGCCACAATTATTTTTTTATTGTAATTCTTATTTAAATTATGTCAGTTTCACTTTTATTTATGAAAATCAATCAATCTCTATTAATTATTTTATGGCGTCTTGTCAATTAGTACCAATCCACAGAATCGTATATTTATTTTGCTCCTCGCCAACAATCATTGTTATGGAAAAAGTATATAACTCTTGCATTGATCACCTTAATCGAAGTACGTTGGCCTTTTAGAAGTATGAACCATTACTTCCTATAATTTATAATTTGCTATGCATAATATTCTATTACGCATTTATGAAGGTCAGGAAAATTATATAACAGAGTATTCGAAGAATACAAAAAGGTATTATGCAAATTAATTTTTCCTAAATTTATATTAATTGATATTTCATAATTATATATCATATTTGATATTACACAATACTTTTATCACTTGAGAAACTACTTGAAACAACTATTAAATTACTTTGTATAAATTAATCTACCGGGTGTTTCATAAGTCAGTTTACCGAGGTGAACTGGATGAAATACAATGCCATCAAGTTCCCGCGATCTCACACCTTTAGACTTTTACCGTTTGGGATCATTAAAAATTAAGATTTTTAACTGAACTGTCTCCAGATGTTCTGCAATTGAGAGCATTCATCGCAAGAAAATTCGAAGTCTTGAACACTGATTATTACAACTAGTGTGAAAACCCCTATGAAAAATGTATTCAAGTTAGTCGAAATCATTTTTAACAATCCTTCCAAGTTTACAACCTATGTGTAGTGTAAATTCATTTTCAATTGAATTACAATCTGAATAAAGTTTATTCATTTGCTTCTAACAAATACATTTTACTCGGTAAACTGACTTTGAAACATCTGGTTTCAAACAAGAAACACAGTGAAACACTGTATTGATAACAAAATAAATTCTATCCCATTTTTCAGGAAGGTGTCTATGTGTACGGATTGTTTTTGGAGGGCGCTGGTTGGGACAAGAAGAATTGCAGGCTGACTGAGGCAACCCCCAAGATTCTTTCGCAGTTGATGCCTGTCATTTGGTTGTTTGCCATCAATAGCACAGGCCCAAAAAGTCCTACTTTATATGTTGTGAGTTGGAATCCAATAATCATTGATTTTCAAGATAATGGTTTCTTGATAGATTCCGAGCTGCTATACAAACTTTTTTTGTGTATTTTACACCTCGTGTGAAATATATCAAGAAAGTGTATCAATGAATTTACTTTTACTATTAACAATGTATGTTTATCGTGTTTACAAAGCTTTCTATTGAATTTTGGAATATGAAAATTTGTGGTTGATGAGAAACCTTAACCGACTTCTAAAATAATGATAAGGCTTTGAAAGTCTAATAGTTACCGATACTTTTAAATGAAGCTTTTTTGGAGTTGAAATTAGTCTTTCAGATCAATACCATGTATCAACCATTACAATGACAATTCTGGAATGTAGAAATTAATAAATTTTATTAGTATAATTATTTTAAAAATAATCGAGGAACGTTATTGGATTGATTATTTCACAGATATGAATAATTCCTCCTACTACATTCAAATTTTCAAGTCGCAATTACTTTAAATGGTTTCAATTCACGAGATAAAAATGAAAATATTAAACAAATATAAGTATATTCGACATCAGTTATTCAACAGTAAATTTTTGCATTTGTCAATCTTCATGCACTATTTCGCTATTGAATGGTAGGTAGACTTTCAGATTTTTGGCTCTCTCTATTTGAAATTCCACATTTTTATTCCATATTCTATTCAAATGAGTACTAATATATTCTTCTTTTGTTCAGTGTCCAGTTTATAAGAAACCAAACAGAACTGACTTGAATTTTATCACTCCTTTGTGGCTACCTGGCAGATTTACACCGGATCATTGGACATTGAGGGGTGTGGCGCTCTTATGTGATATAAAATAAAGCTCTAATAGACAACTCAGAGCAAGCAATCAGGTTACCCCGTTACATCAAGAATTTTTTATTTTGCAAAATATGCAGCTGTAAATTCATAAATTGTCAATAAATATTTCTCGAACTTGTTACTTCAACTTCCATTTACTTTATTCAACCTGTTAACAAAGTGATCGAAAAATCTAATCAAAATCAAATTGACATCATACAATAATGACACTTCAAATTATATAATTTTTTTAGATTATAATCCTACTTATCCAACTAGGATTTAAGAAAAACAAAATGAATTTTGGTAATAATCATACAAGATTATCATTCTCAATAATTGGTCAAAACAAAAAAAAGTCGAAACTAAAATGTGTTATGGTTTGTGTTGCATGACTTTTCAATCGAACTGTATAAATATTATACCATAGATAGAACATAGCATAAGTTGTCTACAAGATATCTCATACATATGCTATATTATACAGGGTGGGAGGAAAAGCTAGGGAGGTTTGATTTTTGCTTTTAAATGAGGATATGTTAAAATTATTTAATTTTAAATGTCCAATCGGTGCTCAGTAACCGTCATCACAAAGAAAGTTACATTCAAAGAACTGATTGAAAACAATATCTACGCATGCGTATTGCGGCATTGCTTGATGTCAAGATGGAACTGGAGCTACGGTTAACGTAACTGTAGCCACTGCGTTTTCATTACGGATGTTTGTTGCGGCCCTTAGACCAGTTATAGAGTAGACACGCTGGGAAGTCTAGTCTCTGATGCCAACATCTACTTTCATATCACCAATCTTGACGTCACGCATCGTATAGAAATTATAGAAAACTTTTTTGAGTTTGTTGTGTTTAACTTACATTGTTGTTAAACATACTAGCTTGTTTTCCATAGCAGATTGTTATTTATTTATGAAAATGGTAATATCCTGCACAGCATATAATTGCACTGAAATTTTTAGGAAAAAGTGGAATATATTTTCATGCGTAAGTTTAAATTTATACACATAAATATTGTAAGTTGTAACTGTAATATTATCCTTGGTTATGATGTAAGTTTCATTGCAGCATGACAATAAATTAGTTTTGTAGGCTACCGTACCTTATTATTTTCAAAACACATTATAACTGTTGAGGTCATATAAAATTGTATTCATTCGCTCATTGACCGCTAGATGACAAGAGAGTTCTATAATTTTATAATATCCATTACTCATCAATTTATTTTTCCATGCACTGGATAGTTTGCCAGTCAGTGTGGATTTAGCTTTCATTCAGCTAAGTACTCGCTCTCGAGGCTTTAAGATTCAGGAAATTTGTCCTGAATCTGCCTAAATATTCGTGTCATTCAATATCATAGGAAACTCGGCCTATAAATTATTTATTTGTGTGCATAAATATTGTATTTTTGTTCTATGTGAAAAGTTATTCACGTTTTGTATTAGTGAAAAAGTGAATGCCAGAACTCCATTGTAGTTTTGTTTTATCAATAGTCAAGTCATAGTGTTATATATCCAGACAGTAAACTTCATCTTAGAATGGGAAACCAGCAAGGAACTAACTGTAATAGTTGCACTTTCAGTTTGCATAATTTCACCTATCTTTTCCTCTCATCCATCCTATCCAACTGTCCACCTTTACCTTAAGTAGAAGTAGGCAAACAATTTGATTCGCGACATGTTGGATTTGGAATTTGGTGAGTACATTTTCTGATTTTCTATGTTCTTTGTATGTGGTTTTCCTGAATGGATATATTATTCAACTCCAAGATTTGATTCGTTTTATACAGTCCACTTCAGATCATTTGAAACTTGTAGTTTGAAATATTTAAATTTAAAGAACCAGTATATACATAACAATAACTTTGAAGCCGATATCACATGACACATTATAACTTGATCTTATCGTTTTTGCCCGTAGCTAGAAATAACCACAGAGAAGGGATCCTCTTCCTCTTCTCTGTGAAATAACCTAGAAACACCATGAATCTGAAATTTTTCTATATGATGCGTGACGTCAAGATTGGTGATATGTTGGAATTATTAGGGAACTATAAATACCAGGCACAGTCGCCATTTTGTGTCACAGAAGGAGCCAAATTTAAATTTTATCCATATATCATATGCTATGTTGTATGGTTTTGGACAAAATCTACATTGACATCACTGAAGAACTGAAGTGGCTCATAAATTGATGAGAATATTTTTCCAAAAAGGATACATTCAAAAAATGAACGTATTGTTTAGAACAAACAATACCCAGTCTTTATGTTATGTACGGTATCTCATATTTATATTTGTCTTGTGTTTTTTTTTTTATCTTTTTACTATTGTATTCTTTTGAAGTTGGTGTATACCATTGGAAATGTAATAAATAAATAAACAAATTGAAATGATTCGTATTTAATTAAACAAAACCCGGTACCCTACAAAACTAGTCCAGCTGTAGTCCTTCAACTCTATGCCTCAACATTATTAGTTTTTGAAAGGTGCAGTCTTCAGGGAAAAGTTTCTATCAATCATAATTAATAATCTACTCACTACTGCATGGATTATTATTGGATGTAAAAATCACCAATACCACATTGGGCCAGTAAATTATTCATATCAGTCCGATTTTGGATGAGAAAACGATGTAGGCCTAGGTTATAATACTACTGTAGCTTGCACAAGCTTGGAAGACTCGCCGTAACAAGAGTATTGTAATAGTGAGTCTTCTTAGCCACTAGCGTTGGTATTTTTTGAAGACAATATTAATATTCATTATATAGTTTGTTCATGATATCAAGGAGAATTTGTAAGTAAGCCTATAAACCAGTGATAATATTGTAAACCAAGCTACTGCTCAGCTTCAACACTTACCTATATTAGGTACCTTATAATATTGGGTTTAACCAAACCTTAAGGTTTGTAAGTTCACATTTTTATTGTCAATTATTAAAGTAATATTGTTTTTAGATAATCAATTGGTAAAATAAAAAATGCTTTCAATGTAGAGTAATAAATCTGAAGCCAAATTGCATTTATTTTTTCATCTGTAGGAAATCTAAACAAGCGAAACCCTTTCTCTGTTTTATTGGCACAATTTATTGCCGAGCGCCCTACCATAATTTAATAATTAGAATTATTAAAAATATCAAAATATAATCACCACTGTCAAAGCAAAGCAATACAAGCCGTTGAAACGAATGTTATGCTATGACTCAAAATGGCGACTATGTGTACCCAGTCTTTATAGTTCTTTAGCCTTTGCAGCCAACATCTACTGCCACATCTCCAAATCGTGACGTCATCATCCGATAGAAAAATTTCAGATTGTGTCTATTTCAGAAGGATGTAAATTATTATTCATTAAAATGATAAACTCCAGCTGCGCTCCCGCTGAAATAGACACAATCCGCTATTGAAAACAATGTAAACAAACTCTACAGAGAAGATTTCTATCTGATTTTGACGTCACGATTTGGAGATATGGCAGTAGATGCTGGCTTCATCTATTTTTAGTATGAATATACAATCACTGAACTCTATACTAACTGGAATGGACTAGCAACACAAAGAAAGTGAGGCAGCTGGTAAAGATAGGCAACCCGCATTGCTGTGGGATTCGTCATTTTGTAACACATTGGCTCTTATGGAAAAATGCGTTGCACAGTTTCAATTTCTATTTTATTTCTATATTGTATGTCTTATTCCATGGAAGCGTTATTTTTCCTTTATTAAGCAGTTCATTGTTAACTTTTTTAGAGCAAAAATAATGAAATAGGTTGAATATGAATAAAGAAAAGATTTTTTTCATTTGTGACTGCAGTAGTTTTAGTATTGTCAACTTTCCATGAGCAAGGGAATAACTTTGGGCCAGATTTCAGAGAAGCGTATCATTTATTTATTTAACAAGGACAAATATAAACTGTCATGAAATGATTGGGAATGAAAAAACAGGCTCCTTATTATTCCAATCCCGAATTTTGTTCGTACACAGTCCAAAGGAGGGCTGTGTTTAATTGAAACTATTAAACACAGTCTTATGTTTATTTTGATAGGATATACTATTGTTTTTTGGATTTTATGATTCATTGTTATTGTTAAAGGAAAGATTTATGATTTATTGTAAATTGAACGATTATTTATTTGAAACGGAAAGGTTTCAAAAATTAATCACTATTCAGCTGATAACAATATCATATTTTTCAAAATAAAAGTAGGTCCATACCTACAATAAATTATGTCATCTCATGATGATAACACAGAATTATTAATAATTTGTATTTATTCTTTTTTGAATAAGGAATAATTTGCTCTTCAACTATGTTTCTTTATTTTAGATGCTATAAAGTAGGCCTACATTTTCAATTAGCATATGGTGAGGTCCACGTTATAATGACAGTATTTGATCAACTTTGAATTTGCTATACTTGTCTATCATTCGACAAAGCCGGTGGTACTATCCTTTTCTAGGTCCACAACGATGCCAATTATGTTTTTGACAGTGTAGAAATATAATTAATTGATGCAGAGAATCGACATCGCTATTCTCCTATCTTTATCCACTGCCATTATAAAGTGGACCTCACTATAGAAACTATCACCGTATAGGCCTACTAAGAATATAACCAAATTTGTTGTTTTATTTTTTGTCAAATAAACTGATCAATATAGAAAAAAGTATTGGAAATGTATGTAAAACAAAAAGGTTTCTTCGAATTAATTAATAGACTGGAAATGTTTGACTTAACCTGTGAAATGGTATTTCATTTCCTTTAACATGCCCATTCTTGCATCCAAATGCAACACAATACATCACCATTTCTCGGTCGTATTTTTATTCAATTCTATGCATTTTACGACAAATACATCACAATATTTAAGAGAAAAGGTTGTGATCTAATACTGATAGCCCTAATACTCATTCAAATCCGTTTTTCATCTTTTAAAATGAAAAATGGTACTCAAGAGCTGCAACAACCTGCTTAAATGTATGAGTACGAGAGAGAAGGGAATCCCACACGGTAGGCCTGTCTCACTCACTCCGCCTTACACACTTTTGGCTGTAGCTTAGCATTGGACAGCCCATTCCAGTTAGAATAGAGTTCACTGTATACAATGGGCCGTGTCTATTCTATAACTGGTCTATTCTATTTTTGCGGCCGATAGACACTACTTGATTTTGTTCGTTGACGTTTGTTGCTATCAGCTGTCAGTTGAATTTTGTGTTCGAGCTTGGAGTTGCAGCGTTGCAGGCAGGCTTGCTTCCTCTCGTCCTTAAGTTGTCAGTGTCTGTCAAGTCCAGAACACATTATTATTATTATTTCATTTTTGTGGCAGAAATTTGAGTGAATATTGTGTTGTGTGAAAGAGTTTTGCAACCTACAGTTCTCTAAGAACTTTCCAGGTAAGAACTACTGTAACTTATTTTATAGAAACATAGTTATCTTTAAAATCCTATACCGTAGTTTGTACCTATAGTTTATTTGATGAATCGGTGAATTCACCTTTGTATAGGCTAGGCATAGAAAATCAGCACTTTCCTTACATGAATTATTCAAATTAATATTTATTCTTAAATCTGTGCTTTAAACTGCTTTTCAGCCTATGCTCTTTTATAAGGGCATTTATTAAATATAGCCTATTATTGATAAAGGATTTGCCATCTGTAGTACCGAACAGGTTCAAACAGCAAGTTGGAACTTGTTCAAGAATGTTCTATTATGGTCATAATAACTGATAAGGTCTTAGCTTGATAAATTTAAAAATGCATGCAGCATTTTGTTTCTTTCTAAAGCAAAATGAATACTTGTTATATTTTACCATTATCTGTTTCACGGTTTCCAATTCATAGTTCATACCGTACTTGAATTACTGTCATGAACATGGTGTTGGTTACTAAGTTATTGAGAGGTGAATTTAAGCATGATTTTCAAAAAATAACACCTTTTCTTACCAGTATATACCTACTGACTTCTCATGCTTTGAACGTGCTTTTTTGATTTGTAAATCCACAATTCAAATACCTAATGTAGACGTACGTTACTGTATTTTACAAAATCAGATAAATCTATTAAATTGGTATCAAATAATTCATCTTATACAGTAGCATCATAGTTTAGATTAACAATTTTAAGTTTACGGTACTTTACATATTATTTTTAAAGATGTAACTTATCTAGTTTTGCTTTTTGAATGAATAGGTTTTTATATAGATGTTGAGCTTTAGCGGTGGCGGATTTTTGTGTCAGGGATTATATAATTCGACATTTGATACCTTATTATTTTGATGATAGTTCATTGAAAAAAATAATACTCATTCTTTCAAAGGTAATATTCTATTCAATGTTATTCATGATCGTATAATAATCGACGACTTTTCAACAAAGATCGCCGTTATTGTAGGTACCTGAAAAAGCACTAGACTTGCTTTGAGAAAGGACTGCCTGACGGCACTGACAGACAGTTTCTGTTATCTTGTAGGAAAATAAGACTGTACATAGATTTCAACCAAAAATTTGCTGACAAGTATGCTATGTGGGTTCACTGTCTTGACTATAATTGGCCACCAAATTATATCTCATTCTCCAGTTTATATTAAGCGAATGTATGAAATGCTCAATCAGCTTCTTCTTAATAGTTTTTTTAATTTATTGAATAAAAATAACAGCTTTAAAATAATTGAGTAGCCTATAGTTATAGAGTAAAGGAAAAAATACGATTCTAGGACAAAGCGATGAGAACTGGATCAGTTTCAAATATGTGGGTAACTTGATTTTATCAAAACCACTTATCAAAACATTATTTAAGTTACAAGTTTCGGTATCAATGATAATACCGACAATGATGGAAGTATTATTGTTTCATTGATAATGATGAAACATTATCAATACTAGTATTATTATTGACACTAGTATTCCATATTGTTTTAATAAATCAGTGGGCTTGAAAATTTCAAGTCGTTTTCATTCAATATGGATATTTACCACAACATCACCTTCACAATAACAAATAAAACTTTTCAAAACACTTGTTGCTCTTTGATAAATGATCACCAACGGAATAGTTTGATTTCTCTGTATTTTTGTATGAAACGTTAAACAATGCAACCCATGTAAGTCTGTAATGACTTCCGACGACCCTGTGTGTAAATTATGCTTCCCTGTGAAAGTTATTAACCCTCCGATAGGCGTGCCATCAAAAGTAACACATTAGAGCGCATGGGCTACATAATATGTAGCCAATTTTGTTTTAATTGTATAAAATGGTTCACTGGGTTTCTTTTCAAGTCACAATCGTGAGTAAGGTCTTGCATCACATTTATTATGATTAAAAAATAATAAGAGCAATTGTACAGTTGTTTCAGCTTGGAAAGAATATTTCAATTTATCATAATTATGATAAAAAAGATGATATTTTTCTAATTGGGATGTACAAATTCAGATAATTTGTAAAATGTACAACTTTGAGAAAAGTATACAGAACATTTGCAATAGGAAGAAAGGAAAATATATAACCTGCTCATTTTATTTCTATTTATAGCTTTTTACTCATAGCTAAGTAGTACATTTCCACCCCAGTTTCATTCGAGTTGTCCCAGATAATCATTGTTTTTCTTTCTACTACCACCTATCACACCTGAGAGTAGTAATATGCCAAAGGATGCTCAAATTTCAGTATCATGTGTGAGTCTTGAATCTCTTTCTCGATGATATTTTTCTTTTATGTGATTTATCTAGATATTTGTACCGGAAATTATCAGTCCAATAATAGTGTTGTCAAAAAAAGATTTAAACATTCTATATCAGTTGCAGCATTTTTTGCTTCACCTTTAGACCCAGGTAAATGTAGAACAATATTTCTAATTCTTGTGAAAATATTTGGAAGGAACACTTCTTTCCACTTCATTATATTCTACATTTTGTCCTTGGAAAATTATAAATCTGCCAACGGCTCTTCATCACCACTATCCTCCTCATCCACATTCATTGGATCATCAACTTGTCCTTGACTAGAATTGAAATTCTCATCTGCACTTTCTGTATCAGAAGGGTAAATTTCATTCTCAACATGATCTATTTCACCATCATTACTATCACTCGAAATGATATCTTCTTTATCAGTGAAATAATCACATAATAGTTCATTATAGATTCCACTCTCATCCGACTGTTCTCTCTGTAAATAGTATGCATTATTTTTCATTTTAGTTTGTTTATGGTTTTTATTGGAAACCGATTATATTTATTCCTTCAATTTGAAGCATATACGTTGACCATGGCAATCGGAAAAGTCTTGAGTAATAACAATAAATAGGCCTACATTAGTACCGTACCTACTGATATAAAATATAATTTTGATAAAATACATGAAGTAGATACTTATTTCGATTAATAAGTATTAATCAAGTATAGAGTAAGATTGTATTGGTTATGAGTCAAGAAGTAAAACAATGAAAATAGAATGCAATGAGATATAAAGTACCAATTATATTCTTTTCTTCATTACATTTATTAAAATTCTGTAGACTACCATAATATGTAGGGCTATAGTCATAATTTTGTCAGAAGTGAAAAGAGGCTTTCAATGGTTCAAAGGATTTATCCTAATAGTTTTTTTTTGTTATAGGAGCAACTGGAGTACAACCCATAGTTCAGGTCAAAAACAAACAATCTCTGAAAAAACTCAAAATAGCATGCACTATTGTATTTTTGGTGATTAATTTCCCAATAATATAATCTATCTACTAGCATCTATTATAGAATCAACCATGAAGTAGTACTCTGGAAAGTAGAGCATACATTATCTACGTGCGGACTTCAAGAAAGCTTCTGGCCCACCAAGCTTCTTGGTGTTACACGGGACTTCTTGCATCCCCAGTAATCTGCCTTATGTCAAGCACCAATAACTGAGTTCTATTTCTATTGAGCAGCAAACCATTGCACTGAACCTCATCCAGACACTTGGACCTGTTTTTCTGAATAGTATTACATTATGTATTACATTTTTATCTACAGAGACTGGATGAGTCATCAGCATAACAATCAACTTTGGAATTGATGTTGTACTAAATATCGTTCATCATAACTATAAAGAGCAGAGGCCCAAGAATACCAATTGGGGTTCACACACAAACACAGTCTGACTTCTATCTTTCAAATATAATTGCAGAAGCTCAAGAGTATTGTTGCGTACACCTAGGTAGATCATTATAGGGAAGGGAGTTTTAGACTTGAGTATTTTTAATTGAAGACTAATTTTCATAAAACTAGCTATCTCTGACGGGTCATAGTTTTGACTCTTCTCCCAAAAAACGTCATCTATCACCTCATCCTTCATTCACAAATAATAAAACTGTGGGTAGAATTCAATAATCTATTTGCAAATCATTTAATTCTGTCATCTGCTCAAAATTTGTTATTGAGCCAAGTTTTGAGTATATTTTATTGAATTGCATTCTCAGAACAATACATTGCTCTGCATTGGTTGTTATCAGTGAATTTGCAGCCACCCGCACAAAAACAGGCTGCTGTGTGACAGAACAATGGTTAGGCATGTCCTGTTGGCAAGCAGGTGATACGGTG
This sequence comes from Nilaparvata lugens, assembly GCF_014356525.2. Classification (NCBI taxonomy): domain Eukaryota; kingdom Metazoa; phylum Arthropoda; class Insecta; order Hemiptera; family Delphacidae; genus Nilaparvata; species Nilaparvata lugens. The sequence goes on along the minus strand of NC_052504.1, from coordinate 61,031,953 downwards.
TTAACGGATGGATTCGCTGGCGTGACGAGAAATAGAATTTGATTGGTCTGCCGCGTAGAATCAACTTCCGGAAGTCGACTTCCCCGTTTCCGGCCCTATGTGATGATAAAAATATGCGTAGCCGAAGCTTATGAAGTAATCAATGCTATTGATATTCTTGGAAATCTGTTCCAAATAACCATTGACAATGCAGAAACTATCAATTCCTAGTAAAATTTCATCATATCTTCTCTCAGAATTACCAAAAACATTAATTTTTTATACCTAATAAGGGGCTACCTTTTCAGTGAAACTGAATAGAAATAAGATTAATAATTGTACCAAAAACACTAGTATGCACTTTGGAAAAGTCATGTATGAACTTACATTATAAAAACTATACAGCAGCCTATTCCAATTAATTTACTTTTGACAGATTTCGTCTGCTAACCAGGTCTGCACATTAACTTTCTGTGTTGTTGCTCTACATTCTTCTCAACTTCAGTAAGCAAAGAACTATCTGTAGAAATTCCTATTTCTTCAAGCAAAATTATTTTACAAAAGGTTTCATGAATAATATGTACTAAATTGGAATTAATAAAATGTCGGTCTTGAATTAACTAAATTTGTCTGTTCCAGTTCTATAAAGTAACAGTCTCTCGAGTAACCGTATAAAGTTGCCGTCTCTCTTCTCTCCATGTTATGAATGAACTCAGTACATTTCTTTATTAATTACTGGGTAATTGCTGTATTTTGAGTAAACTAATATGTCTTGTGTCGTGGCATTAGAGTCAAAATTGCAGAATGTGAGAAAATTTTGTGAATTCCCTGACATTTTCCGAAACTCAGTTGCTCCATTAGTGTCAATAGAATCTATAATTTATATCCCCTAGCAGCTTGACTGAAACATCAATACTATTGACAGATAGAAGACTCACAAATATATAATTCATTAGTCTCTTTTCCAACTGCGTCATTTGCCTGAACTGCATCTCTCTACTTTCATTTATGTGCTGATGAATTTCTGTGAAATTCTATTTTTAGAGCATAAATTTTGCATAATTAATTTTGAAGAACAAACTTAATTCTCTTCTGACCCTTTTTGATAGCTTCACGATTTGTATTTGAAGTCTACATTAGAACAGATTCGTTAATCATTCATTATTTTGTATCAAATAAGGGAAAAGAGCTTTATGACTATACCTCGCACACTGCTCTTTTATCATGAAAAATGTTCAGATAACAGGTATTCATACGTCTAAGAAAAGAATCTTGAAGATAAACTATAAACTGAAAGATAAATTCATTTGAATCAATTCTAGTGAAAATGATACGGATAGTAAATTCTTCTATGATAGAACATTGATAGTTTTTTTCATAGATGCGGGTGCATTTAGTTAATATTCGCTCATTGATTGTAAATCGCACGGAAGCACTCATGGTAATCAATACCCGCATCTCTGTTTCTACAACTTACACTATAGATAGTTCTGTAGATAGATCCCTGAAGGAAACTTGGGACAGTCTTTAGTATTCTAGCTGGCGCAAATGTTGCGCTTGTCTTAGAAGAGTGACTCACATCCGGAGCCACTAAACGATCAAAAAGAGTGGACCATCAGTTTTTTGACTCCACTGAATGGTGAAGTACTTACTTAGTGGTAAGGGTGCGGCAACTATAAATAAATCAGTTTGATTTGGTTGTAGGTATTTTCAGTAGTAACTCACTTGAATGTCTGTGAACTCTCATCTATCTTTTTAATTTATTCTTAGAAATTATTTATCTTTATTCTCTCCATTTATTATCATGCAGAGAAGAATGTATAATCATCATTGAGAATTATTATACAACTTACAGAAAAGTACCACAGGCTAACTTGCGCCCAAAACGGTTCCAATTCTAATTTATACAACAGTCCAAATGTAGCTAGAGGTTATAAGAGTCACTTCAAAATTCTTCAATTACACACTCAATTTACAATCCATACAAACAAAAATCATTTTTAAATGAAAAAAATACTTCTAAATTGAATTAAATTAATTACAAATAATTGGAAAACTCCAAACTTTGAAAAAACTAAAATTTAATCAGGTGAAGTTCTATGCATATTAGGTGAAATTCTCTCCTATAGCTCAACTTTTTGCTTACTAAGGAATAGACTTTACATCTCATATATTTCTGTATATAAATCCAAATGTTTTCAAATTGAGTTTTAAAATCAACAGGATGTGGTTTTGATAATTTGAGTTGATGGTGCTCAACAATCTGTCACCCGTTTTTGGAGTTACAGTAGAGCTGCAGTAACCAAAAACCAGTGGGAATAGAACTAAATTTGTATTTGTAATTATTATCTGATTCTCAATCTATTCTCTCTGGCTACAGCTGAATATTCTGTTTCCAAAAATCAGCATCGCTATATTGGTGCTTTGTTTTCCACTCATGTAAACATGTAATGCTAGTTTTGTATTCCATTCAACTTAATGCATATTGAAGTGCATTGCAAATGTTTAAAATTTACTTCATATTTTGGCTTCTCATCGTATTCCATATTACGATCAATATGAAAATGTAAACTTTGTGAAAATGTGATCCATGACCCAATTCGGAGTAACTAATTGATGTCCTAATTTACTGCTAATGAAACTTTAACGCATTCATTTCTAAAAATTATTTATTTGTGACAATATTTATCAATTTGTGGATACAATTACAAATCATATAAATATGATTGCGAAATAATAACAGGCTTTGCCCAAAACTATTCTATTCACAAGTTTTGATACTGAATAACATGTCCAAAAAATGTCCAGGTTATGTTTTCATTGCTGGAAAATATATTTGTTTCTTTTGACGCTTTTGTGTGGAATCAACGATGTAGCCTAATCAATTCCAGTGTTGCATCCGAACATAGTAAGGACTTTATTTGAGAAGGAACTGGAGTGACTCAGTGTTTTATTTTCATGCGCAGTATGAAGCTATATGTTCTTGTACTGGCTGCAGTCAGCTGATGATTGGCGTAGGGGAAATGTGTGTAACAAAAAATAATGGGCGATGATGGGATGGTCGACAGCAAAAATGGATGATAATTGAGGTGTGAGGGGGGGGGAATGGTGGGTGAAGGCAGAGTGGAGCAGGAGACACGCGGCGATGATGTGTCTCTACTTGTGCAAGGTCATACCCACGCTGCTATCAAAGCAAATACATCCTTGAAAGGAGTTGGCGTTTCGTTCGTAGGTCGCTCTGATCGGTGAAATTTTCACGTGGAAAGTTCCATATAATTGAAAGAAGTGTTCCACTTCTTGTCATACAATTGGACGTCAAAAGCTTGCTGTTTCAGTGGTCGTATTCATTGGGTCCCATTGTTCATTGTTGGCGGCTTCAAATTCAGCATTTCATTACTCTCTCAATGAAAAATAAATAATCAATTGCTGTGTTCCATTTGAAATTGTTTTTATAAAGTGGATGTAGCCTACTTGTGTATTTCCTGTTTCTTATGATTTTTTTCACCAGAATACTAGTCTAGTTATCTGAATTCATCCTCTCGCACTGGCTCACTTGAAACCATATCTGTCATTCGTTTTTCCTTGAAGTCATTGTCCTCAATGAGTTTATTATCACAAGCCTGTGAATCATGCCCTTGATGAATCTTCGTGAATTTTTAAACAATTTTATATGTAATCATATTTGTTTCATTAATTCTCTATAATAGTACTGAATAAAGTGATGTGAATGTATAAATGTATTACTGCTTATAGTTAAATTGCTCTTTCAGTTATATTTATCTACAAGCCACATACATTACACATTTCATATTATGCATACCTACTGCTATTTCAAAAATTATTAGTCCAAAATTTTTGGATTCATTAATAAGCTGGAAAGATGTTTTGTTATTTCTCAGAAATATCAGGGTTGCCCACATGAAGGGGGTTCAAAAATCAAAATCAAATCTTATGGGGTCCCAAAAAAGGTCAGCAGTGTTGAAAATGATTCTCAAATTATGAGAGGTTGCAAGCTGAGTTTTTTTATTTTCCTTGCCCTACTACCATAGGTAAGGAAAGTATTGCTTTCCAAAAAAAAATTAACGTACCCCAATTTCAAGTTTTCTATACGTTTCAAGGTCCCCTGAGTCCAAAAACATGATTTTTGGGTGTTGGTCTGTGTGTGTGTGTGTGTGTGTGGTGTGTGTGTGTGTGTGTGTGTGTGTGTGTGTGTGTGTGTGTGTATGTCTGTGAACACGATAACTCCATTCCTAATTAACCGATTGACTTGAAATTTTAAACTTGAGGTCCTTATACCATGAGGACCCGACAATAAGAAATTCAATAAAATTCAATTCAAGATGGCGGAAAAAATGGCGGATAATTACTAAAAAACCATGTTTTTCACGGTTTTCTCGAAAACGGCTCTAACGATTTTCTTCAAATTTATACCATGGATAGCTATTTATAAGCCCTATCAACTGACATGAGTCTCATTTCTGGGAAAATAGCAGGAGCTGCGTAATATTCTCGAGAAAAATGGCGGATAATTACTAAAAAACCATGTTTTTCACGGTTTTCTCGAAAACGGCTCTAACGATTTTCTTCAAATTTATACCATGGATAGCTATTTATAAGCCCTATCAACTGACATGAGTCTCATTTCTGGGAAAATATCAGGAGCTGCGTAATATTCTCGAGAAAAATGGCGGATAATTACTAAAAAACCATGTTTTTCACGGTTTTCTCGAAAACGGCTCTAACGATTTTCTTCAAATTTATACCATGGATAGCTATTTATAAGCCCTATCAACTGACATGAGTCTCATTCCTGGGAAAATAGCAGGAGCTGCGTAATATTCTCGAGAAAAATGGCGGATAATTACTAAAAAACCATGTTTTTCACGGTTTTCTCGAAAACGGCTCTAACGGTTTTCTCGAAAACGGCTCTAATGATTTTCTTCAAATTTATACCATGGATAGCTATTTATAAGCCCTATCAACTGACATGAGTCTCATTCCTGGGAAAATAGCAGGAGCTGCGTAATATTCTCGAGAAAAATGGCGGATAATTACTAAAAAACCATGTTTTTCACGGTTTTCTCGAAAACGGCTCTAACGATTTTCTTCAAATTTATACCATGGATAGCTATTTATAAGCCCTATCAACTGACATGAGTCTCATTTCTAGGAAAATAGCAGGAGCTGCGTAATATTCTCGAGAAAAATGGCGGATAATTACTGAAAAACCATGTTTTTCACGATTTTCTCAAAAATTTCTCGACTGATTTATTTCAAATTCATACTCTGTATAGTTATTCATCAGCTCCATCAACTGGCATGAGTCTCCTTTCTGGGAAACTAATGGGGGGTTCACGCCATCCTTGAGAAATGGAATTTGTAACCTCCTTCTCGTGCATGAGGTAGGTAGGTAGAGCAGTCTATAAAAATAACACATAGTCGAGATATTTCATCTGTAGAACAGCTGTTTTGTCGACTTTTAAAAAATCATCGGATTTCACAATTTACACAAAGGAAAAAGTACTCTGAAAACAATATTATATTATACACACATATACAGTAGTCTGATCGTAGTTTCAAATAATTATGTTGCCGCCAATCGTCATTATGTTATTTCTCTAAATTATTGTCGTTTAAGAATGAGGCTCACAGTTCAATGAGCAAGGAAAGTTGTGTGAGTGTACCACACCAGATTTTTTCTAAATTAAGGCGGGTGCGTCCATAGTCGTGTGGGGGGGATTAGATTACCCCTGCAGAAGTAATCTATACCCAAATGATTCAATCTCAAGTTTCTATTATTTTTACTGAAGCATTAAATTTGTTGTTACGTTTTCTATTCGGTCGGTTAGTTTCCATGTGAGGCCATTAACTTTTAATATAATCATCATGAAAACACATAAATTAAATCATTTATAGTAGGGAGAGGAATAGTAAAGGGTTGTTTCCGTTGTTTTACCTTTTCGAATCTTTTTAATGATAAGTGCTTACTGTTAAAATGAATAAATGTATAATTATATGCGATTTCAAGTTATCACGGATTAGATTACGTAGTTTTTCATATGCTACCTAATTAAGCTTTGTTAAAATGTCGTGTCAATAAAAAAAATATAAAAAGGGTATAGTAGGCCTTCTAGTAGTTCCATTTTACAATTTAGTACGGTATGCATTTTTATAACTAGCAAATTTTCTTCTAAGTGGAAGACTTTTGCCAAAATACTACTAAAAAATTAATTACGTGGCCTGCATGGCTTCCGTCAACTTTGTTATGATCGACTACTGTTCAATCATCGATCCATTTAATTGGCAAGAGATGATCTCATTCTGCCCAATCAATTCCTCAGCGATGCTAAATATTATTATCATCAATCACAAGATTTCTTTAGATTGTTTACTTTATTAATTCTGCTTGTTACGTACTTACTTGAGGACGATTTCTCATCATACCATTCAATTTCATTCTTGTTCATATTTGTGAAACTCTCCGTGATGCCTGATCCATCTATCAGTTTAATTTAGTTATTCCTGGAACCATTAGTCATGAACTGTATCCTGTATGATATGTAGAGGGCGTTATTCTAAATTCAAGCAACTATCTTTCTCATCGTTATCATGATCAATGCAATGGTGCGATTAATTCCGGGAGAAATGTAAAGAATATCAGCCTTTGTATTCTCATTTTCAGTTTGACCTCTCAAGTTTCCGTTCCACTGACGTTTGGCGCAATGTTCCATTTATAGTCATCTAGTAATTACTCTATTGTTTCTGTACTCAACGTGCAGTGCTTGGTCCATCGCTAGAATGTTTCTGATGTTCTTGAACTTGTTCCATTCAATTCATAATTCATCCGCTACTAAACATTTCTCTCGACATTGATGGAATGGGTAATATTATTTTTTAACATAGATGACAAATTCAAATGTTGAAATCTGTGTGCAAATTGGATTATTCACACTGGTAAGATACTACTTTATTCTTGGGATGGCATTCCTATTACTAGGAAAAAGTACTACTAATTTCTTATCACAAATAATAGAACAATATTGTTTGCCATCCTTGACTGTGACTGAAAGCTGTTACAGTGGCTTTTAGTCCGGGCGCAAATGTCATTCCGTGGTCATTTTTGAGTAACAGCCGTGGAAGATGTCTCAATTTCTTCGTTAGGTCTAGCATAAAAAGGATCGTGATGATTGTAAGTCGAAATAACAGGCAAAAAACTCGGAAACAAGATGGCCGCCAAAATTTTCAGGGTTTTGCTAGATCGCTTGTATTTTAATATCCGTTCAAGATATTTAACCGTTTTTTTTTAACGAAAGTATTTTTAAAATCTTCCTCTACAATTTTTGTTTCATAAAATTTTCCTAATTTATTCAACTTCAAAAACTTGAAACATACATTTTTCGGGGACAATATTTCACTTTCCACTCTGTATATGTATTCGCAGTAGACAAACACTAGTATTATTGGCACAGTGTTGTAGATTATTTCCAAAGCTTCAAAATGACATCTGTTTGGAGGCTGTAAGTCCATATTTCTCAGCTGGAGCGTCATCGGAAAAAGAGTAAAATATACTGTTTGCAGCGGAAAACACGCTTTTTCCACCAAATGCCAATCCCAACAATTAGAAAACCGTGTAACTTATGACTCCTTGAAGATAAAGACTTGGGAATGGTATCAATCTCTTTATAATGATGTGTACAAAGGGACTATCTATGATGGCAATCTCAAAAATGTTTGCCATCATGATAAAAACAAGATGGCTGCAAAAATATGTCGATTTTCAAGAAATCGTCTGTAATTCTAATAATGTAGAGAGTAGAGAATATCGGATCGATTCAGCCATCTGGAAGCTCCAAAATAATCATACTACAATATCCGAAAGATTTACCCAATTCCAATTTTTTATAATGGTGAATATAACTTCAAACTCTTGAAATAAAATTTTTGGGGACAAAATTTCATTTTTCACCCTGTAAATGTATTCAAAGTGAACCAATACACCAATATCATTGGCACAGTGTTGTAGAATATTATAAAAGCTTCGTTATGACATCTGGTTGAAGGCTGTAAGTCCACCTTCTACGGCTGGAGCGTCATTGGAAAAAGAGAAAAAACTACTGTTTGCAGCGGAAAACACTCTTTTTTCACCATAATGCCAAACCTGAACAATTAGAAAACCATGTAACTCATGACCCCGTGAAGGTACAAACCTGAAAATGGTATCAATCTCTTCATAAATACAGGGTGATTCACGAGGATATGCGGTAACTTTGAGAGCTCATTCAATATGTAAAAATAATGAAAAAAACTTATATAAACATAGGTCCGGAAATGTTTCGTTAGCGAGTTATACAGGGTTAAAGATTTCGCCTGGATTTCAGTTCCGCTGAGTAAATGAAGACTCTCTGAAATTCTGGGAAGTTAAATTTAGGGGCAAATGACATTGTTTCTTATGGTTTTTTACCTGAAAAATTGATTAGAACAGGTCCCAGAACTGTAAGATGAGTAGTTTTTGAGTAATCCAGTGTAAAATGCAAAAACATTGAGTAAAAAAACACAATTTTTACATTTGGCCAGCAATCGCTTTGTTATTTTACCAATAAACTGATCAAATTTCAGAACAAAACTTGTAGAAAATTTAATTCTAAACAAAACGGTATGATTAAAGTATACAGAAAGTGAACAGATAATCGATTAAAGGAAGTTTTATTGAAAACTGTAATGTAAAGTTATGCAATAAAATTACAGTAAATGCTCAAAAATGTTGCCATTAACTTCAATGCATCTTTCTGCTCGTTTAAGAATTGCTCTTGTTGCTTTTCGTAGTTCTACGGGGCTCTCCTTTAACTGCACAAAGGCTTCATTAATTCGATCAAGTAACGCCTCACGGGAATTTACTTTGACCTCGTAAACATGATCTTTCATCCATCCCCATATGCAGAAGTCCAATGGCGTATGATCTGGTGACCTTGGTGGCCAGTGTATAGGACCACCACGACCGATCCATTTATTTGGGAACTGATGATTTAGATAGGTGGAAACATCATTTGAAAAATGTGGCGGTGCGCCATCATGCTGGAAGTACATCTTGCGTCGCGTTGCAAGAGGAACATCTTCCAGCAATGTCGGTAATTCTTCTTGAAGAAACTGTAAGTACGCCTGACCTGTTAAGCGCTCTAGAAAAATAAACGGTCCAATTAGCTTATCATCAATAATACCACACCATACATTAATGTTAAAACGGTATTGAAAGTTACGTTCAATTGTTGCATGAGGGTTCTCTTCTGCCCATGAATGTTGGTTTCGTAAATTGTTGATACCATCACGAGTGAACTGTGACTCATCGGTAAATAAAATGTACTTGAAGAGTTGAAGATGATTGACTAACCAATTGCAGTACTCCAAGCGATGTTCATTGTCTCCTGGTTGTAAATGCTGTACTTTTTGTTTATGGTAGGGATAAAGGTTGTTCTTATTAAGTGTTCTCCAAACTTTACTTTGCGAAACCCTAAACCGCTTTGAAATACGTCTTGTACTAATACCTGGACTACGTTCAACAGCAGCAATAATGTTTTCTTCCACATTAACATCATGTTGGCGAGGGCGGTCAGACTGGATCTTTACGCTTGGAAGTGATCCTGTTTCCCGTAACGTACAAAATGTAGAAATAATGGTTCTAGCATTTGGAATTCTTCGATAAGGGTAACGTTGTCTGTATTCTTCCACAGCGATTGTAGCATTGCCTTCACATACACCGTAAATAAACACCATATCGGCGTATTCTTCAGTTGAAAATAAGTATGGCATTACTACTCCAACAATTTAATAATTACTATGGACAAAACAATGCTAACACGGACTAAAATTCAATACGACGAACAAAACAATACACACGTGGACTAAAACTCAGTTGTTACCTCTCAAGGAATTAAAATTCTACATTTCAAATCACATCATTGTTGATCAGCTGTTATTGTAGTGCCAACTTATGAAAAACAAATTATCCGCTCAACATGTGTATTTTTTTTTATTATTTATGTTTGTTGTTTATGTTTAATTCTTTATTTTAAAACTGTGTTTTAATATTATTTTATTTTGAAATTTTAGTAAAAAAATTAAGGTGTTAAATTTAAGTAAAAATCATTAACTTTTTACAGATCTTTAATAAGAAATCAACAGAGTTATTGTCGGCTAAATGAAAAACGTGTGTTGTTCTGTTTTCAATAAAACTTCCTTTAATCGATTATCTGTTCACTTTCTGTATACTTTAATCATACCGTTTTGTTTAGAATTAAATTTTCTACAAGTTTTGTTCTGAAATTTGATCAGTTTATTGGTAAAATAACAAAGCGATTGCTGGCCAAATGTAAAAATTGTGTTTTTTTACTCAATGTTCTTGCATTTTACACTGGATTACTCGAAAACTACTCATCTTACAGTTCTGGGACCTGTTCTAATCAATTTTTCAGGTAAAACACCATAAGAAACAATGGCATTTGCCCCTAAATTTAACTTCCCAGAATTTCAGAGAGTCTTCATTTACTCAGCGGAACTGAAATCCAGGCGAAATCTTTAACCTTGTATAACTCGCTAACGAAACATTTCCGGACCTATGTTTATATAAGTTTTTTTCATTATTTTTACATATAGAATGAGCTCTCAAAGTTACCGCATATCCTCGTGAATCACCCTGTATGTGTGGAAATAGATTATCCATGATGGCAATTTCAAAAATCTGGTGTGGCGCACTCACACTATTTTCCTTGCCGTTATGAAAATTTATCATCTGACGCTAGTGTTCCCGCGCAATTCAAGTCTACTATTCAAAGATCTAAGCCAGCTGGTGACAGGACTATAACGCTGGAGACACGAGGTCTGCTATCTCTTCATAGTGAATGATTTAATAGAATCAACAGTTGCCAACAGTTAAGTGTATCTGAAGCCTGATAATTGGGAATCTGAAATCAAACTTTACCTAGATGGGGCGGAGCTCCTGAAGTTTTTATAGATATGGGACTTGTGGCAGTTGATAGAGCTTAAAATGACTATTTTAGGTATGAATTTGATAAAAATCGTTGGAGCCATTTTTGAGAAAATCGCGAAAAACCCTGTTTTTGACAACATTTTCGCCATTTTAGCCGCCATCTTGAATTGCATTTGATCAAAATTGTTCGTGTCGGGTCCTTATAGGGGAAGGACCTTGAGTTCCAAATTTCAAGTCATTCCGTTGATTGGGTGATTAGATATTGTGTACACAGACGCATACACACACACACACACACACACACCACACACACACACACACACACCACACACACACACACACACACACACACACACACACACACACACACACACACACACCACACACACACACATACAGACCAATACTCAAAAACCACTTTTTTGGACTCAGGGGACCTCGAAACGTATAGAAATTTAGTAATTGGGGTACCTTAATTTTTTTCGGAAAGCAATACTTTCCTTACCTATGGTAATAGGGCAAGGAAAGTAAAAAGGTTTGTCATTATAGAAAAATGCAAGGTGGCGGCCAAAAATCACCATAGTAAAATCGGTGGAATTGGGTAAATCTCTCGGATATTGTAGTATGATAATTTTGGAGCTTCCAGATGGCTGACACGATCCAATATCCTCGATATTATTAGAATTTCAGACGATTTCTTGAAAATCGACATATTTTTGCAGCCATCTTGTTTTTATCATGATGGCAAACATTTTTGAGATTGCCATCATAGATTGTCTCTTTCTACACATCATTATAAAGAGATTGATACCATTCCCAAGTCTGTATCTTCAAGGAGTCATAAGTTACACGGTTTTCTAATTGTTGGGATTGGCATTTATTGGTGGGAAAAGCGTGTTTTCCGCTGCAAACAGTACTTTTTACTCTTTTTCCGATGACGCTCCAGCTGTAAAATATGGACTTACAGCCTCCAACCAGATGTCATTTTGAAGCTTTGGAAATATTCGACAACACTGTGCCAATAATACTAGTGTTTGTCTACTGCGTATACATATACAGAGTGGAAAGTGAAATATTGTCCCCGAAAAATGTATATTTCAAGTTTTTGAAGTTGAATAAATAATGGAAAGAGTGGTCGAAATGAGATGATTCTGTCGAACATTATTGTTTGGTTAATTCAAAACACTTTGTTGCTAAAACCAATATCCCTCACAATAACTGAATAACAAGCGATATAAAAATTTTGTCAATAATGACCGCCATCTTGTATTTTTCAATGATGTCGAATATCTTCGTTGTTTCCATCATCAATATTCTTATTCGTCTTATTGTAACGAAGAGATTGAGACCATTTGCAAGTCTGGAAAACGCACCAGAAATCATGCAGGGTTTTCTTTGGAGGGCGCTGGAGAACTCATTTTTTGACATACAGCGCATTAAGATATATCGTTCAAAAGTTGGAAAAACGCTCTAAATTTCATAGATTTAAAATTTCTCTGTATCTCTTGCACAAAGAAAGTTATAATGGAATGAAATTTAAACAAATTTAGAAAAAAAGGTTTTTTGGGTTTTTGAAGGTTATAACTAAAAAAATATGCGTTTTAGAGGAAAATTTCATGAGTCAAAAATTGTAGAGGGTAATTTTAAAAATATTTTCGTTCTAAATAACGGTTGAATATCTCGAACGGTTAGGCCTATTGAAATACAAGCGATATAGAAAAACCCTGAAAATTTTGGCGGCCATCTTGTTTCCGAGCTGTTTGCCTGTGATTTCGACTTACAATCTTCACGATCCTTATTATGCTAGACCTAACGAAGAAATGAGACATCTTCTACGACTGTTACTCAAAAATGACCACGGAGTGCCTTATTCATGACATTTACGCCCGGACTATTTCTTTTTATCAGTTGATTGATCTTTGTGAGATAGTTGATCAATCTGAGTCAATGTGGTAAATTTCATGTTTCTTTTTTCACGATGGATTCTCATTGAGGGTGGGATGGTGTCGATTCTATTGTTGTGAGTTATTACTTTTCCAGTAGAGGAGTGTATTTTTTAAAAGAGAGAGAAGTGCTATTGCATGATCGACTGCATAGCTTTTTTACAGAGTTTGAAGGTTTTTACGATTCTTTGTATCAATAGGTATCTTGTCATTTTAGTTTTAAGAAGCGCTGAGTCTGATGGGTGTGATATGTCTCTGCTTATCATTTTAACCCATGATAATCATTCAGGCTTTTCCATTGTAACTTCTAGGCGTACAATCACAATAACCAATTTCTTGGAAACATTGGCTATTTACAAGTGAATATTTAGAATAATTGATTCGAATGATTGTTCCATTAATATTCAAATTATAAACCCACATTACTTGTTTTTTTTTCAATTTAGCGTGATAATTAATAAACTTGAAAATTAAAAATTTCTCTGGAGGATAGAAATCACAGATAGAGAAGTTTATTAGTTAAAAAGATTGAACATTATTATTATATTTCAACTTGGGATAAAATAATAAATATTCAGAAAGTTTTTTTGCTGAGATTGTAATAATTAATAATCTGTAATAGTACTGTACCATAATTATAGCTTAATTACTGGTTACCGGTACCAGTATGAGTATATTTGGTATATTTGTTCCATACCAGTAAAGGTATATTTGTTCATAAGTCTGATTCTTACAAATCAACATTCAGTATCTGAAATGTGTTGATTGAGATTATTTTTCCACGTTCTGTACATATAAAATTATTATAGGTTGAATCGATTCATCAGCAAATCAGAGTATATACTCGCACACAATGAAATTCCATTGTTATTAGTATATACAGACATAAATAAATAGTAGCTAGGTAAAGGCTATAGTACTCATTAGAAATGGTAAATGAAAATGAAATGGGTTACTATGAAATCAAGTTCTGAATGTATAGGCGGATTGAATCAATCGTCCTGAACATCCCTGCCAACTTCTAATAACCATCTACTCGAATGTTGCTTGAAGGTGTCAATACTGGAATTTTCCGACTGTTTCAAATTATTGGGATTGTTTAAAACCGTTGAGACTTGCGAGGACCGTCTGTGGTGCACAAAGCGGAGTAGTAAAGTAAAATGTCCAACAAACAAGTCAAACCGTTATTCGTATCCTGAGCAACTCAAAGAACGGCGCCAGCTGTGATCATGGATAGTGAATGCTCTTGATTGATAGTAAAAGAGGGAATGAAGAAAACAAGGACGACGGATAGTGTGTGAGAGCGAGGTGAGCTCGCAAATAGTGAAGTCGGCTGCATAATACAATGTGCCAAAGAGTTGCTACGTAGGCCTACTGCATTATTATGAAAGAGATTGTGAGAGAATGAGTTTCAAATTATTTTCACGCAAAGAAAGGTGAGAGAGAAAATGCATTGGACAGCAAAGAGAGAAGGATAGCGGAAGTTGACAGGAAGTGAGAGGCATGCTGTACAAAGGCAGCCGAAAAATGAGTCTGTCATAATGAGAGCTTGGCTGTGCTTTTCCTATTGTTGGCGGAAAAGTATACTGTTGGAAAGCTTTGGAATGATTCAGAAGAAGTTATAATATTCTTGATTGATTAATTTCTATTGGTCTACAGTATTTCAGTGAATGAATCGGAATCAATGAAGCAACTATACCCTTGAAGTTCGAAACCTGCCAAAAACTTTAGATCAATACATCCAAACAACAGACAGAGGACCCCAATTGAATGATAGAAAAGTATTTGGAAATTAGGCCTATAACCTATAGAAATATAAGACGGTAATTTCAAGAAATTCGCGCTGAATTAAAATTGCTTGGCAATTTTAAATTACAGTAGTAGTATGATATGAATTACATACAGTATGGTACATTGAATTTCAGATGTATAAAATCACTGAAATACGTTATCCAAATTTATATTTAAACATTTTTCCATTGAAACCCATTACCGATTACAGATTCAAGCACCCATTTAATAATAAAATAATACAAAATTAGTTCATTTTACTGAGATAAGATTTCATGTATCAAATCTCATCCTTTTGTAAACAGATTGTCCTGGATTTAGAAGATTTCTGTAAAAATATACTTGAAATATTCAGAAAAAATATACTGACGTTATTAAAAAAATATATATAGCCTACTAAAAATATTCAGAAAAATATACTGACATTCGTGTCTGATAATACCTAATGTTTCCTACCATCACATAATGTCATTGGAACTTCTATCTTATCGGAGTCATTAACAGTCAAAGCAAAGCTTAAAATCAAGGTCTCACTAGACTTGGATTTTATTCAGAGGTAACGAATCCCTCATTTGGTAGAGCTTTTTTCCATCGGAAGTATTGACTGTAGAGTCGCCCAGACGCCTCTGGTGTATCAATTATCCAAGACTGTCTATCAACTCATTAGGACAATCTTCTGTAAATGATTATAATTTGAGAGACATTATGCTCCCTTATAAATCCATTAAACGTAATGTTTTATTCTCAGCCCATGAATTTTTTCATCATTGTACCTATGAATAATGGATATATTATTAGATATGAAAATATAAATTTAATAAGACTAATTCAATACAGTATTTGTATTGCTATGGAGGACATAACTTGCATTCGAATGTATGATGTTAAAATTGAACGGAACTGAGTAGGTACAATGATGAGGTAGTTGAGGGAGTACTGAGGTTCTTGATAGGGAGGGAGGGGGGGGGAGCATAAATGTCTCTCAAATTATAATAGTTGACAGCAGATTGTCATAATGAGTTGATACAGTCTTTGATATTAGTCCTGTCCTTCATATTCTTCTTCTGTGTAGTAGTGACAGTTCTGTTCTTCATTCTTTTTAGCTTTGTAGCTTCTTACTCTGTGAGAGTATTATGGTGGACGTAGACTTTAATAAAATAATGGAAAATGCTATAATCATCCATTCATTGGAAGTAGCTTCTCAGTTTTTCATAAACACTTTTCTCAATTTTTCATATTGTACAGAATTAATATTGAAAATACTGGATAAAATTTCTTGAAATTATAAACATTTATCAAATATGTGGCAGTGACAATTCCTCGTTCAATACAACTTTTCACAAATGGTTCGTGTTTTTAGTTTGTAGCACGAAAATTAACAATGAAATATGGAATCAACACTAAACCTAGCTTGGAGTTGTATCAGTATTCTCGTCGAATGCGTTCATCAATGCCTTATTCGGTGTCCTATCTTGGAGTGGTGAGTGCATGAATACAAGTGGCAGATGCTCGGTTGACCTCTTTGCGGCCGACCGGTTGTCGGCTGAATAACTGTTGTGTTGTGGGGTTGTGGCCTCGGCAGCAATCAGCTGATGATTGCCATCCGCAGATCCCGATCTGATGTCTCGTCCTTACCGGGCGACTGCAGCCTCCGTACATCAGGCGCACATCTCCGGGGCGGACGGATGGATGCTCTGATTCGGAGTGCACCGACTTTTTATAGTCGTTCCAGCAGAGTGAGTTGTCAGTTTCCTGAAAGATTGTACTCGATAGTTGTCTTAGAATTGGGTTTCAAGTCATAGAAGGAGACTCAATATTCCATATTGTAATGTAAAAACATTTCAAAATGGTTCAAATTCAGGATTGAAACAGTTTTGGGCCTGCTACATCATCCCATAATATGTTGTCAATGAATGAGCAAATAGAATATTCTTATGATATTAAAGAAAAAAATATAGAGACCATACAAAATAATAATCTATCTAGATAATAAGTGAGAGTAGGGCTGTGTTTGTTCGTATCTAAACATGTCAACGTGTGGATTGCATACCGGAAAAACGGGAATTATTAAGATCTCCAAATTCTGCACATAGATTCTAAAAACATCAATCTCGTGCACCTCGAAGCCCGAATTTCAAATTTCGTTCTAAATTTTGGCTTATACATGTACGGGTTAGGAAATATACGAATGACGCATCATTACGACTGTACTACTAAACTGATTAACTTGAAATTTTGCATAAATATTCTTAAATTACTAAGGGTGGTTATAGCCATATTTTCATTCTTATTCATCGATCAATTTCAATCAAACCAAACCTATTAAATCAAACCTACTCAATTTGTGATTCAAAGTTTACGCAATAGAAGTCCAACCAGACAGAGCTTTGTCGTAATTGGTAGCATGCTTCATTAATGAATGAAAGGTTACGGGTTCGAAACCAATCAAACTCATGTTTTTTTTTGCTGAAAATAATCATAGGATTGTCATTTCCACATTAGTAAACTTACAAGAAAATTTTTATAGACAAATTAATAAGTACTATCTCTATCAGTCAACAGCAACCAATTCAATAATATTATATGAGGAAATCCTATACTAGAGCAATTTCTGTTTATATGTTTAGATGTTTATATGTTTGTATTTCACCGGATCTCGAAAACGGCTCTAACGATTCTCACGAAATTCAGAACTTAGTAGGTTTATAATATAAAGATTCGATTGCACTAGGTCTCATCCCTGGAAAAACTCGCTGAAGGACATTAAAAGGATACTTCATCCTTGGAAGAACAGATTTCGTCGTCTGTCGATAACAGAAGATGCTGTGCCTGTGTAGGAGATCAGCTCTGTAATCATTCAAACAGCTTACCGTATCTCGCGAGAAATATTATCTAGAAATTTTAATAGACTATCAAAATAATCTGATTTGTTTACATGACATGGTTTATCACTCTAAATTAGAGTATATCATAATATTTTTTTTATAGTCTACTATTGCTAATACACCAAATAGATTTAATATATGATATTTATATCTTATATCACTAAAATTAGTTGGTTGTGATAACTCAGGACTATTATTTCCATTTTGACTCATTAATGATTTGAATGTAGGTAGGCTAGGCTACCAGTAATTGTAATTGTAAATACCACTACACTATTGTCTCTATTGTATAAAGCTATTCACGTTTAAGATTTTTTATTCATTTCAATCTTATTGGAAAATTTATGTTCAACTTCATGACCATCCCTTCACCCTCAGCTTCTATCAATCCAGCTACAAACCTGAAAATATTCACGTTATATACGACAATTTAAACGATCATTCTGAAACGCTCCTTCCACTCAAGACTCCTGGCACAGAGTGGTACCGTTCTTTCTTTCTTCTGAATCGATCAGCTTGCAAAATGAACGGCACCGGTATAATTCATGCATTTGTCTGTAATTAAACATTTGGAATTGTTCTTGTAAGCATTCTAGCAAGTCCATAAAAACACTTTTTGGATGAACGATGCACTCTTAGTAAAGATAGCCTTCACCTTCTGTTCCTTCAGTAAAAGGAGAAATAGCAACGAAAGAAGTGTTCCGTTTTGTAACTGTTGGTCTGGTCCAGTCAAGAACAGCCAGAAAATGAACGGATCGAGCATGCTTTCTCGTGACCAATTTCATTGTGAATTAAACGTTGTCACGTTTATCGTGACAGAATGGTCAAATATCTTGCAATTTTTAAGTGACGTCCCGAACTCAATATTCTTAATAACAGTAGTTCATTCAACCATAAACTTGAAAATAAATTGTAAATTAATTGGCATTAGTGGGCTTATCTTACCTATCTTTCGGAGTAGATGTTTTCCATAATTTATATGTAAGCTTGTAAGTCACGTTCAATACTGTTATGTAATATTGTTATTATTTCATCCTTTGTCTCGTATTTCCATTTCACGATTTTTATTGATTCTACACAATTCTTTCAATCAACGTCTTAACTTTTATGGATTCTGAATAGTTTTTATCAATGACGATTAATTTACTAATACCATAGACATAGAGAAAAGATACCGTCAGTGCGTCAGTGGCAGATTATTGTGAAAGACCGACGAAATTCAAACTCATTCATGTACTGTACCTAATTCATTCTAAATCCTAGACCATGATAGAGCCTTTTCTCAAGTTTCAAGAAAAAATCTATACCATAATTTGAAATACACAAAAATAACATGAATTGAATGAGACACTGGATTAATAAAGTGTTTGGCCATCAAATGCATTTATCCGACTACTCGTGCCAAGTTAATCATGCCGTGGTTCAAGGTTGAAGAGGAAGAGATTGAATTATCAGTGGTGCTGTGAAAGTGAAATAAGGAAAAGAAAATTGAAAATTACGCCACAATTAGCTGTTTGGGATGGGATGTATCAGGCACATCGTTATTATCCGGTCTTTTTGTGTGACTGACATGCAACTTTTCAATAGAAAGAAGGGAAAGTTTTGCTCACTCCCAACTGCTCTACAATGTACACATCTCGTGTGTTCCTATTCAGTTCACACACAGCTTCTGATCGCAAATCTTATTACCTCCTTGTATCTGGTTCACACTCACTTCAGCTTCATAAAAGCCCACTGAAAATTCTATTATCTATTTCTGTTCTCAACGCTATCTACTCTAATTTGACAGATCGCATATATGAGTTTTACATAACAATAATTATACTAATTATTTGCGTATTCCTCATCGTAGAATATGCAATCCAATAGAAGAATTGCTGTTGAGTTTGTTAATTTTCAGATTGGGACATGTATAATCGAGAAATGTATGAACGAGTCGAATAAGCAAGGAACCACTTGGTTTCCATTGAATATCTTATTATACTATAAAAAGCATAGCGTTCTACTTTGCATCACTGTATCCTTCCTATCAGTGATTCAGTATTCTTAGATACTTACATGAAGTCAATCATCTTATTTTCTAAAAATGAGATTATTTCCTTTTACGTGAACGTGTGATGATTAATTGGAACGTTTCTATACGTTGTTTTCGTTATCTATAAATATTTGAAATGTTCCTTACTGACTTCAATTTTTTTCTATTAATGTTGAACTTTCATTGTCAAGATATAGTGTAATTAGAAGTTCATTATGTCAGTACATACATGAGTACTGATATACAATAATGTAAATGTTGATAGAGTGATTGATGACTAGTAGGCTGCAAATTGAAAATATTTCAATTCATTTTCAAGTATTTTTAATCAGTGACAGTGAGAATTTGTTCATTTTTAAACAAGTAGCCTATAAATTATTTCGTGGTACTTATCTACATGAATTTCCTTATCATATAGGTAACTATTTTTAAAGTACCGAGAAGACGGACTTTCTCATTTTCAACTGAATTGCTGGGTAATAAAGCTATGTAGTATAATCATGCAGTGTATTACTGCTATTATATATTTTTCTCATTTCTCTTCATTTTCTCTTTATTCACTTTTTACTATTCAAATATCTCACAAATCTCATTTGAAATTGATATATGGAAGATCAGTTCGAATTTGGCTCAAAAAGGTAGATATAAAAGTGAATTCAAAACACACAGAGAAATAATAATCATAATTGTTGTTATCTTATCTCATTTTGGTGATGATTCCACTCAATTTTCCCCTTGTATTCTAGAAAATGTGAAATCTCTATTCCGATAATATAATTTTCTAATGACAGTCGATTAATTCACTCCACTTTGCTGATTCAATCGCAGGAGTTTTACTCATCCAAGATTTATTATGAGCAATTCATTTCGGATATTGAATAAAACTAATTGACGAAATATAGGCTCATTTTAAATTTCAATACAGTACTCGTATGCTTTCTTCTTCAGACATATTTTTACTGTAGGCTACTATTTCTCGTATGATCGCAATTATTCCAGAACTTTTCTGTTACACATTTACATGTAGGCCTATCTATTCAATAACTTACATTGATATATTCTATTTTGTAGGTACCGTCGTACAGAATTACAATTCCGCTCCATTTTATGACGCTATCAGGTTCAGAATAGATTTGGGAGATTATTGAATAAGGAGTTGGTATTCATCATCTGGAATGCAAAACGTTTTGGTAGTGAAATATTGTTCTCCATTAAGGCCTCTAAGAATGGGTGTGGTCTTTTCTGAGCTTTATCAATATCAGGCCAACACCTCGACTCTTCCATTCACCTTAATCAATTTACCTCCATCGATCAGGAAGAAGGCTTCTCACCCTCTGACATGAAAGTTGATTGAAACCTTCCTTGGAAATAATAGTCTAATGATGAACCACAGAGATGCTTCTTTTTATAATATTTGCTTGTACTAGTTTCTCTCCTTATCTGTCACTGTCAATATCTGAACATATCTGTCAACTTAAAAAATAGAGCTTATTTTCCTTTCATTCTTTTGAAACAAACTTGACAGATTGGTTTTGATCTTCGAATGAGCCATATGGTCATGAGTTTGAAATTGAAAATATTTGATGAAATTTTAAAATTCTTCTTGATTCTAGTTCGACTAATTCTAATTTCAGTTCTTCCACCTGAAACTATTATTTTCAATTCTGATAGCTACTATTAATATTGTAGACCTACTTTATACTAAGAATTATCAATCCAAGTTTTATGATTGTGTATTCCTGTGCGTAGTTCAATTATTGAAATCAATGATAATTAAAATTGGGTGGGAATGCGAAAGATGATGTTGATATAGACATAAGTAGAGATATTCAGGTCCTATTAGAGCCCTGAAGACTAATAAATGATTGGGCTCCGAACCAACGGTGTCAGAAAATACCGTTCATATAAAAAAAATCATATCAGAAAAATAATATGATATTAGAATCATCTATATCCCAAATTATTGAGCTTGTATGATTTTACGTGTGCATGGAGCTGTAGAATTATATTGTAATGCGTAACTTTCTTTTTAGCGCATTATAATGTTTTGTATAACCCAATTTTTATGTACTGTAATGTTTGTACATTTTTTAGATAACCCATTACAAGTCATACGCTTTATACGGGCTATGCTGTACTGCTTTATACTTGTACAAACCTTAGACAAAGATCACAGATGATGGGCCGTGATAGGTCATTCTAGCGTGCTGACTATCTCAAAGTTCAATCTTGCAATCCACCTCATCACGCTGAAAGCTTGGTAGATTTGCACAGATTTTCTTCAATTTTGTGAACCAGATTGTTAGATCAACCTGATTGCATTTGTAACACAAGATTGGCAAATTCTGGTCCTAGGGTTTCAAACACGCAGTAGGCCTATCTATGTTTCGACATTATTTTTTCCTATGCAAATATCATAGTCGTAGTGTGACAGCTCATGAATGCAATTCAATAGATCCGGCGGCGCTTAGCATATTCCTGATATTATTACTTAGTCCAAGCGGTATCCGATAATCTGTAAAGTAGTGCTGTGTAACAGCACTTTTTTATGGATAATAATGTAATACTTATGTTTTAAGAATATCTATTATAGTAAGTTCTAAATTGTAGTGGTAGATAGAAATAGAATATTAATATTATATTCCTTTCCTTGCAGGAAGAAAAATGCATTAGGTCGCCAAAAAAGATCGAATAGAAATCCAGCAATGTGAGTATACAACCACAAATAAATTATATTTGGTGTCTGCAAGTCAATGATCAATGTTTGACAACTATCTTGTACTGGAAGCTGGATGACAGTCGTCTAATCCTTCAATCAATCTGGAAATTGAATTGAAGTTTTGAAATATTAATACATTTTCAATGTTGTTAATGACACAATATTACGGTTAAGTGTGAAATATTTGTCAAATTAACTTGTATTTCAGGCCTATTATTAGGTATATAAAAAGCGTGTTATTGTGTCAATGCATATTGGAAAAACTCTTGATGAGTTCATGCAAATGCAAAAAGGACATTGTATAATAAAATAGCAAGAGCTAGAATTGAGAAGTTTTTCTTGGGAAATGTAAAGTGAATGGATCTGTAATTTTTGGTGCGTTAATAATATTTTAGTGAAAAGCACTCACTGTCAGGCAGTATGGCCTCTCAGCAACAAAAGCTGACTTGAAGCAGTACAAGTTGCTTTATGTTAAGCCTTGTCGGAATAATTTAGCTCTCTTTTCCCATTTTTCAACTTTCTGTATCTCTTCCCTTTCTAGACAACAATTTGATGCCTGCCACTGTATAGCATTGAAAAATTCAGTTCTTCTTTTGAGAACCGGTTATCGTAGACCATTAGCGAACTTTCCTCAGCTTCAAAATCATTCTGTAATTTTATCATGTTTAAAAATTGATGACTGCACCTGATATTATGTTGTCCAAATTATTCATAAAACCAGGCTCCATCACTCAACTGATTTGATAGACTCTCATATTTATAATCTAGTGAAAATGAAGATGAACATTTTACCACTCTTTCTTGTATCATCAATACATCTGAATACTCCGCTTTCTAAACCTTCAAGTTCACACAATTTCTCAAACTTTCATGGAAAAATTCCCCACATTTTTGTCTCAATTCAAAGTACTAGTAGTTCTGTGAACAGAAGACCTCACGCAGTATTCTCATCCACAAGTACCTGATTGAAACTATAGACCTTATGGAAATACAGCAATAGACTGGCTTCTCCACACATCTGTGTAATCCCTTGTCAGCTGATTTATGATAATAATAAATTTATTTAAATAATATGTCTGATTTAAATAATAAATAAATTATTAGATTTATTAGATAAATGATAATAAATTTATAGATTTATTTATAACTAGCCGTCAGGCTCGCTTCGCTCGCCATATCCATCTAGCCAGGGGGCTCCGCCCCCTGGACCGCCGTAAAAAATTAGATCCGCTTCGCTCGCCATATCAGGCGATATAATATTCCCAGTAATAGCTCTGATTGAAGTAGCAGTGCCCAATCAATTTTTCCGCGATAAATGCATTTCAATCTTCAACTTGGTGCCAACCTAACAAAGTCAACTCAACTTAATGCCAACCTGACAAAATTATTTATTTAGTTACCAGTTAACAACTGTTTCGAAGAGGTACTCTCTATAGATTATAGTTCTATATTAACATATGGTATGGACATTTTCAATTATAATTGAGAGATTGGAATAAGAAGAATATACATGCTAATAGACGAACTTTAAACCCTTAAAAACCACCCTTAGAGTTAAAATATTACCAAAAGATTTCTTAGTGCGCCTCTAAAGGGCCAACTGAACATACCTACCAAATTTGAACGTTTTTGGTCCGGTAGATTTTTAGTTCTGTGAGTGAGTGAGTGAGTCAGTCAGTCAGTCAGTCAGTGAGTGAGTGAGTGCCATTTCGCTTTTATATATATATATATAATATATATATATATAATATATATATATATATATATAATTCTATAATCTGATTTTTACTTTCCTTGCCCTATTACCATAGGTAAGGAAAGTATTGCTTTCCGACAAAAATTAAGGTTATATATATATATATTATATATATATATATATATATATATTATATATATATATATATATATATATATATATATATATATATATATAATTCTATAATCTGATTTTTACTTTCCTTGCCCTATTACCATAGGTAAGGAAAGTATTGCTTTTCGACAAAAATTAAGGTACCCCAATTTCTAAATTTCTATACGTTTCAAGGTCCCATGAGTCCAAAAAAGTGGTTTTTGGGTATTGGTCTGTATGTGTGTGTGTGTGTGTGTGTGTGTATATATGAGTGTATGTGGGTCTGTGTACACGATATCTCATCTCCCAATCAACGGAATGACTTGAAATTCGGAACTTAAGGTCCTTACACGAACAGTTTCAGGATCCGACACGAACAGTTTCGATCAAATGTAATTCAAGGTGGCGGCTAAAATGGCGAAAATGTTGTCAAAAACAGGGTTTTTCTCGATTTTCTCGAAAACAGCTCCAAAGATTTTGATCAAATTCGTACCTAAAATAGTCATTGATAAGCTCTATCGACTGCCACAAGTCCCATATCTGTAAAAATTTCAGGAGTACCGCCCCATCTATGCGAAGTTTGATTTTAGATTCCCAATTATCAGGCTTCAGATACAATTTAAACAAAAAAAATTAAGTGGAAAAGATTCAGCATGAAAATCTCTACAATTTATGATCAGTAACATTTTCACATAAAATTGAAAATAAGCTCCAAATGCGAGAAAATAAGATTAATCAATTGCAAACTGTTGGTAACTGTTGATTCTATTAAATCATTCACTATGAAGAGATAGCAGACTTTGTGTGTCTGCAGCGCTATTGTCCTGTCACCAGCTGTCTCAGATCTTAGAATAGTAGATTTGATATGCGCGGCAACACTAGCGTCAGTTGATCAATTTTCATAACGGCAAGGAAAGTTGTGTGAGTGCGCCACACCAGATTTTTACTCTAATATTGGCGTATGAAGGAGGCTCCTTTTTCCTTCGTATTATCCTTGAAATGCAAAATTTCCAAACATCTTGTATATACGTCGACGCGCAATTAAAAAAGGAAAATACCTGTCAAATTTCATGAAAATCTATTACCGCGTTTAGCCGTAAATGCGCAACATATAAACATTTAAACATTCAAACATTTAAACATTCAAACATTTAAACATTAAGAGAAATGCCAAACCGTCGACTTGAATCTTAGACCTCACTTCGCTCGGTCAACTATCCATATACTCTACAAACTCAGCCCAATAACTTAATGTCTTCTTGTTTTTGGCTTGAATGGCATTCAACTAATTATTAGTCTCAATTGAAGTCTTGTACCACCTGATAGTAAAAATTTACAACCTGATCAACAAATAATGCATAATAAAAACAATTAGTTCTGAATTATCGGAATCTGTAATATCATTTGTATAATGGAATTTGTCATGTAAGTGATAACTTGATTTGATTTGAATTACATTCGTATCAAGGATTTCGTTTTGAGCTCTTAGAGTTTCGAGGTATTTATGAGCTCTAAAATTTATCTTCAAATATTATTTTCCAAGTATCGAAATATGTTGTCCTAGCTGCATTAGTCACGCTGCAGCAGTGATCATCAGCAAAGAAGGTTGATCTACAATTATCTCCAAAATGAAAGCAAATTTGTATCATTTATGTCATTCTAGATTTGGAAAAGTTCTTATTAGTGACCTCAGAGTGCAACTTGTTTGTGGAAAGGGCCAACGTTAAGCGTACTTGTTGAAACGTGCTAAGCGCAGCAGCATGCTTTGTTTAATGCAGCTAGAACAACACGCCTTCATCTTGCACCTGAGAAGATAGGTCAAGTTTGTAGTTTTATAACCAGTTGAATCGTATTCGAATGAGCCTGATAAGTCATTACAAAAGAGATAACAGCTAATGTGTCTGGTTGTTCGAGTGATGTGATTTCCTTGTGAGTAGCAGCATTTGAAGTAGAAGAGAGCGTTGCACATTATTGGTTCAACCTTCAGAGCTTATGTTATCATACAAGGTATAGCCTATAGTAATTTTGAACAGCTATTGACTTTGGAATTGCTCATGCCATTTATCTGTTTTGAACAAGATAAATGTAGTGTGAGGAGATGAATGTGCTACCGTAAAATGAAATAAGATGTGTGAGAGTGTGAATAATTATTTCAAAAAATTACAATTTTTTGTCACCAAAAATTATTTTTAATTCTTGATGAATTCACTTGTAATTATGTACTTTATTGCTTCTCTAAAATGAGTAGTAGACTGTCTAGTAATACCATAGAAATAAGATAGCATAAGTCATTGCTAAGGTACCTTATGCTATCTTTTCTCTATGGTAATACTAACTAACGAACCTTGCTCTAAAGAAAGCTTGAATGATCTGTACAAATATATATTCTCCTCTATGAGCCTATGAGCTATGACTTGGAAATCCTAATAATGGTAGTTCTATTTTATTAGTAAATCCTAATAATGGAAATAAAGGTAGTAGACACAATATAAAATACAACTTATGCTATAGTTTTCTGAGTTTTTCCGTTCGAATACAGACTTCCACAATTTTTCGATAGTATTTTGCTGTGATACAGGTAAATAGCTGCTATGAGAACACATTTTGTCTTCTATCTAGCCAGTAAACTATAAATAAAACCGTCAGTCTGCCTTTCACGTTTTCGTTTTGACTAGCATGCAATGTCAGAAGTTTTGCAAGCCTCACGAAAATGAGGCTGAAGCTCTCAGCTTGTTAGTCACCAACAATCTGTACACCAAATACAGCAGAAAACTGTTTCAGGAAAATGGTTTCCAATTACAGATCAAATAATAAAGCTTTTCCCTCTCAAATACTCTATGCTTTATTGTTTCCCAAATCTCTTTTACAAATATGTTTCAGAATTCTATATTCTATTGTATTGTCATCTTTATTACAGTAGTCGACAATAACCATTCTATTGCAATGGAGAACACTACTGTTACTTTTGTAGCATACGGTAACTAAAAATACTCGATCTAAAAATAGTAATTACTAATGAGTTAGGCTTCAGTTGAATATTTGACTTCTGAACTGTAGAAAATTTAATTAAAATGGATGAATCTTGGCTCTCATGCTGACATGTTAGATAAAAAACTAAACCTATTTGCTAGTGCTATTATGAAGTACAGTAGGCTACATACATTTTATCTGAAAATAAATGAAAAATATTATTTGGATGATCAAGTTACCGGTATGTATAACAGTATTTTCATTTCTTCAGATGATCTTTATATTGGAAAATATGTGGGTGAGAATTCCGAGAACGGCTTAATATATCATACACAAAGGTAATTTGACTGTGGGTGTGATTGGGGATCCTACTCAAATTGAAAAAACTACTCTACAATGACTTTAAAAATCTGGTCCGCCATTTTGGATCCGCCATATTGAATGCAACTTCATTTTTTCAAATACGAAGGTGGTCATGCGATACATGATTTTGATAGGGAATTTCAAGAAAAAATGAATGGCGGAAACCGCATATCAATATCTCAAACCGTTTCGAAGATATTCACATTATTAATCAATACTATTCAAAGCAGAAAAGAGAGAAAAAAGTCTGAGAACGGCTTAGTATCTCATAAAAAGAAGTCATTCCAAGGTGGGTGTGATTAGTGATGTTACTCGAATTGGAAATACTACTTTACTATGACTTTAAAAATCTGGTCCGCCATTTTGAATGCAATTTTTTTTTAAATAGGAAGGTGGTCATGCGATACATGATTTCGATACGGAATTTCAAGAAAAATGAATGGCAAAACCGCACATCGATATCTCAAACCGTTCAGAAGATATTCACATTATTAATGAATACCACTCATGTATTTCATTTCTGATTTGCATGGTACTGATTGATAATGTGAATATCTTCTGAACGGTTTGAGATATCAATGTGCTGTTTTCGCCATTCAATTTTTCTTGAAATTTCGTATCGAAATCATATATCGCATCACCATCTTCCTATTTAAAAAAATAAAGTTGCATTCAAAATGGCGGACCAGATTTTTAAAGTCATAGTAAAGTAGTATTTTCAATTCGAGTAACATCACTAATCACACCCACCTTGGAATGACTTATTTTTATGAGATACTAAGCCGTTCTCAGACTTTTTTCTCTCGTTTCTGCTTTGAATAGTATTGATTAATAATGTGAATATCTTCGAAACGGTTTGAGATATTGATATGCGGTTTCCGCTATTCATTTTTTCTTGAAATTCCCTATCGAAATCATGTATCGCATGACCACCTTCCTATTTAAAAAAATGAAGTTGCATTCAATATGGCGGATCCAAGATGGCGGACCAGATATTTAAAGTCATTGTGAAGTAGTTTTTCAATTTGAGTAGGATCCCCAATCACACCCACAGTTAAATTACCTTTGTGTATGAGATATTAAGCCGTTCTCGGACTTTTCACCCACCTGTACATAGGGCCTAAGAAAAAATATTCTCTTTCTGAAAATAACTAATTTTCTACCGCCTTATCTTTATAAAGAAATAGTATTATTTTCAAAAAGTAATCGTATAAAATGCGATCAATTGAGATTGAACTCATTTGTGAAGAATTATTCATGAAATGTAAATTTTCACGTGATGCAACCAAGTTTCATCCCACACTTTTTAGATTTTAATTCAGATAGGCTATTGAGTCTGGAGTTGCCATCAAGAATAGTTCTTGTGTTCCTCCTCTAAAGGCCGTGATTGGGCACTCTTTCACTATGCGGTCAATCGTTTGCCTTTCCCCACACTCACAGGAGGGTGATGGTATTTTGCCCCATTTATACAACAAGTCAGCTCATCGACCATGTTTGGTTCTAATTCTGTTTAGAGTCGACCATGCTGGTGAGCCAAAACCTGGTGGTTTTTGAGAGAACCATGGTATTTGATATCAATAGCCTATCTGAATATCTATATATATAAAAGCGAAAAGGCACTCACTCACTGACTGACTGACTCACTCGCAGAATTAAAAATCTACCGGACCAAAAACGTTCAAATTTGGTACTAGGTATGTTCAGTTGGCCCTTTAGAGGCGCACTAAGAAATCTTTTGGCAATATTTTAACTCTAAGGGTGGTTTTTAAGGGTTTAAAGTTCGTCTTTTAGCATGTATATTCTTCTTATTCTCTTAATTATAATTGGAAAATGTCCATACCATATGTTAATATAGAACTATAATTAGAGAGAGTACCTCTTCGAAACAGTTGTTAACTGGTAACTAAATTAATAATTTTGTCAGGTTGGCATTAAGTTGAGTTGACTTTGTTAGGTTGGCACCAAGTTGAAGATTGAAATGCATTATCGCGGAAAAATCGATTGGGCACTGCTATTCCTGGGAATATTATATTACTAGCCGTCAGGCTCGCTTCGCTCGCCAAATCCGTTTAGCCAGACGTTTAGTCTGGACCCCCGACTGGATCGTCCTAACATATGATTAAAATGCTCAAATGAAAAAATAATGATCTCATTCTTGGACGATCCAGTCGGGGGTCCAGGGGGCGGAGCCCTCTGGCTAGGCGGATATGGCGAGCGAAGCGAGCCTGACGGCTAGTATTCATATATTCATATAATACATTATATGTATTTGAATAAATTGTTTTTAGTTTACCTTTTATGTTTGTTTTTATGTGTATTTAAATATCTTGAGACAAGGGATCATTCCCATATAATGATCCTGAAGAAGTGAAGATGGAAATGAATACTGATTGATGGCTTGGAAGCCGTACGCTAAATAAATAAATGAATAAATACATTTCAATTGATGGATATGCGATATGTGGATTTTCTATCATCAATTATTTTTGTTATTGTAAATATATTATTGAAGAACTGAATATCACTTAAATTTCTACTCTTCTTCCAGTTGATCCCAAAATAAATTACTGGGAGTCAGTAAGAACTTTACTCAACACTAGACTTGATTGAGACTTATAAATGTGGAGTTGGAGTTAAATGTGATTACAATCTTATCAAAATAAATTCGATTAGTTACGAGTTCATACAGTTTCATTCTTTTGTTGAAAAAGTGCGTAGGTAACCTTATAAAAATCGCGTTAAAAGATCTACTAATAAAGAAAAACAATTAATTCATTTAGAGTTGTGCTCTAGATTATGAATACATAATGAAATATGGAAATATTATATAGTGGAATATTTATAAAAAACAATACAGTAGATTGTAAGATTGCAATGTACAATAATATTATGATTGATTCATAATAGTATTATACATATCAGATCATAATCAGATTGATTCATATGTAGTATTATACATCTTGCAATCTACTGGATTGTTTTTTTACAAATATCTACTGTATTTCAATATGGATTCATAATCTATACAGTAAAGAGCACACTCTGAATGGAAGGCTATGTTATAGCCTACATTACAATCTTGTAGAATCCAAAAATAATGTTTGGGTTGAAAAATACCACAAAATAGTCTACTTTTGAGACTCCCTGTGTTTGAAGGGGAGCTTGTATTGCAACTGACAACAGAACAGTCCACCCCTATTAGAGCAAGCATCTTACTCCTGGTTTCCCCTTTTGTAAAAAAAAAACAAAACCACTCAACTGTTTCAAAAATAGATCTCTGAGAACTAATGCCTGACAGGCCCTTCTAGGGGAAAAGATCATTTCCTGTAAATACCGGGATGGTAAAATGTGTGTTTCATAAAAATTTTGAATGTTATTTCTATCCCCTTCGTGGAGGTTGTCTCATCAAAGCTCTGTTATAATGGAAGCGTGAAGCTGGGGCGAATAACTCATTTATATGAATATAAGTGTTTTTTTTTCAATACAGTTTATAATAAATCATTACACTCGAAATTTATTAGATTGCCAAATCTCTTGAATTTGGATAATAGTAGATCAATAATATTCTTTCCAAATTTATTAAATTCGAATTGATATTTCTATTTCTGGTCTTGACTGACTACTCAATATCAAGAATTTAATGCTTTTTCGTATACAATGCAAAATCCAAATAAATGATTGCATTATTGTATAAAATTTCCATTCCTGTCAAATATTGTTCAATTCACCAAAAAGTGTTGCTACAATTAAGTTTAGCTTGTTTTAAATAATAATTGACACCACACAAACACCATTAATACATGTTCAGCTATCAGTAAAATGTGCTCAAAGTAGAGAGCAGAGCATGAGGTATATATAATGAATCGTCATCGAAAAAAGACAAAAAATAAAATTTGTTCTTGTATAAAAGTAATTCTTGTGTAAAGTTTGTTCTTGCATAAAAGTAATGACTTACATCAGATTATTTAATATTTGAACTTATTTTATACTTACTTATTCAGCAATTAATATTTATGATATAAGTCATTACTTGAAGACTTTTTTGGGCTAAGCCTGTAGTCTTGGTAAACTTGTAAAATAAATAAATTACTTTTATACTTACACGAGCACAAACTTTATGTTTTGTCTCTCCTTTCGATGAACATACTTTTATAGTGATAGGCATATAGTGTATGTATAATTATGATCTGATGTCTATGGGAATCTTAGAATCATCTGCTTCAAGACTCAATTTTTACAGAACTTGTAGATTCTCAGGATACAGACGCTAGATCATTAAAAGTATGTAAAGATAAAACACATTTTATGCTCAGTTTACTGTGGGTGAATGTAGCATCAGTCTTTTAGTTTCCATCATTCTCTTTTCAAAACTGCACTTTTCAGTAAGTGTGTAAAAAGTGGTAAAACTAGATGGTTGTGGTGCTGCAGTGCAGTGCAGGTACAAGTCGCGGTTTTGCATATTTCTCGGCTGAGGCCAGTAACCTCCTTCCTCTTTCTAAATTACCGCTAACTTCTGGAGAGATCGCGTAACAGCAGTCGTAAGATGTACGACTAGATAGGTCGTAATGTATTGCAGACTTTTCTCACTGCTAGTACACTAGAGTTATACAATAGTCGGATGGTGAACAGTACGAATCGTCGTAGCTGTGTTGTGATAGAGATACTTGCAGCCTCCTACCTCGTACCGTTACAGCCACAGAACACCTGCTAAGATTTTGCATTGGAAGGCTTTAAATCACTTCTTTAAAGATTTCATTGTGATAATATTCGGCCGTGAATATCTTCCGTTTTGACAGAAAAAATCTATAAAATACTTTTCTTTCCTAGTCTTCTTGTTGATATTATTTTTTAATATTAGATTAAAGTGCCCATTTACTGTTTAATTTTGCATTACTGGTATAACTGTATAATAAAAGCTGTAATTCGTTTTCTCTGCACTAAATTTCTTATATTTTGCAACAACTGAAGTCAATAACAGATGATACAACCGTGTTAATATAAATGTAATGGAAGTAACAGTGAACTCTATTGTTTATTACACTCCTATTTCTAATTTATATGTATAATTATTCTCTTTAAGAAAAACATTCTAAGGTATTAGTTTAAGTATAATGTATTATTATAGGCCTACCTTTTTGTGTAATGAGAAGTTGATATTGTGGTAATTATCCATATTAATTAAAATGACTAAGAAATTGTCAAAAACCACAGATTTTCTTATTAAATCTGTGGTTTTGACAATTTCTTAGTCTTTTTCTTTAATAATATCATACCATGTAATATTTTTTGAAATTAGGGAATAATGAGTTCGTTTGTCCTATTGAGCTATTAGTACATGGAGTAATAACATAAAATCCTTCCTTTATTTGACGTTTTGGTTTATATCATTTTGAATTCCTTTCCCATCGAAAATCAATTTTCCATTTACGTAATCATCAATCAATCTCTCAAAAGTAATATAAATGTAAAATTACTAATCATTGGTTGAACACATTTGTCGTTCCGTTGTAGGCCTATATTTCGACCTATATATGACCTGAATTGATATGTTTCATATTAAATTTTCAATCTTCATTATCATAAATGTTTCATACTATCTTTCTCAATATAAAATTGATTCTATTTGTATCAAACACATTACAGCAGTAGTATCCACTTCAAATATCAGAGGCTAAAAGTAATCGACAATGGCTGATGGCAAGTGATGGAGAATTTATTATGTAAGAAATAAAAGTTTGATGATTCCGTGACATAAACTGCAATTCTCATGTCAGCTTGAAATACAGTAATTTTAAAGCGGTATGATCTTGACTCAATTTTTTGTAATATGAGTATTAGGTAATCCGTGAGACTTTTGAACAATGAGTGAATATTCGAATAAATTTATTATTACATTATTGCGCGCCGGTATTCATTGAAATTTTCTTTTAGTTGTACATTATTCCATTTTGATGACTACATCTTATCTTAAGCTCTAATAACAGTAATATGAAATTTCACGGAAATGAGGTATTCCAATTTTTTTCCAAGTTTTCCATCTTAATAACATCATATCCTGACTAGAAACTCGAGCAAATGCATCACCATGAGATTCAGAAGTAATTTACTTTTTAGTACTTTGAACTTGATTTACAATGCGTATTATGTTTCTAAGTGACTACAACAAATAATCCATGCAACAAATATTAAAACTATAATAAATATAGAGATCTTTCTTTGAATAATAAGGGTACCTAATCAACTAATCATATTTGTTCCTCACAATGTAGGAAGGTGTGTTTCTCATGAAATTTAACTTTATATCAAACCTTGATGAACCAAACTTCAATTAATCATCTTCTAGAGTTTTCAATAAAGTGCTAGGCTAATAATTGATTTTGTTAATCATTAACAGATATGAATTACTATTAGAGATTTAGTTATCATAATCTCGGCAGGATAATCGGCCCTAGCTCTTCTCCCATACCCTACTCCCTCGTATTGATAGTGGTGAATCGACCCACTCCACTCGAGCCTTCAGTTTCTGACCATCAGCAGCCGTGTAAAGATGTAGTTATAGTGGAAGCATCAGACCCTGAAGAAGAAAACACTGTAGTTTATTCTGTTATTATAGTAGTTTGGTGCTTAGTTCTTTTATAATTCAACTGCAATTGTGATGTGCCGCTATGGATTCAAACGCCTTTCTCACCTAATACGACTTAATATAGTTGATCATCTTATTTCCATTCATCAAATACATAATAGCGTCACGCTTTCTTCGCTATAGCAATGTTGTTCCTTGTTCAACCTTTGGTAATTATTATTTAATGATGTAAAATTGAAACCCTATTACTACTTTTTAAATATACTCTTCCTCCTTCAAATAAATAATCATTCTGTTGTTATAAAATATAGCATTTTTGAATGCCCTTCATGCCTAAAAAGAATCTGGCTATACATAACACCTTAAATAACCTAGTGGAAGAGATCATAATCCAATAAATATTTATCAATCACGTTGAACTCTCTGAGGATTCGTCTAACCTGGATAAAAATAGGATTAACACATTATCGTTAGTATTTTTCTCCTTTAATCGTTTCATGATTCGATTTATGGTAAGAATTTGGTGTGACATGAGCTTTTTGTTACTGTATTACTGCTAATTTGCTTATTAGATTTCTTTGTTTTGCAGATGCCTGAAATGGAGCAGCAGCGTGTTTGGGTGTCAGATCCAATCGATGGATTTGTGCTCGGACAAATTGTCGACATAGGCTTGGATGAAGTGACCATCAAACCATTCGACACTAAAAAACCAAAAGTCACCTGCAGCTTAGATCGTCTGTACACGGCAGAAGAGCACGACAACAAGGATGTAGATGATAATTGTAAGAACTAGTCAAGTATTATTTCTGTTCATGCAAATTTCAACTTCCGTCTGGTTGCAAACTTATTAAGCATTATCTTTTCTGCTATCCTACTTAGTTAATCATCTATGTTCTAATAAGAAAGTTAATTTGTATTTTCGTGGAAAATTAGTTGCCATCTAGAATTAGAAAAAATTGTAAATAGAAATACCCTCTCATCTTGAAAACTGAATGATTTTCAATTTCTAGTACTGTAATTGATTTGGATTATTGTAGCCTTCGGAATATGACCTCTATGACCATGCCACTATTACTTGTGTAATATTCACTTGACTCTTACTCTATAACTAATTTTCCACCTTGATAACTTCTTGTCTCATTGATAGAGATGACTGTTTGTTGATACAATGATTTATTTCTCCAAGTGATATCAAAGTATAGTTCGAATACTCATAATACACTTTGTTTATTAACTTGAATGAAGCAATTGGAACATCTGAGTCTACATCCAATAATTACCACACAAACATACGAGACAAAAATAATTTATCATGTTCAGTAATTAGAACAGTTGGGCAGTTTTAGCAAACAGAACAATATAAAATTTGTCCGAGTCAAAAAATGTCGCCTGAGCAGTTTCTAAAGTTACATTTGCACAGTATCTCAAGAATCTTAATTCTTACCTTTTTTGCCAAGTGATACCCAGATTTTTCGACTAGGCTTGCAACTGGGTAATTAGACTGATGATGATGAGAAATTAGTGTACCTACTTGTATATACTTTTAATCATGTAACAATAAAATAATGATTTTGTTTGAGAAAATTATCATAAAATATTACAAATTTGAAAATTATAGAAATTGTTTCCAATATTGATATTTTTGTTATAGGTTCCTTGATGAATCTAAATGAAGCAACACTCCTCAACAATATCAGGATACGATATAGTAAAGATAAAATCTATGTAAGTATAACAATGCATATATGCCCTTCAAATGCATCTTTATCTTGGTTTAAAGTTCAACTTCATGTATGTTTTTGTTAATTCTATTGATTTCTGAATCAATATTAAAATTCACGTTTATAAATATCATAAGACTACTTTCTGACGTTAGCAGTGAGTATGATTATCCATTCATTTTTTATTGAGAATTATATTTGGTGACTTGAAATTCTCACTTCAAATGACTTAGGGTTTTCACCAGCCAGGTGAACTAGCATTATTTTTGATTTACTATTTGTCTCAACTCCATGGTTATTACTGAAAAATATTTTTTCTGGTAAATATTTGTACTATAGAGTTCAGTTTTTCAAGCAGTGAAATGTTATTTTCCTTGCGAAATATCCATGTCATTAAGTTCCTTAATGCCATTAGGTGCCATTAAGTTCCTATAAACCATGTTATAATCACACTCGATGTAAGAGTAACAAGGGATTCCTTGATTGCTTCATTCACGAGACTGCAGATTACTAGCTTGGCGAAAAAATGACAGCCATGCTTTATTATCTCTTCCCAGACTCCAATAACAAGCTGGTGTCAATTTGGTTTTTTAGTGAAGCAGAAATTTTACGCTGCCTGGTAAATTGATCGCCAGTAAGTGCTTTTGTAAAGTGTAGCCTATGTTTTTTCTCATCTTGCATAATTCATTTTAACAACATAATAATTAATTTGGATGTGTTTCAGCAGCTCCACAATCAATTTTAAAAATGATGTGGCATTTATTATTAATTTCAATTCAATACAATTTTTCAAGTGCAAGTTGTTTTTCACACATTGTTTCACTGGTTTCAAACATGGGTTTTATGTAAAAGTCTTGGTTATTCAGTCATCAGTCTTACCATGATATTTGTTTTTATAAATCAACCAACATAAATATTCAAGTTTTCATAAACTTATTCTGCGTAAATCCAGAGTTCATCTTAAGAAATAGCTACTGCACTAAAACAAAACTAATTTCTTGTGTTTCAAACTATCAATAACTCTAAAAAAACAATATATATATATAATAACAAATATATAATTGTATAATTCCGTATTTTTCTCCTTTCAGACTTATGTAGCAAATATATTGATAGCTGTGAATCCGTATTATGAAATAAAAGATCTCTACTCTTCAAAAACAATCAAGAATTACCAAGGAAAATCTCTGGGTGTTTTACCTCCTCATGTATTCGCTATTGGTGAGTAAAGCAATCAACATTATGTTTTCTATTAAATGAATAAAATTGTGATGCAAGTGAAGATTCAACTTGATAACTTGATTTATCACCCATTGAGTGTCGTTTTTATGTGTCCACAAATTGTGATGTCTACAAAACTAATTGACTCACAATTGTATTGTTCAATTACTGACATGATCTCAACCTTGTTGTCACTCAATTGATTAGTTCATACATCTCAATATGAGTTGAATATCATCGTAAATTATTTCATCAGCTCTTTTTTAGCTCGTTGAACATTATGAAATTAGATGAAAGTTTCATTATCTCATTGCATTAAACATGGTAACTTTTGCATTCAATTTTTCTCTCTTTAGAGCAAAATAGTCTCCTCCATAAAAAAGCAGTTCGAGTTAGTAATGCATACTCTAACTGGTTGGTAATTTTATGTCGTTTACTTTCGATTAATTTATACGGGAGTTTATAACATTAATCAAAAATTTTTATATCGGTATCTGGACTTGCATTGGACTGGATATTGTAACGAAACATTAATCTTCATAACAAATCTGAAAAAGGATATACCCCTTTCCTCTTAGGAGTGTAGTAGCATTTATATTTCATACTTCTTCATTATTCAATATCTATTTTTCTTTTTCATATATACTGAATCTTTTATAACTTTCAGCTGACAAAGCGTTTCGTGATATGAAAGTGTTGAAGATGTCGCAATCGATCATAGTATCTGGAGAGTCTGGTGCTGGAAAGACGGAGTCAACCAAATATCTACTCAAGTATCTTTGTGATCTTTGGGGCTCTGCGGCTGGTCCCATTGAACAAAAAATTCTAGATGGTAAGTAAAATACTAATTCATTCAATTTCACACTTGAATCAATAACTTATTTAAATAATACATTAGAATCTCATTATTTAGGGATTTTTCATTCGAAATCATCACCAATTCGAATATTTAGTCATGCCTTTCCCATTTGAGATAAAGATTAATATTTTATAAATGCTAGAAGGTAACCCGTGCTCTGCACCAACAAAATTTTGGTGTTGTAAAATAATGC
This sequence comes from Nilaparvata lugens, assembly GCF_014356525.2. Lineage (NCBI taxonomy): Eukaryota > Metazoa > Arthropoda > Insecta > Hemiptera > Delphacidae > Nilaparvata > Nilaparvata lugens. The sequence continues at coordinate 60,993,861 of NC_052504.1, read as the reverse complement.
AATCTCCTTATGTCAAGGAATAATAACAAAATTGATTATTTTTTTATTATTTTGTTCAAAATTACGTGGATAATCTTTATAAGAGTTGGAAACTTCAAACGAAAAAAAAGAGGTTGATAGGTCTCGAACCTGCAACCTTTGATTCATGAACCTCGTGCGCTATCAACTAAGCTAGTTGATACTACTTTTGGTGCTACTTTTGGAGTATGTCCTGTTGGGTTGGGCTTTATAGTTGCGTATTAGAATCACAAATTAAATTTGTTCTAATTATTTAATCTATAATATAATAAAGAAAAGAATTGGCTTATACACGTACAAGATAGGAAATTCACTGATGGCGCATCAGTCTTTACTACTGAACTGATCAACTTGAAATTTTACGTATAGATTCTTAATTTACCGAGGGTGGCTATACGCCTATTTCGAACTCATCAAGATAGCATGGGTTGGTTACCTGCTAGTTAGAACTAATTGATTAATAACAATGAAAATAGGTCTATGACCATCCTCAGTAAATTCAGAATCTTTATGTAAAATTTCAAGTGAATCAGTCCAGTAGTTGATGCGCGATGATGCGTCATTCATGAATTTCCTATCCCTTACGTGTATAAGCCAATTCTTTTCTCTATTATATTATATATCAATGTTTTTTTAAAAGTTATTCAACTCTCTAATTTAATATGTTCCCACTTACCCATGAGTTTCAAACTATGGAAACTTCACAATATAGAATTGGAATTTATTTCTATTGTTGAAAATCAATTTGCTTTCTCAAGTAATATTTTAAGTTGTCGGTTGGCAGTTATTAATGAAGAGTGATAAGATTTGGCTGGTAAAATATTTAAACATAATATTCTTGCAAAGAAGCAGATACTAATAGCTTCAAGCTTCATCAACACAATACCTTTCTCACCTACATAACCGATGGTTTGCAATTTCATGAAAAAATTACTCCATTAGGCAGAAATATTTCTCCAAAAAAATTAAAGGAAAAATATAATACCTGATAAACATAGAAAAATTTGAAATACAATAATCAAGAGATATCTAGTTATAATGAGAAGTAGTAAATCGTTTTATAAATTATGAATTCTGAATGAAGCTGAGTGAAGATCATGAGTACTATACTTTTATTTTTGTTCTTATTAGCAATTAAACTATATTTTGTACGAGTACTTTTTTATCCTGTGTAGTTTATAAAAGATGGATGACATTTTCGTGAAGTTTATTTAAAACATTATTTTTTACTTATCTATATTGATATTCAATTCTGATTCCAATAAGTATTTCAAAATCGAACAATAGTAATCTATATCTAATGTAGTCTATGGATATTCTTATTAATCTTGAGCATAAGTATTAATGAAGTTTCTCTTCCTAAAGCCAATCCGGTTTTGGAAGCATTTGGAAATGCAAAAACTACCAGGAACAACAACTCATCCAGATTTGGCAAATTTATGGAAGTGCACTTCGACTCGAAATGCTCCGTGGTTGGAGGCTACATCTCTCATTACCTTCTCGAGAAATCCAGAATATGCACTCAGAGCCCCGAAGAGAGAAACTACCACATCTTCTATTTGCTGTGTGCCGGTGCTCCAGAAGCGGTCAGGACCAAGCTGAGCATATCAAAGCCCGATGACTTCCATTATCTGCGAAACGGTTGTACACAATATTTCACAAGTAGCAGAACTGAAAAGCTGTTGAATAATGATCATAAGAGTAAGCAGCAGAGAGACAAGGGTGGCTCGCGAGTCACCTCGGGCAGCGAGTGGAGCCTGAAGACGGCGGCCAAGCTCATGGCAGTTGACCCCGAGGAGCTCCGGCAGGCGCTCGTCTCAAAGGTCATGATGACCAACCGCGGCGGACTCAAGGGAACTGTTATCATGTGAGTCAGTCTTTCAACCAGTAACCTCTGCCTTGATATTATCTATGTGATTTTTGAAAATCACATTCCTATTATATTATTATGTATTTCTGAATTCTATGTATTTATGAATCAATCACTCAGTATTAAACTTTGATATCAATCAATCAACCTTTTAAGAATTCTCTTTTGAAGTTTTCATCCCTCTTGAACTATTAGTTTATAATCTAGTGAGATTCCATTTTCAAAACAGTAACCGTACCTCCAGATTTTGTAAACCTGATGAATGTTTTAAAAAGTAAAATTGTTATTCAATAGTTTGTACTATGTGTCAGTAAAGATAGCTCTAGTGTACTGAAAATTTCGAATTCACAATAATCATAAAAATCTACAGCGTTTAAACTAGTATGATCAGTATAGGCTAATCATAACTTCGGTGAGCTACAAACTGCAAATTTGAAATAGTAATATTGATGAACTCAATATTCCAATGCCTGCACGATTTTTTCTCACATCATAGCTACTGTAATTAAAAATATTTTATTTTATTGTCACTATATTTGGAAATTTGAATTTTTCTTTTCTGTTATTTTTGTTCTCTCTCTTATTCTTATTTTAAAAAAATGTTACTACGGTAGTTATCACGGTAACTATTTTTATCTTTGACGTTTATATTTTCAAAAAAGGTATTTCCCATTTATATTTTCGATAACGTTATTGAAGCCATATATTGTTGAATGAATATCTCAATCCCCATTTAATTCTTTGTTTTCCTCTTCAATTGAAATTTATTTGAATGAATCAATCTTACCAGTAGTCTCTGTTACGGTTGTTATATTGCTAGTCTCTTACAACGTTTTTCTAGCTCTTTAACTCAAGAGATGAAATCTAATTCAAAGTTTTTTTCAGGGTTCCATTGAAAGTGTATGAGGCTAATAACGCGAGAGATGCTCTAGCCAAGGCGATGTATAGCAAACTGTTCGACTACATAGTGTTCAGGATAAACAAGAGCATCCCGTTCAAGGCATCCAGCTACTACATCGGAGTGTTGGATATCGCAGGCTTTGAGTACTTCACAGTCAACAGCTTCGAACAATTCTGCATCAACTATTGTAATGAAAAGCTGCAGCAGTTTTTCAATGAACGAATTTTGAAAGATGAACAAGAGTTGTATTCTCGGGAAGGTCTACAAGTGAAGAAGATTGAGTTTGTCGATAATCAGGATTGTATTGATCTTATTGAAGGCAAACAGAACGGAATATTCAGTCTTCTCGATGAGGAATCAAAACTTCCAAAGCATTGTGCTGCGCATTTCACAACGGAAGTTCACAAGAACTGGGGTAATCATTTCCGGTTAGCTCTACCCAGAACATCCCGTCTGAAAGTCCATCGCGAGATCAGAGACGATGAAGGATTCCTGGTCCGTCACTTTGCAGGTGCTGTTTGCTACCAAACTAATCAGTTCATCGAGAAGAACAACGATGCACTGCACGCTTCTCTTGAAGGACTGATCCAGGAGAGTCAAAACCCATTCTTGCAAAGCTTGTTCGCCACCAGTAACAGTGGAAGTTTGAAAGGCAAACTGACATTCATTTCGGTCGGATCAAAGTTCAAATCTCAGTTGAGTGAGTTGATGGAGAAGTTGAAGAGCACTGGTACAAACTTTATAAGGTGCATCAAACCGAACCAGAAAATGGTGGACCATCAATTTGAAGGTGGTTCAATATTGTCTCAACTTCAGTGCTCGGGAATGACTAGTGTTCTAGAACTGATGCAGCAAGGGTTCCCATCAAGGGCTCAGTTCACCGATCTCTACGACATGTACAAGAAGTTCCTGCCGCCTGAGCTGGCCAGACTGGATCCGCGTCTGTTCTGCAAAGCTCTGTTCCGAGCACTCGGCATGAACGAGAACGATTATCGCTTCGGTGTGTCGAAGGTGTTTTTCCGGCCTGGCAAATTCGCCGAATTCGATGCAATCATGAGGAGTGACCCTGAGAACCTGGCCAACATGGTGGCCAAAGTGAAGAAGTGGCTGCTCGTGTCGCGCTGGAAGAAGACACAGTGGTGCGCCCTGTCCTGTGTCAAGTTGACCAACAAAATCAAGTACCGGCGAGAGTGCCACATTGTCATACAGAAGAATATACGAATGTATCTGGCTAAGAAACGTCATCGGCCAAGATACAAAGGCATTGGAAAAATCAATAGTCTACAGGTGAGTCACATTATCAATTTTCAGATTAATCATTTCCTAAATTTGGCATTTTTTGGCATCTCAACTTCAAATGCTATAGACGACGTAAACATAATAAGACAGAGAATTGTTTCCTGATTTTTTTTTTTAAATATTCTTATTGCACCGGTGTAAACTTATCTAGTTTCAGTCTAACTGTAATATACAATCCTACACTTATTTATATATTTCACGAAATGACCGTTAACTCTTGCTTGGAACTATTAATTCAATTGATGTGAAGTAAATTATGATTTTTTTCACATCTGTATCAATTCTGTATATAAATATCGGGGGACCGAGCTTTGCTCTGGAGTGTAAAAGCATACACAATTTGTAACGAAAGATTGAATTTATAGTTATTTATTTTCTCAGTGGTACAATTATTTTTACAGTTATATGAGGGCAGGCTTTTTCAACAGACTACATCCAAAATCAAAATCTAGGTTAAGCTAATATCACTCATAAAAATAACAATTTATATTAACTCTTCAAAAAACAAACACATCATCAATTACAAATAGATATAATATGAATTCGATTTAGAATGATATAGTAGGGGTATTCACAATGTTGGAGTCAGCTGGCTAAGTCGTGCTATTCGCTAACTCCAGCTATTTGCTAAGTCTGTGTTAACTCAATGCTATAGTGGTACGTTAGAAAAAAAATAACAGACGAGATAGCAGATAGCGCAGGTTTGAGTCCTCTAACTCTAGCTATCTCTGTTAAAACGGCAACCATATGTTTATAATCTTACTTTTTCAAACTAACTGAGTTACACAAATTATCCGCTTGGATCGCTACTGCAGTTAGCTAATAGCAGATGGTTTTAGATTGGGCGTTCACAATCCAGAGTTATCAAATAATAGCACTTGAGCTGGCTAAAACAACATTGTGAATTTCCCTACTATGTTTGGTACAATATTTGTAAGAATAGTACAATACTATGTACTATTCTACACTAACAGCATCCAATTACTATTTTGGACTTTCTGAAGTAAACATGTTTTCTAAAAAAAAGAGGAATAAACGAAAATAAGTTTCTTCTGCTGAATTTTTCTTCTCGTGAGATCAGCTGAATGATCCCACACATGCACTCGTTCACTCACTTCCATTACTGTATCGACATACGACAAAATTTCCAGCTGTTTTCCAAGGACGTATTTATCCTTTTAATGTCCTTCAGCGAGTTATCCCAGGGTTGAGACCTAGTGCAATCGAATTTTCATATCATAAACCTACTTTGTTCCAAATTTCGTGAGAATCGCTAGAACCGTTTTCGAGATCCGGTCACATACAGATATATATATATATATATATATATAAACATGAAAACATCTAAACAGAAATCGCTCGTTTAATAATATAGGATAGGATTATGATACGTCAATCAGCCTCGGTTGAAAATAGAAAATCTGTACGAATAAGAAATTTAAGCACAAATTTCACTAAAACTGATATTTTTTCATCAATATGTCCGACATTCATTTATTAATACCAGCTTTGGAGGACACACGACCAGGTTTAATACAATAGACTAGTCTATTGTATAGATATGTTTAATACAATGGCTGCAAGGCTCGTTTTTTGACTGATCATTTGTGCATGCAGAATCAATCAATGCTTCCTCCTCTCACTGCTTATTACAAGTTTATCTATTACACATGTTTGTATCAAACACAAGTTGTATCACAAATTTTCAATGACGATATGCCTTCAATATTGATTTGATTAATGATTATTGATTGAAGTTTAGTGCACAATTTGACTTTTCGTGCTCATAAAATATCATAACTTTTCTTCTTGTTTCAGTCAATGCTGGTACGAATGGAGTCAATTATTTCTCAGTTGAAGAAAGAGAAAGAATCAAGTATTAAAGAAGTTAAAGCCTTGCAAAACGATTTACATTCAGCTGTTAATAAAATAAAGGTAAGATTCTTTGAAAATTATTCAATATAAAATAGAAGACTCGAGATATTCTTGAAAATAATTTGAGATATTTATGTTTAGTCTGTGCTTTGATGGGCACGGAAGAGCATCAACTGAAAAGCTTATATTTCCTGTTACATAATAAAACAGAAAGGCTCCCCATCAATTGAAATCTCATTCCTATTCTTTTCACGTAATAATTGTGAAAAGTACTATCTATTTAATTCAATTTTACAACAATTTTAATTTTAATTTTAAAGCTTTATTTTGTGAGTACAGTATGTATTTTGTATTTATTTTCCTAACTGCTTCACAATATCGAAACTGTAATGGATAACATTATCAATCACTATTTGTGATGTATATCAGCCTTAATATTTAATTCAATCATTTATTGCAGATAAATCCTAACATCAAAGCGGATGAAGTGAACCAAATGTACACTCAACTGATGAACAAGGCAAATAGTCAAATGGGAAGTTTACAGAAGAAGCTGCAGGAGCAGAAGAGCGCTGATGAACAGGAACGCCTGAAGAAAATACAAATTGAGATGGAGAATGAGAGAAAGCGCAAAGAAGATGAAGACAAGAAGAAAAAGGAGGAAGCTGATATAAGAAAAATGTAAGTTGCATTTCCATTTTCCTAGCTATTGAAGATAATCGTACAATGGAGAATCATTCATTTTCCAAGTCTATACCTTATTGACTTTGTAAATTGGCTACAAACAGTGCATACTAGTTACGCGTTTGCATCTCACAAATCCTTCACTTAAAACCTTTCAACTTAGCAACGGTGAAAGCATTGTGGAGCGGCGAAGAGAGTGTTGCATGTAATTGGATGCCAAATAGTGGAGCAAATTAATGCATGTGATAGGAAAAATCCTGGTTCACAATTTGAGACCATTTTCAATTCTCTATCATCAAGTGCTTCGTGGTGGATTGCATTGAGAACATAAAAAACACTTTTTCCTCCACCTCCTGTCTAAAGTGCTTACTTTACTCCCTGGAACATAATACTAAAGTGACACTTTTTCGCTCTCGGGAGGAAAAAACAGAAAAACTCCCTAGAGCGTAAAAGTAACTCCATTTAAATAACATGGGAAGCATCTCTATTTTAAAAACGTACATTTGAAATAGGTTAGAAAGTCTAAGCTCAGATGAGTAGTCATTAAACCAACTAAATCCAATACCTCAACCAGACATTTGATCAATATATGAAATTTATGTTTGTATGCTACAATTATTACAAACTTCATATCACTATACTAAAAAAAATGTATAAATATTTTTTTTATATTCCATGTTATTTAAAATACCAGCCAACGAATATTCCTCATTAACTAATCAAATTTGAAATGGGAACTTCATAGTTGTAGTTGTGGAGGCCATTGTTATTACAACTTTTGCCGACAGATAGCGCATAGCGCTGTCGGTGGAGAACTGTGATTACAAGCCAGTCCAGCTGTTTACGTTTTAGATTATGTTGTTTGCTCACGTACGTTATTAAAAATTATTTTATTTGCAGTTTTTATAAAAATGTAGGTGGAGGAAAAATGTATATGTCACGAGTGAAAAATGTTTTTTCTCCCTCAGGAAAATTGTTGATCCCTCAGGGAGAAAAACAGCACTTTTCACTCAAGATATACAAATAACTATTAATAATACTTTTCTTGAAATCATCTGTTGATGTTATCATAGCCACCTCTAATACAAGGCCCCGGCCTACGATATTGCAAGGTCGCAGTGTAGGCCTAGAATCTAATACATGATTGGTGAAAAAGATCAGCTGGTATTTTTTTAAAGTTAATATTTAAATGAATTTACTTTTTCGACTGAGAAATGGTGTTCTATTATCAACAGTGTCATTATCAAGTGTTTCATCATGGAAAACATCATCAATCACTTAATTTTAGGTTTTTGTTTTTATGCCCAATTGATATTTGATTATTCTATTTGTAGTGCCAAACGACTTGTACGAGTGCAGAACCTCCTGTTGCATTAATTAATACGATAATAATTCATTACCTTTCTGTTTGCAGGAGCAAATCGAAATGGAGGCCCAAGAGGATTCACTATTCAGAGAACAGCTGGAACAGGAGAGGCGAGATCACGAGCTGGCACTGCGTCTGGCCCAGGAGACAAACGGACAGATAGAGGACCTTTCTCCGCCCTCAAGAAGGTATTCTATGTTTTTCATACTTTTCAAATCATATCAATATGCAATACCCACTAATATTTCTGTGAAGAAATAATTTGCTTTGCTTATTATTGGGAGAATAACATGGTATTATTATCTATAATTTGATAAATCATAATAATTCAAATTGAAACGGATTATTCGGATATGTAATTCAATGAATATAATGTCTTAATGTTATTTTTTTTTCGTTCGTATATTTATTCATTACAATCTGAATGATTGGGAAAGGACAACAGGCTCATCAGCTCAAAACTGTTCCTTTCCAATATTTTGATAGAAATTGTTCAAAAAAAAGTAGTTGATCAATTTCAGTTGAATTTTGTTATAATCTATCCTCCTCAATGTAACAAATTAAAATTCCATCAACTTCTATTAGGATTTGAAAAAATATTCTGATATTTTTACGATTTCTTTATCTGATATTCTCTATGTCAAAAAATGAAGAGAATTAAATATTGTTTTATCGAATTCAATCAATATGTTAATTGAAATTAATTTTATATCAGTTGGAATTTGCAAATTCTGTATGTAATTGGTAATTGCTGATTTGGTTATTGACTCGATTCCCAATATGCGTGACATTCCCTAACTCAATAGTAACATTAAAATTTAAAGACTTTTGTTGGTACTATGAACAAAAATTGTTATCAAAACCACAATTTACAAAAGTTTTCTATCAGTATTTTAGTTTATTTGAAATTTTACATGATAGTACACTAATTAGAGTAGATGTCCTTACACTTATTACAAAACTGTTTGTTTACCTAAACTTGTTGTAAATTTACAATATTATCATAATAAGAAAACAAAGATATTGTCAAACTTCACAAAAAATTTATTAAAAACTTTAAAACAGGACCATGATTTCACGTTTTCCAACGCATCTGATGATGCGTACAGTACAGCTGATGATGCGTTGGTAAACGTGAAACCATGGTACTGTTTTAAAGTTTTTAATAAATTTTTAGTGAAATTTGACAATATCTTTGTTTTCTTATTATGGAGAGATCTCACAACATCACCATCAATTCTACTAATTTTATTAATATTATTATACGTCATAGCTTCTTATCTCACGTACTATGTTCCAATTTCAAGCCGATTTTTTGTTAACTCAAGCCCATTACAGTCGACTACTGACTATTATTACTCTTTTAGCCAGGTTAGAGTGTAAAAACGGCACAGTACGATAGACTACTAGCGTCACATAGCTTTACGAAAAAGAACTACTAGGACTATTGGCTTGAGTTGAAAGTGAAATTTGGAACAAAAACGCCCTATACCATGGGATATCTTCTTATTCTATCTTTTCTCTATGACAGTAGTTACTTGAACGTAAGAGCGTGGAACTATTAAACTGAAAAAAGGAAGACTTAATGTATGTGATATTTATTATATTGAATTCTAAATTATGTGAATTAATGTCAATTCAAGTTGTGAAATTTCCAGTTAACTATCAAAGGAGTTCATACTGCTGAATCATTTTCCAAACCATTTTTAGGTATTCAAATCTTTTCCATTATAGATATAATCAAATGTAGGCCTATGTTATATTTAATATATTTCAAAATAAATTAATTAATTAGACTTGTTCACAAAGAAGTTGCACAAAATGTATATATTTTCAAAGGGATAGACCAAAATTGTATTGTACTTTACAAGCTTATCTTTCCTGTGGCTAGAATCAGAACTTTTGGCGTAAGTATGATGTTACATAGTTAATGATATTGTATTGTGGCTTGAAATTGCTGTTGGCATGGTTTGCACTGTACTTTCTAAACACTGACGTTGCTGTGTGTCGTGCTGCTTGTGTCAGGTTCTCTGGGGTCCAGATGTCACATTCCACCTCCAATAACAAGCTCAACAGGTATTTACACTGCACTAGCACTTATCCATTATTAATTATAATTTTCTTTCAAAAATGGATTAAGCTTAAAAATCTTGAAGATATCGGTGATCTCAACTCTTATGAGTATATTTTCTTGTTCAGGATAGGTTATTTGAAGTTTCAATTATTAATACATTTCAATGCATACTTCTCCGTACATTTCAAAATCTATCATTCCTAGTATATTTTAATTTTATCTAGTTATGTTCTATCTGCCATCTAGTTAACGGTTTCTCAATTCTCGTTTGTCAGAATTTCTTATCTTGTATATTTGTTTTTTTCTTTTTTTACTTTTACTTTGAAGATTATCAACTTGTAAAATAATAATTGTCTTATTGATATCCATGATATACAGTATACTGTACTATGCATGCTTTATACCCTATTCATTCAGAGGTAGACGATTGTAAATGAGTATCAACAGCAAATTATCATCAAATGTTCATTATTGAAATGCAATATCAATATTGTATAACTGTATAATATTTTTTCTCAGATAGTTGAAATTTAGGACAGAATATCTTGATTCAGTGATTTGTAAAATCAAATTACTGTCATGAATTTCTATAAATTGATAGTCTTTAAAATGCAATTAGAACACTCTTACAATAAATAATAAATGTGTGAGAACACCAGTGTTATATTTATTATCGTAATCCATTATTTTTGTGATCCTTCAATGATTGTTTATAAACTTTAGAAGAACAATTGGAAGAACTTGGACCATTTTCAAATTTTTTATTTCAGTTATTATTTTGTAGTCTGAGTTATAAAAAATTGAGCATTGTTTAGGTGACATGAATGAATATTTCAGATATAAGTATCCGATTTCTCAGAAATGAGATTCATTACTCTATTATTCACTATTTTTCTAGTTCACCATTGACTATTAGAGTGAAATATTTTTTCGTAAACACATTTCATTAGTTTTAAATTTATCACGATTCACTTGATATAATTATGCAATTTGTTCATTGTTTTTCACTATCTTCAACTTGCATTTTTCACTATTTCTTCCACATTTTATTTAGATTTTTCATCACTTTCTTGTGTTTGAAGCATTCACTTGATAATTATATTTTTACGTTAATGTTTATTTCAATCTTGCAAATCATATTCAACTAAACGATTCCAGAATAGTCTGGGTAGTTATCAATCTTTGTACATTTCACCCAACCATTTTCTTGGACAAGAAATTTACTGTTCTTTAATTTTATTCTATACTCTTTGTATTTTCAGGAGAATTGAAACATTTTATTTCAAATTAAAAATATTATTAGATCCTGTTAGTTTATCATAAAAAATCTATCATTCCTAGTATATTTTAATTTTATCTAGTTATGTTCTATCTGTCATCTAGTTAACGGTTTCTCAATTCTCGTTTGTCACAATTTCTTATCTTGTATATTTGTTTTTTTCTTTTGATGTAATTATTGTATCATTGTTGTCTGCTTCCATTTCTCATTATTTTCAATCAATTTCTTGTTTGTCTTTCATGTTTTTCTTCTATTTTTTGTTCATTTTTTCATCACATTTAGTTCTATAATCTTCAAATGTTCAAATTGCATTAAAAATTCAATTAAAGCAATTCAACTATTACGCTAGACAATAATATTTCATTTCATCTTGAATTTCATTCTTGTCTTTCAGTGAATCAAAAGAATCTAGCAGTTTTCAAATTTTCAGTTTACTGGTAACTGACAAATCTTCGTCTTTTACCTTTCTTCTATGAGAGTTTATATGTCTTGACTCTGAAAATATTTTCTGAATCGCCTATTGTTATTCAATTATTTATTTGGCTTTTATAGGTCAGAAAATGTTCGTGCCCAGCAAGCACAAAATAATTCCAAGTATGATCTTTCAAAATGGAAGTATTCAGAGCTAAGAGACACAATCAATACATCCTGTGATATTGAATTATTGGAGGTAAATATCTTCTCACCGTTCTTTCAAATTCATCATGTTATTAGTTTTATTACCTAATAAGTTAAAACTTTTTCGATAGTTAATACTTTTGTTCTTTACATAACTTTATTTTCCATCAAGTCCTTTACTCACGTTTCTTTGTTTGTCGAGAGCACTTTTTCATTTATTTGGAAAAGTTGGATAGTAGTCTGTGATAACAATGACGTATTTCTCATTGCAAATTGAAATGGCACAACATTTTCAAAACGCTCTAATTTTCATGTTATGATACTAATTCACAATGAATCTTAATTGTTTTTTCTTTTAACTGAGAATTTTAAAGAAATACGTTTTTTAAACAAATGGACAATCTCTATTTTTCAATGCTGAATTCATAGTTTTATCAATTATGGTTCTCATTAATATTTCGTATAAATATCTTACAGAGTGAGATCTTAGAAAAATGATTGCAAATTCTCCATTGGACTATTTATCAGAATGAGGGAGGTGATTTCAGAATTGTGACTGCCTAATTGAGGTTACTGAGTTGCGTCTGGTTCTTGCTTTTATTATGCTGATTTCGTAAATTATTCAGCCAGAAATATCAAGTTTTTCAAAAGTAGTCTTGGGTGTAGTAATATATTATGTTGATATTTTTGCATTAAATTATATTCCAATAATTTTCTGCATTGCGAATCTATTGATTTGATGTGTGCAGGCTTGTAGGATTGAGTTCCATCGACGGTTGAAGGTGTACCACGCGTGGAAGGCGAAGAACAGGCGCCGCACCACAATGGACGAGAATGAGAGGGCACCTCGTTCGGTTATGGATGCAGGTACTCATCCAATTTTCCCTTTACTGTTACAATATCCTACTATAGAAAATTTATATTTTTTATGAATGTGTCTACTCATCAACTTTATTGAACATTTTGACTGTATATCCATCGGTATCCATCGGAGTGTATCCATCGGTAGATTTTACATGAGGTCCAACTATTTCATTTTGATATGAAGATTTTTATTGAAAAAAAAAGTAAATAGCGGGTTGTGCAAAACCTAAGAGGAATTCACGTTTTTATAATAACAGCTTTTGTTGTTTCTGCTAGTAGAAACAATCAGATGGTACTGTGGCGGGATACTCGGTGCTGTACATCAAACTTTATTTCAAACGTTCAAGTTTATTTTAAGCTACTGAAACGTAATGTAAGATATATTATAGGTTTTCAATGCTCTGTCAGATTGAAGTTTCATATTATTTTTTTTTCTCACTGCTAATTCCCTTATTTAGATAATATTGTAGAAAAAATAGATCAAAATTTAAGACTCAACCCCTTTCTTAATACAAAATTTGGTCAAGAAACAATTTTTTGCTTCAATAAAATAGTTCTAGCTATTCTGCATCAGTTTTATCGATTTTTGATTTTCGATAGATGTAAAAACTGGTCTCAACTAAAATAATGATAATAATAATTAGTATATTTCGCACCTAGGGCCGAAAATAAGATATTTCCGGCTCGAAATCGGTTTTTAAGTCCGAGGCCGTAGGCCGAGGACTAGAAAAGATTGAGAGCCGGAAATACATTTTTGCCCATGGTGCGAACGCTATTTTTCGCCACACCCAAAAAAAACTTCCCAATATATAAGAAATTAAAAAATAAATAAAATTCAAACAGCCTATTTTGATAGTTTGAATCTTGGTTATGACAACTTTTACTGTCAATTAATTTCAATATTACTAATTAATAATTTACAATAATGACCATATTTTTATACTATTAATATTAGGCGCGAGCTTTGCGCCCGGTGCAATATCATGGATAGATGGATGAATAGAATTTTCATTACTATTTTGAAATAATGTGATGAAAAAATTAATATAATTGCATATTTCACAGTTTTGTCTCAAAATATATCTAAAAAATTGATTGAAATTTAAATTACGGTAACTAATATAAAAAATAGGTAATAAAAGTCGAAATTCATCGACAAAAAAAAAGTCATTGACCGAGATTCGAACCTAGATCATGTTTGTTATTCACTGAGCTTTGAGTTCTGACTGATGTATTACGCCTTTACGCTCTCGGCCATTCCGTACTGTTGAACGTTGGGGCCTGACTGATAACCCTTAGCATACACGTAATACTGTAATACTAGACTTCTAAAAAAGTTTACTTCACTCCTAAAAAGCGTACCGTACAACAGACTTTGGCTCATGACTTATATTATTAAAATTATTATTATTATCTGTCTCAAAATAAAATTTTCACTCTGAATTAAGTCAGATAACGTAGGCTATGTAGGCTACTATAATAATAGAGTATAGCGCAAATTTGAAGCCGGTTTGCTGGCATTTTCACAACAAAATATTGCTCTGAAAATAGTTAAATCATAGAGAAAACATTCGAAGATTCAATCTTGAGTGGGCCTAATGTTTTCTCTATATGGTTTAATATTGAAGAAAAATTATCTAAAAGTTTTAATAATGAATTACGAAAAAATTACTAGGAATTTTTCAGTCAAGGCTGAGTTTCACCAGTAGGCTTACCTTAAACTTCAGATCTGTGCTGTATTTGCTTATTATTATTGTTGATTGTATTGCATTAAGAAGTGGAATTCGATAATAAAAAAGAAACAATTATTACTCTACCTCACTTTTAAATATTATACAATTATTGTACTTTGAATTCAAATTCGATTCTTCACTTTTAAATACTTGCGATACGTACCTTTCTGACAATGGACAATGTAGCCAACATTATATTGTTGAGGCTATGGAGATATATCATCGTATTCTATTGTTTGATATCAAAAACACAATAATAAATATTAAATTATGAAACAGTAATTTATAAAATATATTATTATAGACATAATACCGCGATTCACGATACATAATTATATAGATTATTACAGTCATTATGAGATTATCTCTCTATGATTTTTGTGAGATCGGACACGATCAGCTGTTATTCAAGGTCATTTTACAGCCCTAGGGCCGTAAAGTTTTACCGGCCTGGTCGGAAAACAATCACTTTCGGCCTCCATATGACGCACGTAAACCAGCTCATTACATCCAAGTGTGGCGAAAAATAATTTACAGAGTAAATTATTTATAAGTCTCAATAAATTGGAGACTGTTGTAGATATAATACTGTAACTTTCAGGATAAGTTATTGGTCAAATACTCTACCTTTTGACGTAAAACTGAATTTCAACCCCTCATAACCCACCCATTGTGTGGTACATCATTTTAAAGGCCTTTTTAAAACAAGAAAGATAACATCAATTGAAATGTTCTATGATACTTGTATCAAAAATGGCGGCTGATTGAATTTTTAGTTTTTAAAGAAATGATTGGTAAAATTTCAATCAGCCATCAATCACTTTGGATACAATTATCATAGAATATTTTTCTATTCATGTCATCTTTATTGTTTTGAAAAGCCCTTTAAAATGATGTATCACACAATGGGTATTTCCGTTTAAAATATTTGAGCCCCTCATTTTTTAACAAGTATCATAGAACATTTCAATTGATGTTATCTTTCCTGTTTTAAAAATGCCTTGAAAATGATCTACCACAAAATGACGGGTTGAAATTCAGTTGTACGTCAAAAGGTATTTGACCAATAACTTATCCTGAAAGTTACAGTATTATATATCTACAATAGTCTCCAATTTATTGAAGGGTTCCCATTTATATGGCTCACTCTGTATAATAATGTCGAGCGGTCTGGCTGGCTCAGGTCTGGTGTCAAGAGTTTTCAGGTCGCAACCGATGAATTATAATAATAATATCGTGCAACCTGGCTTCCTAAGGTCTGGTGACTTCAGATCATACCTGATTAGAGAGCCTCTGTCATGATCTAATGACTGTTTTTAGGCAGCCGAGACCGTCAAATCAATTTTCTCCTCATCATTTCAAATACTCTATTATATCTTCATTTTTTATCTTTTCCCCCAATTAATGCATTACTTACTTGAGATTCTATTTTTTCTTTTCTCCAATAGTATCTATTTATTCAAACTTAACTTCGGCTTACGCATAGGCAATGTTTGCCCATGTAAGCTTTAAATGTCCAATAGATCACTAATATGATATACTAAGTGCCGTTTGCACAGTGAAAGTTTAAACTAAATTTAATTTTAAACTGGATTAAATGCATATCAAGTCTCGTTCGTTATAATGTGGTTCATTTTGAGTTTGAGCTACCAGCTGTTTAAATTCAGTTTAAGCTTTGACTGTGCAAACGGCCCTTAGTATAAGTTATATTAGTTACTGATAACTGCTCCCTTTTCGAAATTTCTATTTTGATGAATATTGTAATGAACTGATAACTGCTCCTTTTCGGAATTCTTATTTCTCTGAATACTCTATTGAACATGTTTTGCTTTGCAGCAGCCAGAACGCCGCGCGTGCAGGCGAAGGCGCCGGTGAACACGAGCACCCAGCGCTACTTCCGCATTCCGTTCATCCGGCCGGCGGCGCTGGCCAATGGCAGCCACGTGGACATGAATGCGCTCAACGATGCAAACAACAAGCGCGGCTGGTGGTACGCCCACTTCGACGGCCAGTACGTCGCCCGCCAGATGGAGCTGCATCCCGACAAGGCTGCTATACTTCTTGTCGCAGGTCTGTCCGTACTTTACTCTACTTGTTCGTCATATGCGACTGCATGAAGGAAGCAACGCTCTCGCAGTATATGCCACGTCAAAGTGTTATCTAATATATTACTAATATCCTTCATCTATCAAACACAACCGAGAACACATAACATACATCAAGCAACAATTAACTAACAAGGAGGTATACTAATTTATATGGACATAATACAATATGGAATTCCCTGAGTGTCTTTTTGAACTCTTTCGAGCCCTCAATTTCTCTGATGTGAGATGAAAGTGAATCGAATATTTTCATTCCCATGTCACTCTCCACCAGACAAAGTCTATGAGGTGGGTAAACAAAACCTCTAAATTTTGTATTAGGGGATGACTCACCTGGTTCTCCTCATAAACCCGTATATTTTTCAAGACAAAGATTGCTAAAACAAATATATAAATAGCAGGAGTCAGCAATTTTTTCACATCTTACACTATTTACTCTTAAGGCTGTGCAACAGGTTAAAAAACTTTTTACTGGTGATATTTTTTAAAGTTTTTTCATATGTGTACTATCAAGTTATCAAAATAAAAACGTTTTCTCAGGAAAAACACTTCTCCGATTATTACTGTTTGAAATATGAGCGCCTAAAGTTCAAATTTTTGGGAAAGATCATTCAAAATTCGGTAAGGGATAAATTCATGAAATTTTTGAAGATGAATAAGATTCTTCATGGTATTGTTGATTAAATAAAAAAATATCATTAAAATTTCATTTTTTGATAAAGTAACCACTTTCAAAAAATGACCAAAACTAACTCAAGGTTATTTTCGAGCATTTTTTTAAAAATACCATGAAGAATTTATCCTCTTACCGAATTTGGAATGATCAGTCCTAAAAATTTAAACTCTAAGGAGTTGTGCTGAGCACTCTCTGAAGCTATTAGAAAAAGCTATTTAAAGGAAAAAGCACATTAATTGCCAGTCCAAAAAAATTGTGATACAATACCAAAAAATTTGAAATTCAGAATTGGAATGATGGTAATGGCTTCACGATGATTTCCATTATTGTGTTAAAAAATTTCACTTTACAATTAAAAATTGTCTTTGAATACGGCCCCAAGAGTTTTCGTGTATCGAAATAGTATATTTCGCACCTAGGGCCGAAAATGAGATATTTCCGGCTCGAAATCGGTTTTTAAGTCCGAGGCCGTAGGCCGAGGACTAGAAAAGATTGAGAGCCGGAAATACATTTTTGCCCATGGTGCGAACGCTATTTTTCGCCACACCAAAAAAAAACTTCCCAATATTTAAGAAATTAAAAGATAAATAAAATTCAAACAGCCTATTTTGATAGTTTGAATCTTGGTTATGACAACTTTCACTGTCAATTAATTTCAATATTACTAATTAATAATTTACAATAGTGACAATATTTTTATACTATTAATATTTTGAATAATTGTTTGAATTTTTATAGCTCGCGCTTTGCGCCTGGTGCAATATCTCATGGATAGATGGATGAATAGAATTTTCATTACTATTTTGAAATAATGTGATTAAAAAATTAATATAATTGCATATTTCACAGTTTTGTCTCAAAATATATCTAAAAAATTGATTGAAATTTAAATTACGGTAACTAATATAAAAAATAGCTAATAAAAGTCGAAATTCATCAACAAAAAAAAATGTCACTGACCGAGGTTCGAACCTAGATCATGTTTGTAATTCACTGAGTTTTGAGCTTTTGAGTACACGCCTTTACACTCTCGGCCATTGCATCTTTTGATCAAATTGGCCTGTAAGTCAGGTAACGTACTATGTAGGCTACTATAATATAGTGTAGCCTATAGCGGCAAACTTGAAGACGGTTTAAACAAAATATTGCTCTGAAAATAGTTAAATCATAGAGAAAACATTCGAAGATTCAATCTTGAGTGGGCCTAATGGCTTCACGATGATTTCCATTATTGTGTTAAAAAATTTCACTTTACAATTAAAAATTGTCTTTGAATACGGCCCCAAGAGTTTTCGTGTATCGAAAAATGTGTTTACATCTGTTACTTGTTTGATGAGTATTGATTATGCTTTCTATTTCCGGAGTTTTGCATGCTCACATTCCATCAACTTTACAAGAAAAACAACTGCTATTTA
This sequence comes from Nilaparvata lugens, assembly GCF_014356525.2. Taxonomy (NCBI): domain Eukaryota; kingdom Metazoa; phylum Arthropoda; class Insecta; order Hemiptera; family Delphacidae; genus Nilaparvata; species Nilaparvata lugens. The sequence goes on along the minus strand of NC_052504.1, from coordinate 60,975,084 downwards.
CTAATTGACATTATGATGACGTTCCAGGTATGGATGACATGCAGATGTGTGAACTCAGCTTGGATGAGACTGGTCTCACTAGGAAGAGAGGAGCTGAAATCCTGGAGCACGAATTCAACAGGGAATGGGAGAAGCATGGAGGCAAACCATATGTAAGAGCAGCGGATCGCGCCAAGTAATTCATGCAAATGTAACATTTTGGAAAACAGTAAACTTCATAAAGATAAATTCTATCTTTGCATTTTAAAAACAAAAGAGCATGTTGGGTGAACTAACTTCATACGTTTGTTGTTTGGATAAGCGGTTGAGTGTATCATCTGAATTATCATGTATGCTTCTATTCCGTAAATATCTTTACTATAATTTATATAGTAACATTCACTATTATTATCATTCCATTTTTCCCAAATCTACCATCCTGCATCTTTTAAATGCATTCCAATTTCTTAAGTATCTGAAGAATTCGACTCAAACATGATTATCGTAACCTATAAATTGATATATTTGAAGACATTTATAATGATGTGATGAAGAAATAAATAATCAATATGATTTTTTTTTTTTTAATTGCTGTAATACATAAGTAGTATTTCTGTTGAGACCAATGAGATTGAAAAAATATAAGGTATATTTAGAAATTATATAATAATTATTTACAATCTGAAATGTCTTGAAGACTTGTACAGTATTAGTTTTATGCAATCTAATCATGTGATACGTTTACATCAAACTATATAGATATGTAAACAAAGTAATATTTTTTGGAAAGATGTTTCTGAATCAATAATTAGTCAATTCAAATGAACTGTTCATTTTATGCTATTTGGAAAAAATATTATTCAACATACATTTTGTTCAAACTGTCTCAAGGTAGACACATAAGAAGATACAGTAAAATGCATTATAATGCGTCACTGTAGTTGAGTGGAATCTTAAACTTTACAAGCCACTCCATTCAAAACTCCATTTGTAATATTATTCGAATTAAATGTATAATATTTTTTTCAAATGATCAGTACCAATCAATTATTTATCAAGTAATTATATTTTTGTAATATAATAAATATAGTGAAGAACAAATAAAATAACGATGAAGAATAAACTACGACAAGCTGTCATATCATTAGAATGCTTGAATTCTCATAGAATTTATTTTTCCTCTAGAGTCAGCCGATTACAGTTACTTTTTAAACTTGATGTTCAAAACTTATGCCCTCCAAATAACTGAAAATATTCATAATCATTTTACATTTGTTATTGAAAGTATTTTTTATTCGTATTAAGTAAATACTTATGCAGTAATGTGCCTTATAATAGATATTTAATTCTTTACAAGCTTATGCTGATACACACCCATTGGAGTTGCCCAATAAATGGAACAAAAAGGAACAATGTATTAGGCCCTAGATTGTGGCGGATCATGCAGACACTTTGATACAAGATTGAAGAAAAAACATTAACTTTTACTAAGAATTTTCACCAGTAAAGAAATATAGTCACGAATATACACTAAATTTGTATAAAATAGAAATACAAAATTTTTCGCTTAATGAGTTTTAAGAAATGTCCAAAGAAGAAGCACCGAAGTAACCATAAATCGCCGAAAATAATTTTGAAAACGCGTAAATAAATTGAGTTCAGAGTTGTTTCAGGTTTAGAAATATTATACCATATGTTATGTTTCATCCTGTTGTTTCTTGTTCAGCCATGTCTTTCAGTTTTATGTCGTTCTTTTAGCGCATTGTTCATTCTACTCTTGAAGGACTTCACCTTGGTCGTCATCAATTACATCTGGCGTTGATGTCTACGCTCCTGCGCTGCTTCTGAGTCCTTGTCATCGGTATCCTCCTCAGATTCGCTCTCCTCAGTCTCCTCCTCATACTCGGACTCCTGTTCAAATGGGGGGGGGGCAGCGAAGTGTATGGAAGCCATAGATGCAGCGAGCTTCTTGGATGACGGCTGCTTAGAGATCTGAGTGACTGGGGATCCCTTCTCGTAAGCCTTCAGCTGCAGTTCGATCTGCTCATTCCTGAGCCAGGCTGACTCCAGTTTGGCGCGTGTTGTGTCCAGCTCTTCTACTATTTTCTGGTACTTGTCTTCCATTTCCTTAGCGACAGCTGCTGGTGCGGCTGCTTCTTAATTCAGTTTTTGTACTAGCTCCTCATCCTCTTCGGTTTTAACTTGGAGCACAGCACCTCCCCTCTCCGACTCAATGTGTTTCGTAGCCTTCTCTTTCTCAAGTTCAACTCCCAAGTTGAGCAGCCTAGCCATGAGCCGCTTGTTTCTCTCTCTCTCTCTCTCTCTCTCTCTCTCTCTCTCTCTCTCTCTCTCTAGCCCCTCCTTGTTCCTGAGTTGGAGGGCCAGCATCTGTTTAGCGGACTGCAGATCGTCTCTGACTTTGTCAATGTCGTCCAATTCGTCTGGTTCAGCGGCCAAAGCTACCACATCTGCTACTTAAGTCGATTTCTGTATCTGCTCCTCTATGGTCATTTGGCGGCGGAATTTTCTGAGGCCATCAAGTATTGGTCTACTCCTACCATTGGTTCTGGTCTTTTTCAGTCTCACTCCTTGTTGAATTTGTTTGAGCAGTTGATTTTGAGCATTGTCCTTTTCTGATTCATAAACAAACTGTCATTTGGCTTTTGCCTCAGGTAATATGGGAACGCTACGATCGTTGCATTGGACATGTTTTAATTGGAATATGGCTCTGTGTTCTGGTCACCATACCATCAATACCAGATTAACCTACTGCAGAGACGTTTCTTGAGGATGCTGGCCTACAAGATGGGTTTCAACTACTTTGAAGTTCCCGTGGAAGAAATTGAGGGACATTTCCATCTCCTACCTTTGGTTCTGAGGAGGAGACACAATGACCTGGTCCTTCTTTTCAAGATTGTCAATGAATATTTGGACTGCCCTGAATTGCTGGCAAGCATTGACATCTGTGATCCAAGAGGGACACGCTCCAGGACTTTTTTCCGCAGACGCTGTCACACAACGGCCCATGCCTACAGTAGTGGACTGTCTAGAGTACTTCGTTCTGGTTGTGAGGCTGCTGCAGCTGAAGTTGATTTCGTTGGGGTGTCCCTGGGCTCTTTCAGGAGAATTATGATGAGAGCTCTGCATCTGTGAGTTTAGTGTTCCTTTTCTTGCTGTTTGCCCCCATTGTTAATCTTTCATGTTTATTTCCTCTTCGATCTATATCTACTGTTAAATGTGTTTTCTTGTGTATTTTGTTTTTGTATTTTTGTTTATATTATTCACATAGTTGATATTCAAATATTGAAAATTGTTTTTTATATTTTTTGCTTGTATCTGTTTTTCGCTGTTATTTTTCTATAAAATTGGTGTTGTATCGTTGGAAGTTGAATAAATAAATTAATAAATTTAGCACCCTGCTCGACTTCTTTCATCATATCTGTCCAGTCAGGACCTCTCCTGGGTCTAGCTCGCAAAGTTTCTAGCTCAGCTGCCTTCTCTTTCAAAATCGGCTTTTTGTCTGCTGGAGGTTTCCTATTGGCTCAGGGGGACATAGGTAGCGATAGTGGAGGAGGAGGTGAAGAGGGGGAGAATCATTTTCCATTTTAGGCTTCTTTCTTACGACAGGTGGGGTAACTGCAGTTTCAGGCTCTTTCTTCACAGATTGGAACTACCTTTTCAGGTAGGCTTTTTCTTGTGGCACCCTCACTGGCCCTCTTGGCACTCAGCTGGCCTGTTGGTGCTGCTTGGGTAATTTTCCATTCTCTTTCACTGCAGGATTTGAAGGTATTATTGTGATTTTGCTTTGCTTCCTTTGTTGACCTGATGATTCTCCCTGTGATGATACAATCCATATAATGACTCAGATTGTTGGTGTCAAGTGAATTCTTCGTGCACTGTGAGAAGTTGATGTTAATTTTGAACTACAATAATTCGGACTATCTGCATAACCTACAATTCAGACTGTTATTCTCGAAATAGATGTTGACAGCAACCTGTTCAAATCACGTTGTCCTTATTGTATAGGCCTACGGTATGTGTGGAAGGTTTGAATGATAGTTATATACTTCATGAGTTTCAAGAAATATCCAAAGAAAAAGCACCGAAGTAACCATAAATTGCCGAAAATAATTTTGAAGAAGCGTAAATAACCGGAGTTGTTTCAGTTTTAGAAATATAATACCATATTTTATGTTAATTAATTTAATAAATTAATTATCTCCACTTAATAAGATTTGAAGACGAATTACTTACTCTTATTCAAACAAGCACCAACTACCATCTGACCATTCGACTCAATCACGAAGACTTAGCAAAACCAGGTTTCCAACTTTACAAAGTGAAAGATCCCTAAACCTAATGTATTTTCTAAAATTTTCAATAATTACAAAAAAAACTTTGAGTTCTTCGGCTGTTTCATGTCTTTCAAATAAATCAATGGATAAAGAAGAATGATAAAATTAAATTTTCGTACGATGCGAAATAAATAACGACAATGCCTGTGGGTGTTATATATTTAAAAAAAAATAATTCTTGTCAAAATGTTTCTGATCCATAAACCAATCCATTATTTTTCATATAGTTCTATTACGAATTAATATTTTAAAAATTCATAGTGCAATCTATCTACATGCCAAAGGCTATGTAATATATTCATGTTATTACCAATTACTATAGTATCATACAATGATAATATATGTTATCTGTGAATTACTCTGCTCAAGCTATTTATGACAGTGTATGATCGAAATTATATTTTAAAAAATCATTATATCAGAAAATATGTAGCCTATTATACATTATATATTATATAAATGTTGCAAATTCGTATTATTTTATGGATTAAATAGATGTATATTACTGTTTTTCGAGTGTATCAGAAATAAAAATATATATCGCTGGTTGTGATACCCGAATGAAACTATTGCTGTATTTTTAGAATGTTGAACCATTGCAGAAGAGTATCTATGAGATTAGTCAAGTAGCATATAATATTATAGTAAGATAAATAAATCTAAATCCCTTCAGTATTTATGGTAGATGATACTAATCTATTTTTGTGACCTTTATATTTCAAAGCAGATTACATTTACATTTTAGTTTTTCTTTTGTTCCATTCCATTAGTATTTTCATCAATATTGTTCTCAATTTGTGAGGCCCTTATCAATAATGATTTTATTCTTGACTTTTATTTTGTAATCCTTTCTACGTAAGGGTTTATTATTGTTGATCGACTTGAAAAGTGTAGTAGAAATTCCACGATTAGAATAAGTTCGTTCATTTTATCTGTGCATCCTAAATTCATTAAGTGTCTCATCTTTTAAGCAATCACGTCTAAAATTCCACTTACGTATCATAGCCTATACTCTGTTAAATATATCAAATAACTTTAGGAGATGATTTACATTCTTTTGATTGCATTTATATATTTATGTGATATTATTACTCATGTTTCTTTATTTCTACTCATACAGTACTTGCCAAAATCAACCTATTATTTGTAAATGTATTAGAATGTTTTGTGATATTGTTTGATTACATTACTTTATTATTACAATCATGTTCATATATACAATTCCCCACTAGAAATATTTTAAGAAATTGCAAAGTAAGAACTATTAATAATCTCATCTGATGGTTTTGTTTATTAGTTGAGAATAAAGTTTGTTCACAATAAACTTCTTTATTCATGTGTGTGCGTGTCCCCCTCCTGCATGCGTGTGTGTGCTTGTGTGGGTATTTAAATGTGTGTGTGTATGAGTGCGGAGTTAATTATTATATAGCATCATATTTTCATTTATTAATTTTTTCTCAGTTTCTATATTCTTTTAGCTATTTTTATAAATTAGTTAAGAATTATCAAGAGTTTTATTTCCTCATATAGTATTATCCTTCGTTTTCCATCTGTAATATTTACTCCAATATTTTTACCTTGTTTAGAAGTATATAAATCTTTTTTCAATTAAATTCTTATATTCTATCTTATACACAAGTGGAGGATTTTTGTTTTATCTATGCTGGAGTTTGATCTTCTTCTTCTATTTATTCATTTTCACTTTTTAATAATAATATTCGAACTCACGACTCACAAACAAACCTTAAGGTTCATATGTGAACGTAGTTTCAATAATTGCGAACTTACACTTATTCTATTATGTATGCTGTGAATAAATACACATTGTATGCTTGTATTTTTTGGAAACAAATCAATTAATTTTACTACTACTGTTTTGTTTTCTCTTCTACAAAGAACTGGCATTATCATGAGTTATAGTAGCTTATATAATAATTTTTGTATTTCAAGAGTATTTGAAGCACGAGTTAGATGTAAGTAACTTAAGACACAAGCGCAGCGAGCAAAGCAAGTCTTAAATGTCTCATGAGTGCTTTATAGGACGAATAACACCTTTGCATACAATAGTTTATATGCAACCACTCAATGCTGTTGTTAGGTTAGAAATCAACTTTCTAGCCACTCAATGCCTACCAGACGGGCGGGACAGTGACATGAAGGTGGCATTTTAATTCTATTCAGGTTGTTTTCTATTCCATTCAACAGGTTTTTTGTCTGTTCTTCTACGCCAAGAGAGATGGCAAAGGGTAACCGCATAGTGAGGAGGTAGAGGTCGAGGAAGCACCTAAATTTATTTGTGTTACAGGCGTCCATATGATAGAGGTCCAGGTAGAGGTTTACCGCGCGGCTTACGGAGAAGCCTCGGGTAACCGCTTTTGAAAACAACCGAGTTTGTGTAATCGTGTTGTGTTTATAGAAGAGTTCTTCTTCCTGATTGGTCGTTTCAAGACCATTTATTGATTCATATAATAAGAAAATCATTAAAAATTATTGGGAGAGAAAAAATAAGGTAACTTTGTGCTATTCCTCTCCCAAATTTAGATAAGGTTACACATAGTCCGAAATAGGTTGAGTATCTTGGAAAATGTTGCCATCACAAGCTCTGAAGCTCTAAAGGATATGGAAAGCCGTGTGTGAAAGCAGCGCGGTAACCCTCCTCAATATGCTATGCTACCTCTACCTCCCCCGCGCCGCGTCTCTTCTCCGAAATTTTGATCATTTGTTTACATAGGAGAGACGCGTAATGGACCAAAACCCGTGCGAAGTTTCTGCCCAACAGCCGTTCTCTGTGAATTGGGCCTTATGGGATTGATTATGATCTCATATGTTATTTATAACGTGGTCGTAAATAAAATATAATATCACTCTGATATAGTTTATTATTATTATTACTCTGATAACAAGAGCCAGGTTTTAAATAAAGAACAACAAATCTAATATATGAAGACAATTTATGACATAATAATTCAATCATGATTTCATGTCACAAAAATGTATAATGATGTAACTCTATTGATGTAGAAATATAGTTACAGTCGAGAATGTACATTACCTATTAAATATGCCTATATTTACAAGATTTAATCAAATTGGCAAGCAAGAAAATTTCCATGACTACAAGAAGTCCTTCAGGTAATGTCAGTCAACAGATTTAATTTTAGTTCAATAAAATTTTATCAAATAAAATGCATGATATTTTTTAAAATAAAATGTATTAATTTATTTATTGAGCTTCAAAGGGAAACAGGATGTAGCTCCCTCTCCACTATTATGAGAATCAGTTTCTGATTTACACTCATCTATCGGGAACATTCTCAAGAAAAAAATTTTCTATCTGTTTTGTCAATTGTCGATAAAAAATTGATAAGCGTAGGAAATGATTGAAAATTATTTTTCTATTTTACAAACTACATCTACTATGACAATCACATGTAGGCATTTTACATTTACACACAAATTACAAATCAATAAATACATTAAAAATAATAAAATTATGATGGTATCGTAAGATATCACATTCTATTCAATGATCAAAAATATATAACATATTTCTGTCATTATTCAATGTGAGGCTTACAAATATATGTATTTGAAAAATATACAGCAAAATGGGATTGTGTTGTCAATTCCTGAACACAATTTCAGAGTTCTGATTTGGAATTCATAAGTTATATTAAAGCTTTCACTAACTTCCAACCACTAACTCTTCTGATTGAAACAGCTTAAATAAATATTACTATCGCTCTAAGCCGTACCATTTTTATTCTAATCTTGTGAACCGGGCTGTATCAAATACATCAACTAGAAACGAATCATTCAATAAATAATAAAGACCGCTGGTTCTCTATCTTACTTGGAGCTGCTATTCTTTTCGATTATGTAGCTGGTCCTTACATTTTATGCATTTTGATAATTTGTACAACACATAAAATGAAGAAAAAGCCACATAGTTGTTTTAATTTAGATTGCGCTTAGATTTGTTTTCCACGTGATTTTTCAATTATTCCTGAGCTATTTCGTTGTCCACCCGGCTGTTCCTGACTCCGGTCTTTCCAGTCCAAGGGTAGATTTCGGGGCATGGCTGACATGTTTTCAAATATCTCACACCTGATTTGTGCCATAGATTGCACACCTTCGCATTGTTGCACCGCCTTGGTCTTTCCTGAAATCAAACGAATATTTCAAAATAAAGGGAAAGTAATATAAGCCAGAATATTTTCACATAAGAAGTATTAAATTTCAACTTCCTATAGAAGGTTCAATTGATTTTTTTCCACTTCATTACCCATGCAAAAGGGGAATATTTTTTCTTCCAATATGGTATTCAGGGCATAGGATCTGTGCGTTTATATTTTGTTTATCAAGTACTTGAATTATTGATAAAATTCATCATTCATCAACAGAATTGTTTCATTTGTACTGCTCTTATTAGATTGAAAAATGTATTTCTTATTTTTAGAACTCGTGGCTGGAGCTCAAGGCTTCTTTTTCCAGTCACGCCAAAAACTATTGTATTTTAATGATTATTTGTATTTTTTATAAAAATACAATTTCTTGTATTTGGCAATAAAAATTCATTCATTCGTAATTATATTATCAAGTCTGCTAGATAGCGTCAAATTTCATTAATCAGAATCGTTTTCATAAGTTGCATTCAAAAGTTTCCATAATTTCCCTTGAAAAATCAAATACAGTATTAACGGGAAAAGCTAGAGTAGGCTGAATTCATCTCATCAATTGGACGGGTCGAAGTAGTCAGAACCGTCTTCGATCGTACATCTGATAAGCGCAGCGTTCTCGGTTTTCCCGTTGTAAGGGTGGCTGCTTGAGGGCAGTTCCTCTAAAATAAAGGAACCTTGTTGAAACTTCTAAAATCACTCACTGGTGGTATCAGTAACATATTGTTCAAAATACTGTATTACTATTTTACATGACTTACTGGGTAATTGCACTGGAATGGCGCAAAGTTGTTGAGCCTGTTGATGGGTGTGGGGTCACGCACCCACTGCAGAGCTTGCCAGTTGGTGATGATCCAGACTTCGGGCATGGCTGTGATTGTGTCCAAAAATGCAATAAAGCCTTCCTTGTGATGTGGCTGTGTGAACCAGGCTGAATGGTAGAACAGACCAAACGGTGCCCTGAAACAATCACCAACAATTTTCTGATCAGAACAGTCATACTTTTCCAGTAAATGATTTGAAGAAAGACTTTGTTGTGTAACAGCTAGCAAAACAGAAATTAATTTATATAAAAATTCTTGTTAATTTTGAATTTATTATTATTAAACGAAAATCCAAATTAAATGCTGCAATTCACCCCAAAGACTTCTGCTACTGCAAATATTGACAACAGGGTAAACAGCCAGATGGAAATTCGATGAGCGCTACTACTCAAAAATTATTTGTCAGCCCGGGAATCGAACCCAGTACCTCCTAATTGCCGGCCTTGAATGCTTACCCTTACACCAAACTGACAATCTCTGGTTAGCAGCGCTCATTTTATACGAAACCATAGCGGCAGCCAGTCTACAGATAGAGATTAATGAGATATTGCAATTATTAAAATGCTAATTAATTAATTATTATTAAACGAAAATCCAAATTAAATGCTGCAATTCACCCCGAAAGACTTTTGCTACTGCAAACATTGACAACAGGGTAAACAGCATATTGACAACAGGGTGAATTGCACCATTTAATTTGGATTTTCGTTAATAATAATTAATTCATTAGCATTTGAATAATTGCAATATCTCAGTAATTTCCATCTGTGAATTTTGAATTTGTTATTATATTTTCGTTTTTATTATCAATACATAATTCTTGATAATTTTGAATCTGTTATTATATTTTTCGTGTTTATTATATATTCGTTATGAGTAATTATCACTTAATATTAATTCCTCTCATTTTTAAAACAGCTCGTCAACAATGATGCGATATTGAACTTGAACAATCATACTTCTTGAATTACATCTGAATAGGCATTTAAAGATCATGAAGCATAAAGAAACAAGATGTCTTACGAAGATTGGAAGGCATGATTTACTGCACAAGTAAAAGTGCAACAATTACTGTAAATAATAAGTTAATTACCTATTAGTGGTGAAATGTCTTTCGAAATTCTTGATAAGCATCTTGTACACTCCATCGGCATTTGGTGGATTACTGCAGGCGTCTCCCATAGAGCAACGCCCACCGTTCAAGTCCTGCCACATCACCATCGGAACTTCCCAAACACCTGAACAACAAATTATTATGAACACCTCAACAACAAATTATACTTATAAGCACAAAATCCTAGAAACAGTACGGTTAAAAGAATATATGATACAAGAATATGATGAAAGACACATTTTTAGAAAAGTTGTTACTCATCTACTAGTAAATTAGTGGAAATGAAATTGTCAATCCTAAAACTGCAATAGAAACGAGAGTTTGGACTCAACAGCAGTGTTTGTAATATTAATAAGAAATGAAATTGTATGATTAATGAATAATCAGTACGGTAGCATCACTTAGATATTCTATACAGATTTTGCAATACTTGGAAATCAGCTAATGAAAGCCAACAAAGTAATCGATAACCAATCAGTTTTTGTGTGTTATGAATGAAGTGACTGACCAGGATAAGAACGAGTAGGGCAAGGAGGAATCATGCAGTCATGGTGGACCTTGTAGTCAAGAGTGTAAGGCCAGCTGGGTGGTTTGTTCTCGTAGATCGGCATCGAAGAATCGTAAGTGAAATTACCATCGTGCAACATCTTGAACATCTTGTTGCCTCCAACCTGCACAAACATATTACGGTAATTATTTCCTCAAGAGTCCACTTATTCTAGAGCTTGCTGAATATGTCAAAGGGTAATAACACTGATTCGTTTGAGAAGCATAGGGAATTCGGGACTAACGGGGATTGGATTATCATTATAATTATTGGTTTTTAATAAATAAATCATTATTATTCATTACAATCAAACACCAATTTTGTTTTTCAAAAAACAAAGTTTTATTGGCTAATCCTCAATTCAAAATTCCAATTTTCCCCTGTCAAGCGGAGTGTATCAAAAGGTTTCATGTTTAAATTTAATGATTAATTGAACACTCCCAGTAAATATATTATTATTAGTCCACCAAAAAAGGGGAAAATAACCATTTCCTTCAAACTTGGATAACAGTAATCCCTTCAAACATAATAATGATGAATTACTTTTAGTGAACTTCAGTACGGTATGTATTGAAGAGTAAATTCTGGAACGTCAGTTCCATTGATATTTGAATTTGGAAAACTAATTTTCATATTATAATACTTTGAAAAGCTGATGTAAAAACTCGGGACACTTATAACCGCACCGAGCCCGTGCAAGGTACGGCCGAGCTACGTTCGCGGCACGGTGATTATGGTAGCAGAACACACATATCCGTGCGACAGCCGAGCGGCAGCAGTGTCTCAGTTCTGTAGTGCTACTGTGGTCTGATTTCTGAATGTGATAAACTATTGTTATAGTCCAGGCAATGAATGCTCAAAAAAGGGTATAGAGGAAAAAGTTTGGAAGACAATTTTTGACCCCGCAGTTCTGTTTGGGTAGTGAGGAGGTAAACATGTCAAAAGTCCCCACCCCTACCACCTGTGCTTAGGAGGTGGGGGTGGTTCAAAGGTACCATTTTTTGTTTTCTCGCATATAACTCGAAAACTATGCATTTTACAGACATGACTATTCTATAAAAAATTAAAGCTTACATAATTTCCTACAATATTGATTTCACAACTTTTTCTATATCTCTTTCACTTTTCGAGATATCCGCTCTAAAAGATGTGACATTTTTGAAAAAAAAAACACATTTTTCTTCAAATGTTTTGCTATTTTTGCAGTAATAACTTTTGAATATCGATGGGAAAAATCCATGCTGATCATGAGCTTATAGAGCATCAAATTCTCTTCAATTTGATGTATGATTTCACAAGTTTACGCACATCCCCACGACTGTTGCAGTAGCTTCAGTGTTGAGTGTGATATCTTCAGTTTTGCAAAAATAGACCAATTGACAAAGGATTTTGGGGAGAATTTTTTGAACACAATTTTTGACTTGGCAGCTTCGCTGGGACCAGTTAAGGGGTGAACATATCAAAAGTCCCCATCCCTACCCCTTGTGCTAAAGGGATGAGGGTGGTTTAAAAGTTGAATTTTTCAATGTTTTGCTTACACGCTCATATCTTGAGAAAAATGCGTTCAACCGACATGACTAACTATCCAGAAATAAAGCTTGATAAATTTCCTAAATATTCTTTCTTTGGTGACTTGTGATATCTCCAACAGTTTTCGAGATATACGCTCTTAAAAGTGTAAAATTGTTAAAATAACAGCTTTTAATCCTATTTTTTATGTTTCATGGGCCTACAACTCTCCAACAATGCATCGTAAAAATGAATTCCCACGGTAGATTTGTAGAGCTTTGTTTTCTAATCAATTTGATGTATTAATAATGTTTTCCTTCTATTGTTATAGCAGATTCAATGTGGGGGGGTGAAATTTTAATTTTGTAACAATTGATCACTTGACAATGAAATTTGAGTCTAGAACACCTGGTACATAATTTCTGACTTTGTAGTTTAATGAGGACTAGTTGGGAGGTAAACATAGCCAAAATACGCATCTCTAGCCCGTCTATTGAAGGTGTGGAACTGCTAAGTTGACACTTGTTGCAGAATTAAAAATTTCACCCCCCACATTGAATCTGCTATAACAATAAGTTTTTCACTCTCTATGTTAAACGAGCCCGCACCGTCTCCGTCAAAAAGTAAACTGAATTAGTCGTCGACGGCTCGGGCAACAAACATGGTGACGGTGCTGACGCGGTGCGGTAGTATGTGTCCCTACTCGTTTGAAAGCATTTGTTTTCTCACTCGCCGTAGTACGTCCGTCACACGGCCGTGCCGCGGCGCGGGCTCGGTGCGGATATGTGTGTCTCGGCCATAATACGAGTGCATGGTTTTTATGTAGCCTATATGCTATTGTTTATAGGAAAAGATAATATTATTGATAAGTTGACTTACAGAAAGGAAAGGAGCTCTCATTCCTCTGATGTCCTCTAGACGAACTCCACCATAAGCAGCGAGAATTTCTCTCTGGCCTCCAATTTCTCTCAGCCATTTCCTTTCAGAAAACTGCTCTCCAAAACTGTGCCTTTTTACATGGAAATCAACAAAACAAGATTGTCATTTAGGTACCGGTTTTTCATCTATTACTCATAATTATTGAAACAAGAAATAGTTTCTATTGATCTTCATGATAATTATATTGATCATTTGGTTAGTTTATCAATCACTGTCTTGAAATAAATTATTTTGAGAAAAGTTTTAATAATATTTGGTTTGCTTGTCAACACCATGCGGGTATTTATTTTGAATCTCTAGTTAAAATATTATTGTTATTATTATTATTATTGTATTATTATTATTATTATTATTATTATTATTATTATTATTATTGTTGTTGTTGTTATGAAGAATCCAATTTTAATTCATGTTACTGTTATATTCATTTTTCCATTAACAATTCAAAATGAAAAAAAATCCTACAAATTATTCTTTAATTCATTTCATTCGAATAATTGTGTAGTTACTTCAATAATACCGGTACTATAATGTTCAATAACTCCTTTAATGATAGTCTCTGTATATTATGTAAATGACAAAGATATACAGCAATCATTGAAAGAAAAACTGAAAAAATCATTGAAATAATCAAATAGCTGCAATGATTGAGATTTGATTCATCTTATTAAACTATCAGATGGATCACAAACGTTCAAATGGAAAAAATGGATGTAAATTATGAGGCTAAAATGAAAACTGAACGTTCGGTGTTGTGCGTCTACTTACGACACCGAATGAGAAGCCATCTCATGTCCAGTAGCATAGAGATTCTGAACCATGCTGTAGTCGGTCCACTCGTGCGAAACGTAGAATGTGGCGGCAATAGGACAGCCATTCGGGTTGGTTCGTCCCTTTTCGAACAGGTCGATGTACAGCTGCTTGTTCAGGTCGTTGATCGAATCGTCGAAGGTGAGCAGAACTATTTGAGGTGTCTCTTCTGGTAGAAGTTCACCTATTCGTGATTAAAAGTAACTATATTATTCTTTTCTTAATTTGGAAAATAAGATAAATAAAATATAAAGATTGAAAAATATTGCACGGACAAACATTCACTGATCAATTCCTCCAAGAATAAATTTCCATTAAGTGATATCCATTAAGTGATTAATAAGTAATCATTAGGTGATTTCCATTACGTTAATTTGATTTTCATCAAGAAAGAGAATCATTCTATCCAATCAAACAATATTGTTTTCTTTATTAAAGAAATTTTATTTAATGGTATAGGCTACTGGCTTCTTGGTTATTTTTATTTCTTTTTCGCACTTAATAGGTATTAAATTTATTGTTAAGTCAAGTATTAGGATAGACTCCCACTAGCGAGCAAGTTATACTTTTGCTGATGGTAATTTTCATCTCCAATATAGTAAACGTTCATGTTTATTATTCAATATCATGTTGTATATTTTATGGAAATGGAACAATAAATTTGAAATTTGAAAGCACATGAGAATGTATTTATTCAAATTGGTGTCAACTCACAACGTGACAAAAATTCTAGTAAGCTACTCGAAACTGGGATTTCAATTGAGACAAAATACTTTCTATTATACTGTAAACTTTAAGGTAAATTAATTGATGAGTATAAGATAGTGAAGCATATAAGAAAGTAATAATAAAAAACTAAGTGAAAAAAGAGTAAAACGAAATTATAATTCATTTATTCTATAGGAATGGCTATTAATGTGACTTTTATTCCGTTTTATATATATCTACAAATCTTTAGAATACATTTTCCACATTTAACACAAAGCTATTTTTTCACGTTTGCAATGATCCAACATCAATTCAATTCAATTTATAATTGCATCCCAAACATCCGAATAATCAGACTGAGGATAAGTCAAAAAAGAGCAGCCTAGGGGAGGTTCTCAACACCTTTAGGTAGCACACTTGAAAAATACCAAACGTAAAACATGTACTCAGTAGTGTACAGTGTTTGAAATTTACCTGGAATGTCTTTTCCTCCACAATAACAATCAGGCAGCAAACAAACATCCTTACGACATTTGGCAGCAGTCTTGTCAGGCTGCGGTGTCGGGTAAATAGGTCCAGGTCTGTAATAATGGAAACCTGATTTGAATATAGGCCTACTATTTTCGTGAATATTGCTTCACCAAAATATTGATGAAACTTGTGTTTATATTTTTCACATTATTTTTACCACTCACGGTTTTCATGTATGCAGACACATATTGATGGAGGGAATCTTCTATTTAATATGTGAAACTGGAGATGATAACCCTTTCTTTCTATTCGGTCTATCGCCATGAAAATATCATTTTTAAGTTCTTATAAAAATTTATATTACAAAAATTTTGAATTTTAATTCATATTGCTGTAAATAATTCGTATTACATACTAGCACAACTTGGAAATAAATGCTAGCGGCCAATCTTGTTAACCCTACAATTAAAAAAATGTACATTCCATGTAATTAAATCTGTCGTAGGCAACCGGTACAATCATTCTAAGGAACATAATCATTCATACACATTCGTCCGTTGATATTCAACCTCATATATTTAAATTATAGTAAAAATAGGTTCAATTCAGTTCAGACCAACTTGAATATACAGAGTGTTTAGAAAGCCACACTGTGCACTTGAATCATGGATTTAAAATAAATTTCAAAAACTTTTAAATTATAAAATGATTTTGTATGTTTCTTACCTACACCGTAATGATTATGTGGGCTAAAAAATATTTTAGGAATGGATTCCGTTCACATCAATACAGCAATGCCCTCATTTAATTATTTTTTCAAACACCTCAAGCAAATTATTGACATTAACTCCTCGAATGTATGTCGTTATTGCAGTTTTGGGTTCGTCAATTTTGTGTGATCTGTTGCGATACACAGCTTGTTTTGCTGCAAATGGTAATCTGGGTGCGCAAAATCTGAAGATTCCACAACCCACAAGTTCTTGAACCAAACACATTGCGAAGGAAATCCAAAAACGAATGCAAATCTGTATTGATGTGAACGGAGACCATTTCTAAGATATTTTATAACTATGTAAAGAAGAAAATGTAATGAAGAAAATTATTTAGGTACTTAATTTTCATTTAAAACTTGAAATAATTCATTTAATTTCCATAATTCGAGTGCACATTGACTTTCCTAACACTCTGTACAATATCGAGAGCTATTTACATAAATATACACATAATTTCAAATAAAAACAAATTTTTAAACTTACTTCAAAAACGTGTCTAGTTCTCACCTGCTGGGAGGGAATTTGAAGATGTCAATGTATTCTGATGCTTTGGAGACAATGGTTGTAGCTGGCTTGAGAGTGGGTCTGGCTCGCCTGGAAAAAGTGATCACTTTTGAATTCACAACGAACAATAAAAACACCACTCAAATCAAAATGCAAAATTATATAATATTCACTACAACCAGATACAGTGAATTCCTATAGTTATGATAACCATTGGATAAAATTCCCTGAGAGAGATTATCAAAATGCAACAAGACAAATTTGATGTAAACATTAAATTGTAATCGAAGTGGTTATTCTAATTGAAACATTAATTATTATATAATTTTTATTAATTTTCAAACGATAGTCATA
Organism: Nilaparvata lugens; assembly: GCF_014356525.2. NCBI lineage: Eukaryota > Metazoa > Arthropoda > Insecta > Hemiptera > Delphacidae > Nilaparvata > Nilaparvata lugens. The sequence continues at coordinate 60,958,019 of NC_052504.1, read as the reverse complement.
GAGGTATATTGAGATTAAAAACCTTCATCCCATCTTGTTCAAACAATCATATTTTACTAGTCTTCAATTCCATGAGTAGCTGTGTTGAAGAGTTCATACTTTATGTAAGGTTCCTAATAGATTGCAAACACAGCTTCACCAAAAATTATGTTTTAACAACAAGAAAATTAATAAGTCTTTAAGGCCTCAGTAATATGATTTGCAACAAATTCATTAGGAAGAGAACTTTATTTGTTCAGTTTTAGCATTACCCAACACTAGCTGGTGTACCACGGTTGGGAGCTTCGGCTTCATTTGGTGAAATTGTGTAAGTTGCACTTCCACGTGTTCTTCCAGATCCTCTGTGAACATCAACAGCACATTTATTCAAGACTTTTAGTATGTTATTTCTATAAATACATATAAGTACCATATATGAGACTGCTATGTAGCTTATTAGACGTGAATTTTGAGATCTTGTAATAAATAATTTCATATTCTCTTTTCGCTTGCATACTTACTGAATGAAAATACTTGCAGCTAGGCTAGGGAGTGCACAACATAATCGGGTAAAAGATAATTTCAAATCAGATAATATTTGAATTTCATACTTCATAACAAAACGTTTGTTGGAAAAAATGATTTATTCTGGAATAATATACCGGTATCTGTGAAGTTGCTGTTCATTTTTTTGTTTTCAAAGTGTACATTTTCTATTATAAATATATGATGCGTTCATTCCAATAATTTTACATTCAAATAATCAATAAATTTGCCAAATTAAAATTGATATGATATAAACAATGATATGAAATGAATAAATAAAATATAATCAATAAAGAATAAAATGCATAATGTGAATCATAAGTATATTTCATAGCATTTAATCCTATAAATACCTTTCCCCAGCTTCCACCTCCCGAACCATCATCTATGTACCAATCTTAAAATATTGGTTCAAAGAAATATTTTATTTAGGAAATTTAATAGAATGCTTTATTATTTTGTAGAAAATCCTTTATGCCGTTTGAAAGTTTACTAAAATTAACTTATGTAGCCTAATTTACTTACCATATTTACAAGGTATTAAGAAACAAGGCATTCACTAAGATACATGATGAAGTAATAAACGAGTGTCTGTGATACAATCTGTTTCAGAGGTAGGAAATAATGTAAGATATATCAAATAATAAGGTAGGACAAACTATCAGTCGGTTGTAGGCTAATAGCTATGGCTATTAATCCTATATTTAAAGAAGCATTTTCTAGCTAGGCTCGATAGCAAAGTCTAGTTTTAAATGCATTCACTGTTATAATGTTCATTGATGGGATGGGATTACAAAATTTGTTTCACCTATCATAGAAACTACAATCTACTCATTATTTATGTGAATTTTGATAGAGATAATGCACAAAACATAGCACTATTATTTCGCTTTATAGTATTTACTATTAAATACCGTAATTCAAAACATAATTATTGATTGTATAGGATTTGAAAAATTCTGTCTCATTCACCAATATGAAATTAATTTTTCTCCCTCGGGGGAATTTTTGCTCTCAGCAACAAACCTTCCTCATCAAAGAGAAAAAGCTGTATTCACTTCACTTTAGATATTATACATTTCATTACAAATAACTATTATAAATTAGTAGATGATACACATGCAAAATAAGTTGCAAGTTGAAACATGCGCAAGAGAATCTCAAGCATGGTCGTGCATATTTTAAATGAATGTAGGCTACTTTTAGATAGTCTGCTTGAAAAAATAGTTGAATTCAGTTCAATGAAGCAAAGAACTCATTTTCACTTGTGTGTGTGTATGAGTGTATGTGCGTCTGTGTACACGATATCTCGTCTCCCAATCAACGGAATGACTTGAAATTTGGAACTTGAGGTCCTTCCCCTATAAGGATCTGACACGAACAATTTCGATCAAATGCAATTCAAGATGGCGGCTAAAATGGCGAAATTGTTGTCAAAAACAGGGGTTTTCGCGATTTTCTCGAAAACTGCTCCAACGATTTTGACCAAATTTATATCTAAAATAGTCATTGATAAGCTCTATCAACAGCTACAAGTCCCATATCTGTAAACATTTCAGGAGCTCCGCCTCATCTATGCAAAGTTTGATTTTGGATTCCCAATTATCAGGCTTCAGATACTATTTGAACAAAAGATTTCAAGTGGAAAAGATTGAAAATGAAAATCTCTACAATTAATGTTCAGTAACAGTTTCACCTAAAATTGAAAATTAGCTCGAAATTCGAGAAAATGTCATTATTTTAATTGCAAACTGTTGGCAACTGTTAATTCTATTGAATCATTATTCACTATGCAGAGATAGCAGACTTCGTGTGTCACCAGCGTTATTGTACTGTCACCAGCTGGCTTAGATCTTAGAATAGTAGACTTGAGATGCGCGTTAACACTAGCGTCAGGTGATATTTTCATAACGGCAAGGAAAGTTGTGTGAGTGCGCCACACCAGATTTTTTCCAATTGGATTGTTAAATTATATGGTAGATGATAAATTTACTTTGAGCGTCAATTTAAATTACCCGCTTTGTTCTTGTGCTGCACTCTGTACAGCGGTTTCAAAAACAGAGATTGAGGTTATCTAGATATAGAAGGCACTTTTTTGTTTGGATTTGACATTTAAGTTTTTAATTTGAGTTCTTGAGTTTTGCCTCTTGAAACTCGAATTTTAACACGTAAAATTCTAATGATTTGGAAACTTTAAACTTTACGTTTTTTTTAGTAGAATATTAAAGTAAATGAATTCTGTAATATTATAGCAGATTCATTGATATAATAGGCCTACCGTACTTTGATTACCGTAATTCAAGAAAACCGTGATTCAAGTTAAAGAGGTGCCATGGAAAACATTTTGTAAAATAATTAAAACAATTCATAAGTAAGTAACTTGTATAATTTTGTAATTTATGTCCAAAAAATAAAAATTTTTAAATTGATCAATTTACTACACTTTATATTATAGACGTCATACTTTAATTTAATATAGACGTTTTTTGTTACAGACATCATTTAGGCCTAATCATGTTATTGTTTTTTAAAGATATTCTTAACTTCCTAATGGTGTAAGTAAGTTAAAGACTGTGAGCCAGAAACTAGTCAGTCTTATTGCCAGTTTCATACCGACAGTATCAAAATATTCTTAAATGAGATAAGTCCAATGGAAATTGAGGTTATTATCAGCTAAACACAAGTTTTTGGTGACCAGGGATTAAAGTTGATGGGACTCCAGGGTTTCAGTATCTGTGTGATTAACCCCATACTACGTACCTATATATTCTCATAAATTGCATATGAAAAAGGGATATGGGGTACGGTAGCACGTCCTTGCAAAACATTGCTAAAATTTCCACTAATCAGCAAAAACGCGTCATTAGAAAATTATATAGGTATTAGCTTTGGATTTCAATCATCATTGTCGCAATGTTTTTTAAACGTTGGAAGGTACAGTATTATTACTCTAACCTATACTTTCATTTTTAAAGTTCTGTGATACGGTATTATTTATGGTAAAAAGTATCAGTAGTTTCTCAAAGTATGCTACTAATGCACAGTTACATTTATACAATATAGGCTACCAGAAATTTCCTTACAATTCAGCCTCACAGAAAGTATTTGTGTTATATAGGAACAACTTCGTAAGATCAAAAAAATACAAAATTATCTGAATATTAAAATATTGCTTTCAAGAAAGATTAATTGAAATATAAACTAATAGAAAAATGTTTTTATAATAATTATAATGTGAATGAATTTTATAAGTTCAACATCATGTAACCGCGTATTATTGTAAAAGCTTATAACTGTAAAGCAATTTAATTTTCTTATTTCTAATTAATTTGTTTAGTTAACTTTGTTTAATTTGTTCAACTTTGTTTAACTTTATTTGTTTAATTACTTTGAAAGCATAGGCGCCTTCAAGGACCTACTAAAGAGACACCTCTACAACAAAGGCCATACTATAGCCTGCAGGAATTCTATGATGACAGTATGTTCCGCAGGGCCAACTAATGACGTCCACGCAACCAATGACGACCACGGTGCTGTCGCGCTACTAGTGGGATATCTACAAGTATCAAGTAAAGTATCAAGTAGTTGTACTTCAAATTTTCTTTGTTTTTCAAACGATTAATGTAATGGAAGCAAAATGGATAATTGATCTGTTGCTTCCACATATTCTTGTTTTCAATAAATAAATAAATTCACTGAAAAAAAACTGTATAATAATATTACCGGTACTTGCGATACTTACCGACCTAGCGTACCAATAGTTTTCTTATAACATTATTTCAGTTTTCAAATGCAAGTTTTATACAAACCTAACCATTTATAGGCGTACATTTTTTTGGCAAAACTAAATTGGTCAATTATATTAAAACACTTAACTAGTGGGTAATCTAATAAGCTTTGCTTATTCAACTTATTTAAATATTCACTATATGGTACAAATGTGGTTTAAATCTATACATTTTTATGGTTTTCATAATATTATTGTGTAAATATTTGTTGTTGATCATAATCTATTTTTGATTTTACTTTTGTATAGGTTACACAAACTATCAAAATCTCTACCTCATGTGGACTCGTCGCCACCACCAGTAGAAACAAAGTCTTTATGTTAGGCCTATCTAATATATAGAATTATTATATTAAACAACTTTTTCATAATATGATTGAAAGGAGATCAATACTAGTGTGCTTATCTAAAAATTATCTCAAAATCTCTTAGTAGAAAAAAAATAATAATGAAAGAAACCGAAAGTTTCCATGAAGAAATATTATTTACAACATGAAAATAGACTGTTACTTTATGATTTTATTAGTATGGAAGAATTTTATGGAACAATACATTTGTTCAAAATGTTAAATACACCACTTCCATTAACTGGTTCAGAAAATTATTAATTAATATTATTTTTGAACATTTTATTATTGAATAAATTTACACCACCAAACAATGTACACAGTATTCACAGAAATAATGATCGAAAGAGAATATGATTTTTACAAGATATGTACAAGAGGTGGAGAAGATTGAACACTTGAATGATGATCCATGTTTTTATGAGATATGAGTGACTGGAAAATTGATGTCAGGACGCCTGTGTCACAGAATATGGTTGGTATGATGCTGATCACACAACTAGAGAATACACTGCTAGAATGAGAATGCTCCGTAAGAATGAAACTGTTGCGATGATGGATTGACTATATTAGCCATAAAAACCATAAACCTAACATTCAAGTGCAACAAAAAACCGCAAGTTTCTCTGAATGATAGGCTTGTTTCCCCAACAACAGTTTGGCATTATGAGAGCACTGCATGCAATTATGAGTAGAATGCAATGATTCACGATTTGTGATGGAAAGCAAACACAGCTAAATATCTGATAAATGAAATTCGCTTGTATTTGGTGACATTGAAAGCGAATGATTCTGGCAAATCCCGTAAATATTGTTAGCCCTACCTGGATAAACCAGGATTACTACTGGCTGTAGTTGGGGAGTCTGTTGATACAGCAGGCCTCTGTCTGTTTATGAACAAAATGATAAAGATTGTGTCAGTCGTGTTAATACCGTGATATGGAAAAGACTTGAATTGGGAGGACGCTGGGCCCTAGCCCATAATTTTAGAAACTATGCTAAATATGTTTTGATCTTTTTTCAGAAATTCATGATATTTTAATATTTATTTAATTATATTCTATAGAATAACCAAGCAGACATGAATTCAAAATATTATGGTTCAATTCCTGAAAATTCTATCTCAACTGACTTCTGATTCTACTTGTATATTCCTATTATGATTAAATTCCAGTATTGAATTTCAAAGTAAGCTACTATTTCCAATTACTGCATCGTATTTGAAATAACTTGATATTTTCTCTTGCATGTACTTCTTGTAAGATCACTCCTCCAATCGCTCTCAGGAATTTTTCGCCCCCTTGAGAGTTCAATTTGCTCCACAGGGGCGATCGCCCCCAGGTTGGGAACCACTAATCTAGATCTATGAAGTAACACTTCATCCATCTAGCATCGAAGGTTTTGAATGATGAATGATTTCAAATTAGAAGCAGTGTGAGAAAAAGGTGAATTAAGTGATTAAGTTATCTGAAATGTCTTGTGGAACTTAATTACTATTCTCTTCTTGTAGGGAATCTATACTTGTACAAACGCCAAATCTCACGAAATTTTTACATTCAAATGTGAGCTAGATCTGAATGGTTGCTTAGAATCTGATCACTGGATTCGATGATCATCAGACAAATCAATCATCACCAAGTTGATCTCCAACGTTGGTTAATTCAGGGGTAACCTTTGATCAATGAGATATCATAAACTGAATGAATCCAGCATGTATGCCATCAATGCGCTTATTTCAGTCAAATTTATTCCAGATTGATATGGAAATAATACTTTGGAAAATATTGTCAAGTAAAACAATATTTGCTTCCCAATTCAAGTCTCTTCTCATACCAAATCCTTGAAGCAAACAAATAATCGTATTGGGAGTTGTAAGCAGTGACATTTCTCTAGTCGTACTAATTGGAGAGTCTTGTTTTTCATACCTCACAAGCGGTTTTTCGTTGCACTCAGATTGACTGTCAGGGCATCGTGATGGAGGGGAAGTGGATGGCGAGGGTGAGGGGCCCCTGCCTCGCACAACTGGCCGCGTGAAACGAGGAGGCGACTCAGTGATGTTGCTCACTGTGACTGGCTGGGCTGTGGTCGATGGCGAGAAACGGGTGGGGTTGATGCGGGAGCTAGTCCTGCCACGAGACACCTGAGACCTCGGCTTTTCATCGTTTGTTTCTTCAACCGAATCATCGGATTCTTCAATACTTTGTGGTTTGGAGTAGGGTACAAACTGCGAATTATCCTGTCGGTGAGGAGCTTCTGGTAATTGACCATTAGATTTCTTATCAAATGAGAAAGATTCTTCGAATTCATCCCTGAAATTGTCACTGTTCTGAGAAAAGCTACCTTGTCCGGCACCTTTGTTGAGTAGTTGGTTTTCCCTGCGATCGTCATGGTAGTTGACTGCATTCTCTTCAGGCAGTCTGGCAAAAAAGCTGGGCTCCTCAGTTCTGTAACCAATGATTCTGCGAGATTGAGTGGTGGTGGAAGGAGTGGTTGTGGTGGTTGGAGGTGGGGGAGGAGGTGTGGTCACTTCTACTGGAGCGGGTTGAGGTGGCACAGTGCTCCTAATCAAATGAATTGGCCTTACTTCTTCAATTTGTTTTGGTGCAATGCGGATTCTGGATTCTTGTTCTGGTGCTGTTGTGATTCTGGAGAAATGAACTGGCCTCACTTCTTCAATTTGTTTTGGAGCAACTCGAATTCTAGATTCTTGTTCAGGCGTTGATGCTATTCTAGAGAATTGATCTGGTCTCACTTCTTCTTCAATTTGTTTGGGAGTAACTCGAATTCTAGATTCTTGTTCAGGCGTTGATGCTATTCTAGAGAATTGAACTGGTCTCACTTCTTCTTCAATTTGTTTGGGAGTAACTCGAATTCTAGAATCTTGTTCAGGCGTTGATGCTATTCTAGAGAAATGAACTGGTCTCACTTCATCTTCATTTTGTTTGGGAGCAACACGGATTCTTGGTTCTTGTTCAGGTGCTGCGGTGGTTCGGGTGAAATGAGCGGCTCTTAGTTCTTCTTCATTTGTTTTTGGTGTCACTCTGATTCTAGGTCGAATAGGAACTGTTCTTGGTGTTTCGAAATCTTCAGTTGGTGTTTCTGGAGGACTACTTGTAGACTGAATACTTATGGGCTCTGAACTCTGGCTATTTACTTGGTCACGGTGTGGCATAACTCTGGATCTGATATTAGTCACCTTGACTTGTCTCCAAATTGATTTGTCATTAACAGAGACTGCTTCTTCTTGTTCAGGGAAAGAGGCAGTGGGCTCCACAACAATTCTGAAAGAGTTTAGCTCATTCCTGGTTCTTTGTTGAGAATCAGTGTGGTCTGTAGGTTTGGGTGTTTCTGACCTTGATGGGAAAGATGTAGGGCTACTTAGTCTTGAACTTCTATTCTCTGCTTGAGCTGATCTCGAACTATCTTGACTCTTGTAGCTGGACAGTGAATCTGAATTGGATCTAGCTATTATTGGTGGCTGCTCGGTGGATACTCTACTAGAGGTTTGCGAGGATAACACCTGCTGCTCCTCTGATCTACTATTTATACTTGAAGAACTTCTTGCATTCTCTGCATTGAATTTTCTTCTTTGTTCAAAACTGCTCTCAACATCAATATAATCATTGATGAAAGCACTAATTAGGCCATCGTTTATACTCTGTGGATCCTCAACTGAGAATGCTTTGACTGATCCTCGGCTTCGTTGTTGAGGAGCTGTGGAACTCTGTGCGACTCTTCTAGCATCATCGAGCGCCAATGCAGCCGAGAGCGTCAGGCGTCGTGGAGGCTCCGAACTGGAGGAAGGGAGAGCGGTAGGAGAGGGAGGGAGAGCAGGAGACCTTTCATCAGTCAATCTTAAAGCTACTGGTGCAGGCTCATTTGTACTCTGCCTCTGGGATCCTGGGACAGCGGTTGTACTTGTTTCTTCCAATCTGTAGGAATATATGTACATGGCATGAAGGATTGGCATACAAATCCGATCAAAACAAACCATTCAAAATATCAATAAAGTGGCTGAACCCGTCAGCCCATTCATATTTAATCACTCTCAAACAATTATGATACAGAAAATAAGTTCAACAGAGAACCAACATGCAACGTGGTGCTTCATTCCGTTTATCTTGAACCTTTCCTATACAAGTGTCAGAGAGATTTTCGAAAAAGTTCTCCAGTAGAATATTACAATAATGCATTTTGAAAAATCGTTGTTCATATTTTAAATTGAACTTTCACTCTTATTTTTACAGAAAAACTTCACGTTTTAAACTTTTTTGGAGGATTCTTGTTATCTTACTTCATCCATCTCTCAACATAAGATTCAACATTGGGTCATAGATTGGAGGAAATGCGATATATAATAAAATCATCTAGAGAATAGGTGAGTACAGAGAAAGCCATATCTGAAAAAATCGTGTTCAAAAAATATTATATTCAACAACTAGTGTTGATTTGCTGTTGATTTTGGTAAAAGAAGCTGATTGATATCCAATTAGTTCTTATTCCATTCTTGACTCGATATGAGTGATATGATATACTTAGCTAATTTATATAATGATGAACGATACAGTTTCAAGTCATATTCTTTGAACATTGGAGAATATTAAAAGTAGGATAAAGGAAGGAATTTAATGATCTTGATATTTAAGTGAAAAAAAACCTCATGAATCACCTAATATTATTTCAGTATTAATTTTCTCTCCAATTTTAATTATTTGTAGAATGTATTTTCATGAGAATGCGTGGTTTGTTAAATCAGATCACTGATTTTTGTTGCATAATTTTCTCCTCGTCTGGTGGGTGATAAATCCATGCACAACAAATTGATGCAAATTCTCAAAAGCCCACTGTTTGAAGGAAGAGAATTACAAATGTTATGAGAGTAACATGCCCAAGGCATCCCAAATGTACATCATAAATCCCAAATGGATGCATCTTGTTCACTCGTCCAGAAAGTGTTCAATTCAGTAGAAATGTATCGTATAATATTCAACAATTAGTTTAACCTAATATTTCGATACTTTTTTAAAGAGACTTGATGGATTGAATTAGTGTTGAAAGGTCCTCTATATTAGCTAAACTTACGGTATTATGGTAAAAAATAAACAGGCTCATGTTTATGTCGCTTTAAAAATTATTTTATTGAATTTCCCCCATTAAACTGGCCAAAAAAATTGATTGCAAAATCAAATTGGTGCATCGCATTAATTTTTCTAACTTGATTCGATGTATTATCTATTATAATAGTATTACTTGATCACACATCACTTCCATCAGTACCAACTTCCATCATTAACAAATTTCGATGATAATGTAAAGATGAAACATTAACTATTTCTACTTTCTCACTGTTTTTGAAGGAAGCATTGTTAGAAACTACTTCTACGATTGATAGATTTTTGAAATTTTGCAACTACAACAAGATTTGTTGATTAAATTAATTCAAAAGCACTCACAACCGGTTCTACAAGTATTCATCCAATTGACTCCAACTGAAAGACTCCTATACCAGTAAAGCTACTAAATTCAACTAATAGACAAAACTTGATACTCAACTAATGAACAAAACTACAAGCTGGCTATGTAATTACTTGATATTACTTGTAGACGATACAGGATTCTACAAAATAATCTTTGTTAATAAATCATTTATGTACAATTCTTTAAATCTAGAAAGCATTATTCTGTTATGTGAACTTATAAACCTTACCGGCTTGCTGATGATTTTCCTTGTAGCTGAGACTTGTATTGGATGTCTTCGTTCTGAAAAAGTTCGTCATTATGTTCATCCATTACTATTATGAAAAATCCCCTCTTAAATAGACTATTGATTGTCAAATTTATTGAAACGTTTGTGGAAACAACCCCAGACCTGATTACTGATTAACGGTTTCTGCTGTTGAACTTTTAACTTAAATTATTATTAACCTTTTCATAGATATGAGTTGGTCTCAGAAAGAATGTCACTTGAAAAATCCCTGCATAGGTTCTGGAGTGACTACCGGTAACTTGATACCGTACAGTATACTAACTTATATAGAAAATTTACTATGCTAAATTCACACATTATCAGCATTATCAGTTTTTTGTTTAACGCAATATACAAAACATTATAGAATGGCTATTCATAATATTATTCACAATAGAAACAATATACGCTAGGTACTGATTAATTTCTGTACATTTTGAATTTCATCCGATCGATGAATTTTCAAAATTACCCGGTGATTCAAGCTATTCTTTTTTAGCTGAGGTTTGTAGGACAGTTATTGAATCTAAAATAAAACATTAGATTAAGGTATAGATTTTGAGGTTCATTATATTCAATAAATGTCATGGAAACCGAGTCTCAATCTATCATTTTAATGGTTTTTGTCTACTTTGTGATGATATTTTTTATTGATCATATACTATATTCGAAATAGAAAATCATCCTTATTTAAAGAGTTTGACAAATTTACGACAGAACTTGAGTTTGTGGCCTAGGCTCGACTTAACATTAAACACTGGTGTGCCTTTTGAATGCTTGCTACCATTGGACTCCCCGAATGTTACAATATTGTAAAATTTGATTACGAGGAATGATCTACTGTGATACTAGGCATATAGATGTATATTTTAATATGTTTATGTTGAAAAACCAACAAACGATTCAGTAATTTCAATTAATTTAATTGAAAAATTCAAATGTGCTTGCACCTGAGTGAAATGTTGTTGGTGTTTGTTGCATCACTTACCTGCAGATTGTAATTGTTGTCGTTGTAGTCCTGTGCGTTGACAGATTGCGCATAGATGTCCTGCGCACTGTAGCTGGGCTGCTGCGAATAGCGCTGCTGCTGCTGCTGCTGCTGCTGCTGTTGTTGTTGTGGCTGCTCTATCTGCACCACAGCTGCCGGCTTCTCCTTGTACACCTGTGACCTGTACTGCTGTTGTGGTTGTTGCTGTTGCTGCTGCTGTTGGTTGTTGTTCTGGCCCGAGTACTGTGAGTACTCTGAAAATTAAATAAAAAAGTTTTAACCCAAAAACTTAAAAATGAAAAATGAAAAAAATATATAAATACTATAATATAGGTTCAACTTTGGAATTTTAAAAAAATAGCCAATACTTCAATCTTCGAATCCTTTTATACTAAAATTCAGTTTATGATCAAAGATACGCGACACTATAATAATACAGGGTGGGGCAGAGCCGATTGACGAGTTTGGAAGGATTGTTCGGTAAGTAATGAACCGTTTAATTTGGAAAAAAATCTTTAATGGGTTCAATTCAGTTTGAAATATAGTTTATATTGTTAATTTTTTTGGAAATTATATCAGTTAAATGGCGGCCAAAAGCACCAATACACTGATGTAGCATATTTTTGAAGTTTTAGAACGCATTTTGGCTCACTTTGATTGGTAAGGCTCTTTTCTGATTCGCTCCTTTAGTTCTTCCAAGGTGTGTGGGCAATCATTGAAATTTTTATATTAGAGGTAACCCCATTAAAAAAAATATCATATGCTTAAATCGGGTGAGCGTGCCGGCTACCTCAAGTCCACCATTAGTGAGATAAGTCGCCCTGGGAACATTTGTCTCAACACATTCATTGAAATGCACCCTGTGTGAGCTGTAGCTTCATCCTGCTAAACCATATTTCTCCCAAGTCATGTTCCTTAGCAAGCTCTTCCAATTTGGGGCGCAGAAACGTTTGTAGCATTGTCACATAACGCTGGGAGGTGACATTGACGGTGATGTTGCCATTCTCAAAGAACTATGGCCAGCACGCTCGCCCGATTCAAGCATAAGCGATTTTTTCTATGAGATTAACTCGAAAACAAAGTTTCCAAAGATCGCCCCCACACCTTGGAAGAACTAAAGGAGCGAATCAGAGAAGATCCTTACCAATCAAAGTGTGATAAAATGCGTTCTAAAACTTCAAAAATATGCTACATCAGTGTATTGGTGCTTATGGCCGCCATTTAACTGATATGATTTCCAAAAAAATACAATAAAAACTACATTTCAAACTGAATTGAACCCATTAAAATTTTTTTTCCAAGTTGAACGGTTCATTACTTATAACCCTTACAAAATCGTCAATCTGCTCTGCCTCACTCTGTATGTTTTGGGATTTGGGGGCATGGTTAGGTAGAGATTCACTTTGCTGGAAAATGAATGATAAATTCGAGCTTTATGATCGACATAAGTTGAACCGGATGATATATTACTATTAGAAGAATTGAATGAATAGCTTATTATAATAATTGAAAACCACTTTATTCTCCTAGTTCTATTTTGTTCCGATCTGATTAAGTATTTTATAATTCTTCAATGCGGAAAATATCTCATGATTTTTTATTCTTGTGGAAAGGGGTATACAATTCTACACAATATATGATAAAGTATTGATGATCATAAACTGAGTTGGAATTAATACAATTCTAATTTTTGAAAATCGACATTTTCTTCCAATATACTCGTACTTGGGTCAATTTATTATTATTATCTGAATTGAGTAAAATTAGAGTATATTTTTTGGCAGAGAGTTGGAAATTTGAACTAATGATAAATTAAGGATTGCTCTCCAAAATACTGCTATCAATAGTTTTTTATTGTTGTAGTATGAAAAGTAGGCCTACATAGAGTTGGTGTAAACTATAATTCAAGTGCTGCTATGTTTGATTATGAAGTAAAATATGCTCCTTGCATGTCCTGTTATTCTAATAGTAAGCGATTCTCCAAATTATAAATTAATTGTTGGAAACCACAATTTTCTATAATGTAAAAAATAATGTAAATGTTTTCTATAATGTAAACGTTTAATGATTGTAAATAAGAAAAAAATGGTTATCTATGTTTTGTTTTGCCAGAGTAATGAGAAGATTTTATTTAATTCATTATTCTTAGTAATTTATGAGAATTTGCATTATTTTTTCTGTTCTAAATTTATTGTATGTAATTTGATTTGTAATATTTATTTGTCAAGATAAAATTTGTCATGATATGATTTGTTTATTAATTTTAATCTCTTGATTGCAGCTTTAAAGCAAGAGAGTCCATACTTGGAATGTTCCAGAAAGCTCTTCCACCGTTTGAAATGAATCAAAAGGAAACTATTCATCTGGAAACTATAGCTGCTTTGGGTGGCTTCGGGAAATGTGTAAGTTTTCACATCGATTATTTATGTTTCCTATTCGTGTAGTCTTTCAGATTACCATTTAATTGATGTTTCAGAGCTAATAGTTCAAGTTGTGATTTGAGAATGAATTAACCAAATCTATTGAATCTAAATTAGTTTGAACCATTATAGGATAATGGCTCTAGCTTTAATAATCAGCTAGCTTTTGGTGAACTCACCTATATCTTTGTAGAGATCAGCCTCGTCGTCATAAAGGTTGTAGAAGCTGTCGAAAGCTTGTGGGTTGTACTGGGTGTTGTTGTAGGACCTGGAGCTGCTCACCCTAGCTGTTGTCGGCTGCTCGATGTAAGTGGCTGGCGAAGCACTGCCTCTGTTCCACACAATAAACCTCATTGTAATATAAACAATTAATTCTTTGTTAAATGATCAATCAGAATATAAAATTCCACCTACTCTTATAGTTGGTAGCTTTTCACCCGAGTAGTTCCTGGGTGTTTCAGCTGCACTAAATGGGCTATAATTCTCATTGGATTCAACATTTTCTTTATTCATTCACTCAGAGTTGGTCAAGTTTCGAAAAAGTACCACAGTCTCAGTCGAAAACAGTTGTAGGTACTTTATCTGATACAGTTTAGTAAAGTATACTCCATTTTATAATTCAATGAGAATCTGAAAACTTGTAGATTCCTGTTTTCTGTTACTTCATTGTCATTTTCTTGACTTATATTTTAGTAACTTGGGTATTATTTTTGTAACTCCGAAGTTGATTTGAATATGAGATAGGTTGTCTAAAATTTCTCAAACTCCATTATTCGTTCCTTAATATACAGTTTATTGCATAACTAGACTGTAAATCAGTTTTTATTTATAGATTGATAATTTCGTTGCACTTTACAAGCATCTTAGACTGTTACATGTACGGTGTTTAAGTCATTTTTTCCGGTTAATATTCAAACTATAATATATGAAGCATAACTCGGTAGAAATCACTTACGATATAATGAATTATTACTCCACTCACTTTAATATTTACGACTAATATTACTATTTCATTAGCATTTTAAAGAATAACTTGTAGTGTTGCAAGTTTCACGAGTTGTGGAGTTGAGAATAGCTGAGTTTCATGAGTCGAATTATAGTTGGGTTTTATGAGTTACATTCTATGACATGGAAAGTTTTAATGCAGATTCAAGCATTATTATATTATTATAAAAATTAAACACTATGACATTTAAAAGTATCCATTTGAGTTTCATTGATAATTTTGTTGCATGAAAAGGAGATTCGAATTTAGCGAGCTCATTTTAATAATGTCATGCATTGTTGTCAGTGATACAATATTAAAACATTTTTAAGCTAATATTGAGTTTAAATAATATTGAGAGCTTTTCTATTAGTAGTGTTAATGGTTATTTTCATCTCGCAAACTGTAAGACCATTGTAATATGTGAAAAAGTTCAGACTAAAGTATCTTATATGATTTGAATTTGATTTTGAAACATTTGTTACTTACCTGTTAGTCAAGTCTATAGTCTTTTTAGTCGAAGGAGAAGTGGTGTAAAAGTGAGGTATAGCCTGAGTTTCGCTTGTAAAGTATCGGTCAGTAACTGGCTCTTTGGTCATCGCGTGGCTTTTAGATGGTCGAGATGTGAAATGGTCGGCAAGTCTGTCTTCATCGTTATCGTCATCGTCATCATCTAAGTAGTCTGTGGCTTCTTGAGAAGAGTAGGGAGAACGATTTTTGGGTGAGGAAGGGAATTCAGAGCTCAATAATTCTCTATTGCTGGTCGTTTTTGATCTAGTTGAGTTTGAATGGTCTGTCCTACATTTTTGTTTCATCTTTTTTATTTGTTTGTATGTTTCAATGGGATCGGCTGTGGTGGGGTATTTTGTACTAATGTTTAAATTTGTGTGTGCAGTTTTTTGGTCGACATGTATGGGTCTTTTTACACCTATTGGCCTTAGCCCAATCAGAGATAATTGCTCGTTAGATGGACCGTCAACGTTATACAGTGTTGTCTTGTTATGGGGCTGAAAGAAGTATTTGTTGCCATGATTGTTGTGCATGTGAGGTGTACGTGCAATTTGTGGTGACTGTACATCAATATTCGATCTGGTTGGTTTTATTGCAATATTTTGATTAGTGTTACTGATGTTAGTTGGAATTTGCAGATTGGGATAATATTTGTCGACTGATTTGTTGCCAATATGAGGGGTCAAATTCTTGTGAATGTATTTCCTCTTTGGATGATTCCTACTTTGATTTGTGACCAAAAATGGCCTTCTCTGTGTGGTGGATTGGATAGTCTCAGAGGTTGGGGTGAAAGGAGTTGTTGTTCTCCATTTTTTTAGTTTACTTTCAGCTATGTTCTCTGTCACCTCATACTGTCCGTCGTTTTGCAAAGGCTTAGTTGGGTATAAAGGATTGTTGTGATGCACTTTTCGCATATCTGCACTCTCACCTTCATCTTCCAACTCCTCTTGTCTTCCATTATCATTTTCATCATAGTCATTATTCGTTTCAGATTGTTTGTGTGGTTCGTCAACTGTCTCTCCATCTTCTTCTTCTTCTTCAGTGGCATCTCTTGTTTGATCTTTCCTCATGTCATGATCTTCTCCCTGTGGTTCCTCGTTGCTTTTGCTACTGGTATCATAGTCATCATAATCATAATCTGCATCCTGCTTTGTATTTCTATTGGCGTTGTCGTCCGTTTCAGCATTGCTTGTATTCTCGTAATCACTATCATCCTCTGACTCACTTTGTTCCCCCTCATCTTCATCTTCTTCGGTTTGATCCTCTTCTATGTCAGTTGATTGTGACTCGGGTATGTTATAGGTCTCATTATCTATCTCTGTTATACGTTTAGGCATTTTAGGTTTCTTGGGTGCTTTCAAAATTGGTTTATTCAAACTTTCCAACGAATAATCATCAGAATAGTCAAAATTATAATCGTCGTAATCATTGTAGTCTCCATCAACATTCTCATATTCTTCCTCGAATCTATTTTTTTCAGGCTCATTTGTGGCTAGAACTTTGAGTTTTTCTGAAGCTGCAACATTATGAGTAGGCTTTATAATACCGGTACTGGTTGACTTCTGCGAATCTTCAAACTCTGGCAAATCATATCTATGGTTTGGAGCTAGAGTAACAGGCTCTTTTCTCTCATCCTCAAAGAATTCTGAGGTGGGTTTAAGTCTGTCCCTATCGTTGTGGTTCTGTTTTGTTTTCTGATTATCATCCTTTTTGTCTACGAAGCCAAAGTCTTCAGATTCCAAATCTTCCAACTCTGAACCTATCTTGAATTTATAAGAAGAATTTGGACTGTCATTCTTGTGTTTTTGACTAGATACTTTCAGGGGCTTGGAACTTTTATTAGTAAATAATGGCATTCGGGAGAAACTAGGAATGTCTATGTCAAAGTCAGGAATAAATTCCTCTTTGTCCTCTAATAATTCTTCAGGCTCTTTATTTCCAAACTTATTTTTCAAATTGATAGAAGAATCATTGTTTTGATCAGCTGGCAGACGATTTTTATGTGAGAAGCTTTTCATCCTCCTCCTATTAAGGCCAGTCACTCTAGAAATGTTTCCTCTTTTTCTATCAGGCGTTTTATTCTCATAATTCTCACTTTTACGATCATTAGATGAATTGCTTAGTAAAAATGGTTCTGGTATAATATACAAGTCATCAAAATCATATTTATCTCTTTCTGAGTCTGCTCTCAATTTATATCTATTAGTACCCCTACGTTTCTGATGATGAGGCTTCGATTCCTGAGAACTAATAACGACTGCTCTACTTTCTGGAATCACTCCATATGGTATATTTCCAGTTTTAGGGTCCTTTGCATTATTCCTTCTTCGTAAAATTCTTCTCCGAGTCTTCTTGATACGTCTTGGGTAGTTTCTTGCTTCTACACTCATGTTGGATTTATTATCATTATTTATTTGAGTTGCAGAAACCGTTGGCGTTTGTGACTGAAGTTGGACTTGCTGAGTGTTAGTATCACTCTCAACTTGTTTGGATTGACTTCTTGGTATTTCACTTAATTTTTCTAAAAATTTATCGAAATCAAACCCAGGGTTGGCAAATGGATTACGTATACCTTTATACTTCTCTTCTGGATCTAGATAGAAATCAGCTGGTGGTGTGGGAAATGGCTCTTTATCAAAGGAATCCGAGTCATCTTCCTCTTCTTTCTCTTCATCCTTTTCTCCACTTTTTCCTTCATTCTCGTCTTCTTCATTTTCTGTGGTTCCTCCTCTCCCTGATTCCGCATTTTCTTGTTCGTCAGGACTGTTCTCTACTTGATCCTGATGCCTTCCATAATCTTTCTCATCATATACCTCCTCCTCATAATTCAATGATCCGTTATCATTCTCCGATTGACTTTCTTCTCCATTACTATCATGTCTCCCTTTATGATTTGACGGTTTCTTTCTCCTAAACTTTAATCTCTTTTTGTTGCTTTCTGAAGCATTTCTAACATCATCTTGAGTTTTTTCTACGCCGTCGAACGGCAATACATATTCTTTAATTTTAGTGTCTTCGCTCACTAAAACGTCTGTCTTATTCCTCAATTCTGTGTTCGATTTAAAAACTGAACTTGAATTTGGGTATCCATGTAAAGGAAAATTTATATTAGTAACAGATGGTAAAGAGTAACTTGTAGGAAGATTAAATACAGAAAAGTTATTGTTAGTGACACTGTTTGGGGTGTTTATAAAGCTGAATGTTTGTGTATTTCGATTTGTTGATAATGCAGTGTTGGATGTGCCTGTATTAATAGCGTTAAACCCCTCTATTGGTTGTAATGAAGGAGTCACCACATCATTAACGGTGAAAAATATGGGGGACCTCTCAGTTGTTGGTGACAAGTGAGTTGGCTGCATCATGTATTGACTATTTTCTTCGACTGAGTTGACTCTGGGGTCTTTGATTTGACTCGAGGTGAGCAGAGTGCTGTGAGCGGGGAAGTGGCGAGGAGGGTTGGCAAAGCCTGCATGTGGCTGCAGGTTTGGAGCTGTCATGAATTGGGAGGGGGTTGGCAGCCTGTGATTGGAATCAGCGCTGGTTGCGTCGACTGTTGGCATCAACGGGTTGCGGAAAGGATTCGTTTGTGAGTGTGTGTGATAATTGGCAGGCTTGAATTCGGACATGACTGGTGGAGCTCTTAGAGGAGGTCGTGCATTGAAGGGCCTCTGACCAGGATGTGGGAAGGATGGGACTGGATTTTGAATCCATGGATTATGCGATCCTTGGGTCGCCTGAAATTTTGCTGTCGGTCCAGGGTAACTTGAATGAAAAATAACAAGTGAAAATTCAATAGTAAGGTGGAATATCTGACATGAATGAGATCTGAGAGTGCAGAATAAAAGAATTAGTGAAAAAGTATATTATAATTTTCACTCTAATTCGTTAAATGAAAATGAACTGATAAAAATAATGGAATCAATTAATACATTATTAAGTATATAATGATGGAGGGACTAGAATAAGTTACTAAATATTTTGATTATAGTTTCTCACTACTTTATTATACTACTATACTATTAATTTTTCATTATTACTTTTATAAATATCTCTAGAATAAAAATATATAATAATATATATAATAATATATATAATAATAATATATAGTAATAGACATAAGATTCTAATATTACAAAAGGGCTATTGCAGTATAGAATGTATTTTATTCAGCACATTGCTTAATACAGTACTAATCATCTATCTTTTCATTTTTTCATATCAATGGATAGGAAAGTGTGAATAAAAACCGAGTTCGTCTGAAAAGTTGCCCTAAGTTATTATCTTTCGTTCTCACTTGCAAATTATGCATTATTTGAGAACCCTTCTTCGACATACCCTTCTGTCAGTTACAACTCATTACATGAGTTTTTTTCACGATGAGTCTACTCTTCAAGTTATGGAAGAGTGAGCATTCATATTACAGTATTCAAGAAGTTATGAGTCATACCTTAGTCGTGTCTGTCGTTTTGGTCTCAGCAGTTTGTTAGGAATGGTGTAGTCCTGATTTTCAAGTAATTTGTCAATATCAGGTGGCTTGGGCTTTTTGTCACTGGTTTGTCACATGTCACAGAAAGCGATAAATTATATTAGTAATGGTATTAATAATGATCGATACATAAAACTTTACACCTTCACCATCGAAAGAATGTTATGCGAAAAAGGTAGTTTGAAGAATATGAGATGAATTATATCATTCTAAGACTTGAGCTGCTGATCTAAGGAAAAAAATATGAAATGATAAAATAAAAACTAAGAAATGATGAAATTTCAAATGAATTCATGACTAGGTGCTGTTGAAAGTACTGATAAATATATTGTGATAAAGTGCCTCACGTAACGTATTTTTTATATATCAATTTTGCAGTTCATCCTATTCATACTAATATGAACCCATGTTAGATCTATATGATATTGTCACCAAAAATTATAGCTAATGAAAGGTGACCTTCCTGATAGCATGCTAGCACAAAAATAATGAGGATGATATTTTTTTATTATAATCCAATGATAAAGAACAATTTAATAGCTAGCTCATTTTCTCCTTATGCTAACATAAACCTAATCTCATTTGTTAATCCATTTGTTTTTCCAATCCATGAAACATTGCAAATCTCACCTTGAGTACTGCTGTTGCGTTCCGAAAGATACAACTGACAGCTTCTCCCTTCCTACGCCAGGAGAAACCTAGATAAAACACATAGCAGATTACAAATTTATGATGAATTTCCAATAAAGTACTTCTGACAGTATATATGGTTCAGTTTGTTTTTGGATTACTTGTGCCCATGTGATCATGTGATTCTCACATGACTCTGTGATTCTCATTCGAAAAGACTCTTTTAATGTCAAGATTTGGGAAGGAATCAATGTTATCCAGTTGATTACAAATTTATCGGCTAAGGGAATAGCCGTACTATGGTGATAGGTGATGTACGCTGTCACAAATTGTCAAATTTAATACATTTTCAACTGGTTCAATTTTTAGACTATTGAGGTATCAAATAAATATATTTGGAAGGTTTCAATATCTGAAAATGATAAGGAAACTTCTCTGTTTATTAATTCTATAACTGTTATTTGCTTCTAGTAAAATGCTTCCAGAGAAGTGTGAAATTTCTGTGGAATAACAGGGATGTGTTAAAAAATACAGAATCGTCATCCTCTTCATATGAATTACTCATAGCTAGCTTCTTGGACCGGCATCCATCTTTTCCTCGGCCTTCCTCGGCATATTTTGAATTTTATCAACGAAGTAACGATCATACGATATCATTAATAGATGTATAGTCACTTTATTTCCTAAATAATTGTTGTGGGCTGTATTGTTCCACCTTTGTCTCAATGTAAGAAGAATTATTACAAAATTTGAACTGAATGAAAAACTTTTCCATAATACGCTCGAAATGTCTCAATATTCATTCATCAATACAGTTGAGTTTCTTTTCAAGTTTTAAAAATTTCAATATTATTAATATACTATTTTTCAGTTATCAGTGATGATTTAGTGAAGTATTGTTATTTAATTTGGTTTTCAACTTTTCTAAATTCTAAATTCCTAGTTTATATATATATATTTTGAACTCAAAATTGCACAACAATCATGAAGTGTAAACATAACCTATTTTTGGACAATATTTCTATCTAAATTTGGGAAAGGAACAGTTCTGGGCTTTAAAAGACTGTTGTTCTTTCCCAATCATTCATAGTTGAGAATGATATTGTATGTATCAATGTATAAATAAATAAATTCAATCACAAATCATATTCAGCAGTTAAATGTATAATTTTTTAAAGAAATATGATATAAAGAATATTAGATACACAAAAAATATTAGTTTGTGATTGTGATGAGAGAAGTGACGGGTTACCTGCAATGCATTGCTGTGTCGACTGAGTCCATCCCTGTCCCTGGCCACCTGGCCGAGTGTGGCTGGCTGGCCGCGGTACACCCTCTGCTGGCGGTCACTCTCCACCTCCTCTGCTGGTCCCAGATCTTCCTCCGCGTACAGTTGGTGCTGCTCAACATCAACAAAAAACAACTATGATTGATCATCATCGTAATCTAAGAAAAATTGACTCCTAATTTGATTACTTGAATTTAATATTCAATCATAAATTGGATAAATACAACATACGTTTTCCAAAAACTAACATATTCTATATTTCAATTGAAAATTTGATGACTAATTAGTTGAAGTTTTGAAAATTTTCTAATTTATCATTGTTATTAATGGAATCGTTTTCAGAGTGAGCTATTTTATTATTATTCATGATAATAAAATAGGATATAAATTGATATTTTCAAGGAAATGAGTGTTATCCAACGCCACATTGGGATTGACTGACAAAGTTACTTTGAGATTGCTCCATACCACAGTAGGCTTAACGGTCACATTGTAGGTGTTGATTACTTGAATTTAATATTCAATCATAAATTGGATAAATACAACATACGTTTTCCAAAAACTAACATATTCCTTATTTTAATTGAAAATTTGATGACTAGTTGAAGTTCCAATAGTTAGTTGTTTAGTTTTCATCCATACTAAATTGTAGAAGTCAGTCCTTGTTGTTTGTTATCCCAATCCAAATTTTTTAAAGAAGGTTGGAACTTTTTATGTAACATTTCGAGTAGTTTTGAATAATTATTTTCAATCAGAGTTATCACCATCTTATGATAGTTACTTGTTTCAAAATGGGTCTATGCATGTAAAAAAGTTTTGAACATTACGAAGTTACGAATACATGCAAAACTATTTTATGCAGTTTTTTGGACTCTCCAATCAAGCTTTCTATTGGAACATCAAATTATCGACTTTATTGTTATAAGCATACATCTAGAAATACTGCATAAACTTAAGCTCTATAATTTCCAGACCTTTTCAACGAATATTTCACCTCATTCATGAACTTGGTATACTGGTATTCTATTTTGTAATTGTTGAATATATTTGTTCATATCAGTTGTTAGTTTTCTATCAGTTCAAATTATAAACTAAACTTTCAATATTTCCCAATACCTAGATGAGGCACTGACAATTTTTCTTTTTGTTTCACTCATGTGACAAGCTTAGAAATGCATTTATGTTCCTGCATTACATATCACATAGCTACAAGTAAAACGATGATGTAACATCATTTGACTAATATCAAACCGAAAACTTGTATCCTTTGTAAGATTGAGGAGCTAGAACAACCGGCTGCCGGATTATGTCCTCAAATTTCCTGATAATTTCACCCTTGGATGATCCCAAAGGAACCGGTCCTTCTTATTGGGACATTAAACCAAGAACTTCGGCCATTGCCCCAGAATAAATTATTCATCAACTATCAAGTCAAGTCGGAAAGAATTAAGGAAAAGGAAATATTTGAACGGTACTGTTTCTAAAACACCAGACCGACTGTATGAGTCATTAATGTTACGTGATCTCCTAGAGACGCAGCAAAATGTGGGAAAACCTTGATTTTTTCAAATACATTTTCCTCAGAATGTGAATGATAGGACTGCAGTTACCTCTAATTTTGAATTTCCACTTATTATGTGAGTCTAGTTGGTAAAGCTCCTTGAAGGACCAACACTTTCTCCAAGTAGATCAGCAAAATGTGTTGAGGAAGAGGTAATATTTGTTAATGTCACTTTCCCCAAATTACATTATTCACTGTAGGCATAGAAATTTCTTAATAATCTTTAGAGAAGGAAATCACTATTATATGGAGTAATTTTACATCTTTTGAAAAAGTAATGAGATCGGAAGCGATTGCCACACAATCATGTAGTGAGCAATAGACAAAAATCTTCAACGAGGCCAACAACTATATTTCATGCAGCTCATCGAAGCATATAGCAGGGCCAACGGCCCATCACTACTGAGCCGAGTGTCAGCAGGTCCGTCCATCCATTTATATAGTTAGAGCCCCCTGGCTCTAATCGGGGCTTGATTTAAAAAGAAACTGCGTTCCTGGACTTCGTTTTGTAGAAAATTAGAATATAAGCACTATATACACACAAATATTGGGGTCGTTTTTTCTTGTTTATAATCCCGGTACCTAATTCCGTAAAATTCGAGCAGTTTAAGGCAGATTCGCTCATATAGGTATTAGTGAACGTGTACAGCATTGTTAGAATATTATTCTTATAAGTTATAATGTGACTATTCATATACTCCCTCGTCCGGACTGAGTGGAAACAGTCCCAGTCAGAACTCAACTATATTTTGACCATTTAAATGAAAATAAATTTAAAAATCTGGAACAACCAAGTAAAGTAAGTAAAAATTAGCCACCATAGTTTTTTGAGTAATTCATTCTAGAACAATAGGTTTTCATTTTCCTCATTGCTGTTACCACCATCCTCACCTTGGGAATTTCTTCGCGCTGCAGTTGTTGTTGTTGTTGCTGCTGCTGCTGTTGCTGTTGATGTTGTCGCTGCGACAGGGTGCTGCGACTGAGTGGCTGAATGGGTGTGGTGCGCGTGCGTGGGTCAGTCACTTGCACCGTGCTCACTGTGGCGCTCTCTATGCTGCTCTCTGCGCCCCCACAGCCCACGTTGCGTGGCCAGTCGCAAGTCTGCAACTCGTGGCTGCAATTTACAGTCAAACATGTTCAAATTTGCCAAAAATGTATATTATTATACATAGTTTATAAGAAATAATACTTATAATTTATAATTCTAGCTACATTTGGACTGTTGTATAAATTAGAATTGGAACCGTTTTGAGGGTAAGCCTGATGTATTTTTCTGTACGTTGTGTGATTTTGCATGATTAAATAAATAAATAATTGGTACGTTTTTGGAAGAATATAAATAACCCCAAAAGAGCGCTGATTCCATATTTGAATTATTACTTTTTAAATTTTTATTTTATGGGCTTTCAACTATGGTGAAAAAGGATTCATCATTTTATATCACGGGATTAATATTCTCTCATGCACAATACATTGCACGTTTATACGTTTTCACGATCTTGCTTGATAAAAAATGATTTCGCACAATCTCGTTCTTCAATATTGTCAATCAATTTGCCATGTGTTACAAAAAAGTGTGGAAAAATCTGTGAAATTTTAAATAAAGAAAAGCAGGTGCTTTCAAACACTGTAATTGAAGTTTTGGAATGCTTTGGAAATTAGAGTAGGCTGAATTGAAAACTTGAATAAATTTTGCGACAGTATTGCTTATTTTTCATTTGAATTTCTGAAAAAGAAATTCAGTACCTATAAGCCTTATTATGAGTGAAAATATAATGTTATCAAATAGAAAAAAATATTAATGCAATGTTTTCTATATGTTACTTTTTTCCTGCTCTGCAATATCCGGTGAGCACTCAAGAAATTAGATAGACTCAAGAAATTAGAATATAATTTTCTTTGATAATCATCAAAATTGCTTCGAAGCTTTATTTTATGGATAGTCATGAAACATCTCCAGTTTTCAGTTACTTTACTCTTGATAGACAATCAATCCTCCATAAAGTAGAATAGAAGATTGTTCTCACTTTTAAGCATGTATATAAAGCTCATTCCAAATACTTTTTTGGCGGCACAACCAATAATTAAAGGCTCAGTAAAAAAATATTGTGATCTTGGAGGATCAAAATATTGCATCATCCAAGCAAATCGGTCGTCCGGAACCCACTAAAATGTAGCTTTCCTGTATGCACCCTCAATCATCTTCCTGATTCTTCCCTGAATCATCCCTACCATCACCAGTGCGATGTAGAGTATCCTCACCCCAGGACACCCTGGTTGAAACCACGGTACTTATAAGAAGACTACTTCTACTTCTACATACCGTAGTTGAAATGTCTACTTTAATGATTGTCCAGTCAATCGACTGTGGTGGTGGTTAGAATTAGGTGGTTACCTGTACATGAGGCCCCCAGTGCAGGACTCGAGAAGCGCGCCTCCGAAGACGCAGACATAGTACTGGGTGCAGTCGCCAGGGTGCGGGTAGTAGCCGAACTCCTCGGGGCAGTCGAAGTCGACCACCTGCGAGATGCTACTGCTGCTCTGCGATGAGCTCGATTTGCTGCGTCTTTGTTGAGCGAGACTTGCATCTGAAAAAGCATTGCAATTAGCGATCTTGTGCAACATGAATAAAAATCTGGTGTGGTACACTCACACAACTTCCCTTGCTCATTGAACTGTAAGCCTCATTCTTAAACGAGAATAATTTTGGGGAATAACATAATGACGATTGGCGGCAACATATTTGAAACTACGATCAGACTACTGCATATATCTATATCTATATCTATCTATATTATATAAAAGCGAAATGGCACTCACTCACTGACTGACTCACTCACTCACTCACTCACTCGCAGAACTAAAAATCTACCGGACCAAAAACGTTCAAATTTGGTAGGTATGTTCAGTTGGCCCTTTAGAGGCGCACTAAGAAATCTTTTGGCGATATTTTAACTCTAAGGGTGGTTTATAAGGGTTTAAAGTTCTTCTTTTAGCATGTATATTCTTCTTATTCCAATATCTTGAAATTATAATTGAAATGTCCATACCATATGCTAATATAGAACTATAATCTGAAGAGAGTACCTCTTCGAAACAGTTGTTCTGGTAACTAAATTAAAATTTTTTGTCAGGTTGGCTTTAAGTTGAGTTGACTTTGTTAGGTTGGCACCAAGTTGAAGATTGAAATGCATTTATTCAGGACCTCCTAAATACTAATTTATCCAGTACCTTCTAAATACCTATTTAGGAGGTCCTGATTTATCGCGGAAAAATTGATTGGGTACTGCTACTTCAATCAGAGCTATTCCTGGGAATATTATATTACTAGCCGTCAGGCTCGCTTCGCTTGCCATATCCGTTTAGCCAGACGTTTAGTCTGGACCTCCGACTGGATCGTCCTAACATATTATGATGAAAATATGACATAACATTTCAAATTTGGTAGGTGCGTTTAGTTGGCCCTTTAGAGGCGCAAGAACGGATTTGGGAAAATTTCCAAAGATACGTCCAACATCTGCGTTTTTCCAGCGTTTTTTAGCGTTTTCTCAGCTTTATCGAGAAAAAATTAACAGAAAATGTTCAAATTTACTACAGAAGCTCAGCTGGGGTGCAATAATGTTGTGTTAGAAGGAATTTGAAATAACGTCAAAGATACGCCCAAAATTAGCGTTTTCTCAGCTTTTCTGCGTTTCCTCACCTTTTTCAATAATCGATGGAAATATATTTAAAAAAATTCAGACACAGGTTTAGCTGAGGTGGAAGATTTTTTTTCGCCAAAGATACGCCGACATAGTAACAGGTGTTTTTCGAGATCAAATTGACATAATACGTTCAAATTCGGTAAAGAGGTTCCGCTGAGGTCTACATGCAGGCGAGCGAAGCGAGCCCGCTGATCTCATTTTTGGACGATCCAGTCGGGGGTCCAGGGGGCGGAGCCCTCTGGCTAGACGGATATGGCGAGCGAAGCGAGCCTAACGGTTAGTGTGTATATATAATTGTTTTCAGAGTACTTTTACTTTTCTTGCCCTATTACCATAGGTAAGGAAAGTATTGCTTTCCGAAAAAATTAAGGTACCCCAATTTCTAAATTTCTATACGTTTCAAGGTCCCCTGAGTCCAAAAAAGTTGTTTTTGTGTAATGGTCTGTATGTGTGTGTGTGTGTGTGTGTGTGTGTGTGTGTGTGTGTGTGTGTGTGTCTGTGTACACGATATCTCATCCCCCAATCAACGGAATAACTTGACATTTGGAACTTAAGGTCCTTACAATATAAGGATCCAACACGAACAATTTCGATCAAATGCAATTCAAGATGGCGGCTAAAATGGAGAAAATGTTGTCAAAAACAGGGGTTTTCGTGATTTTCTCGAAAACGGCTCCAACGATTTTGATCAAATTCATACCTGAAATAGTCATTGATAAGCTCTATCAACTGCCACAAGTCCCATATCTGTAAAAATTTCAGGAGCTCCGCCCCATCTATGCAAAGTTTGATTTTAGATTCTCAATTATCAGGCTTCAGATACAATTTGAACAAAAAATTCGAGTGGAAAAGATTGAGCATGAGAATTTTTACAATTAATGTTCAGTAACATTTTCACCTAAAATAAAAAATAAGCTCGAAATTCGAGAAAATATGATTATCCAATTGCAAACTGTTGGCAACTCTCGATTCTATTAAATGATTCACTATGAAGAGATAGCAGACCTCGTGTGTTTCCAGCGTTATTGTCCTGTCACCAGCTGGCTCAGATCTTTGAATAGTAGTAGACTTGAGATGCTCGGGAACACTAGCATCAGGTGATCAATTTTCATAACGGCAAGGAAAGTTGTGTGCGCCACACCAGATTTTTTCCTTTGTGTAAATTGCGAAATTCGATGATTTTTTTGAAGTCTTCAAAACAGCTATTCTGCAGATGAAAATCTCGACTATGTGTTATTTTTATAAACTGCTCTACCTACCTACCTCATGCACGAGAAGGATGTTACAAGGTCCATTTCTCAAGGATGGGGTGGATCCCCCATTAGTTTCCCAGGAAGAAGACTGATGCCAGTTGATAGAGCTGATAAATACAGGGTATGAATTTGAAAAAATCGGTCAAGTCATTTTTGAGAAAATCGTGAAAAACATGTTTTTTTTATTAATTATCTGCCATTTTTCTCAAGAATATTACTGAGCTTCTGCAGAAATGAGACTCATGTCAGTTGATAGGACTTATGAATAGCTAGCTATCCATGGTATAAATTGGAAGGAAATCGTTAGAGCCGTTTTTGAGAAAACCGTGAAAAACATGGTCTTTTAGTAATTATTCGCCATTTTTCCCGCCATCTTAAATTGAATTTTATTGAATTTCTAATTGTCGGATCCTCATGGTATAAGGACCTTAAGCTTAAAATTTCAAGACAATCGGTTTATTAGAAACAGAGTTATCGTGTTCACAGACATACACACGCACATGCACATGCACAGACCAATACCCAAACATAATGTTTTTGGACTCAGGCGACCATGAAACGTACAGAAAACTTGAAAGTAAAAAAGAACTGAAAAATTCACCAACTAACTACAAAACATAGAAGGATAATTTAAATTAAAATTTTGATTGAACTCTAGTAAAAATGTCATTGGGATAGTTTCCTACTCATTCAAGCCTACTTTTTCCATTTGAATATGATGAAATATAATGAATAAGCAATATTATAGGAAATAAGTAGTACCCTAAGTAGTAATATTTTTTTAAATTATACAGGACTCTTATTCATTCGTTCAATTCGACACTAGTGTCGACATTTATGTCATTCTCAAGAGTCCCTTTTTTCTGATGAATAAGATTTTAATTCTAGTGAAACGATTATTTGCAATAATTTTTGTGCAGGGAGTTTAAGAAGAAAAAAATATTTTGGGGTGATAAGTGAGGGGATAACCATAACCCTAATTTGAATATGTTAATTATAATTTGGATGTAATTAATAAACGCGATTGATTTGGAGTCGCTTGAATCAATCAATATTGTAAAAAAACGGAAGAGGAACAATTATTATTAATGGTTGAGCCTGTCATTCTCTTTAGTTAGTTCTATGATTTACGCCTCTGTACCATACATCCTTGTGCTGGAAAAATAAAAATTAATGGTTCTAGTGACTTGAGAATGTTCTTAAAATAAAACTTCCGGAAAACTATTGAACACCCATTAGTAATTGTTTGTGTATAAAGTTTTTGCTGCTATAACCTTTGCTGTTCATATAAACTGTGTTATCCTTCAGTTAGTTATCAAGCCAATGAAATCTTTGTTCATTAACCGTGGAAAATTCCTGCATCATTTGAAAAAATAACTAATCAAATCTATTCTTGATCAACATTATGATCTTAGAGGATTTACTGTTGTTTTTTTGGAATTTGAGGAGTACAACTCATAAAGTATGTACGCAGTGGTCCTGTTTAAAAGCGGATAATTCCACAGACACCTAGTATGGTGGATTTGATATGATTTATAATCGTTGTTGGTGTAAAAGCAACATGATGATATGGAAGATAGCAGTCAAGGCTGAGGGAAATCATCTAATCAGAAGATCTAGAAATGCGGACTGAAATTGGGTGAAGGCTAGACGTCAAAAAGCTAATTAATAGTTAGCCTGAGTTCACTTGTTCTTTATTGATACCCATTCTTCCAGCTTATACTCTGTGTAATCTTGTTGATTACAAACTAGGTATAAACTAGTCCAAGCATTGAACCTTCTCATTTTGATAGATGATTAAGTTTTTTGTATGCTATTTAAAGTATACATTCAACACCCACATCTTGATGAATTTTATAATAGTTCAATAAAAAACACTTCATACTTTCAAGCGTTGTTTTGATGATAAAGTGAAATCACTTGAAAATTATTGTATTCAAATTGTTGAGAGCCTTTCATTATAGTCATAAATCATTAGTTAATACTTCAGCTACATTTGGAAGATAGAAATAAATTAGAAATTGCATTTGTTCAAATGCTAACTAATGAATAATCATTATTATTCGAAAATCCTAATTAAATGCTGCAAATCACTACATTTGGAAAAATCAGTATAACACAAAAGCAACTTCTATAAATTTGCTATAGTTTTTTACTTTCCTTGCCCTAACCATAGGTAAGGAAAGGATAGGGTTTGGAATTGCTTTCCAAAAAATAAGGTTTTTGGGTATTGGTCTGTACGTGTGTGTGTATGTGTGTGTGTATGAGTGTATCTGTATCTGTGTACACGATATCTCATCTCCAAATTAATAGAATATCTTGAAATTTGGAACTTAAGCTCCTTACACTATAAGGATCCGACACGAACAATTTCGATCAAATGCAATTCAAGATGGCGACTAAAATGGCGAAATTGTTGTCAAAAACAGGGGTTTTCGCGATTTTCTCGAAAACGGCTCCAACGATTTTGATCAAATTTATAACTAAAATAGTCATTGATAAGCTCTATCAACTGCCACAAGTCCAATATCTGTAAAAAATTCAGGAGCTCCGCCTCATCTATGCAAAGTTTGATTTTAAGTTAGATTCCCAATTATCAGGCTTCAGATACTATTTGAACAAAAGATTGAACATGAAAATCTCAACAATTAATGTTCAGTAACATTTTCACCTAAAAGAAAATAAGCTCGAAATTCGAGAAAATAAGATTATTCAATCGCAAACTGTTGATTCTATTAAATCATTCACTATGAAGAGATAGCAGACCTCGTGTGTCTCCAGCGTTATTGTCCTGTCACCAGCTGGCTCAGATCTTTGAATAGTAGACTTGAGATGCGCGTGAACACTAGTGTCAGGTGATCAATTTTCATAACGGCACACCAGAGTGAGTGCGCCACACCAGATTTTTCTTGAAGGTTAATATTGGTGCGCAGTACCAATCAATCAATAGATCAACAGAATTTTAAACAAATTAGAAGAACTACTCAGCGCGCTTTTATTTTCGTTTGTTAAGCTGTCAGGAATTTTTCAATAATATTTAAATGCAAATATCTATGAGCTCTTCGAAGTTTTGAAACGTTTATATGCAGGGCATCATTATTTTCAGCGGACCTTGAATTTATTTCTCAAAACTGATACTCATCAATAGTAAAAAATGTTAGTCAAAGAGTAATGAGTGGCTGGATCGAAAATTTCGGGAATGGGAATGGGGAACTTGAACTTTTGCTGATGGGAAACTTTTATTTGTCTCTCACTAGTTCATATCCAAGAAGCACTTTTGCATATATATACTATACTCCACTTAGAAATAAGTTTCATACTAGTTATACATAACTGATTATTAATTTATCTCATGAAAAAGATAATGAAAAGTTCTTTGGATATAGATGACCTATAAAAAAAGTACATGCGATTATGTTTTCAATTCATTGTTGGTATGTTTTCAGTGTAGAAGTGAATAGTGAGATTCTCTTTAAAATATCAGAATTTCTTATAAAACTAACGCTTCCCATTCTACAAGCGTTCAGAAGTGAGAAGGTACTGTAGTAAACAACTGAATCTTACCAAGCAATCAATATTCATTATGGTTCATCAGTTTAAATATAAAATTTATCTCCAGAAGCCTTATCACTCACCAACATTTAGGGCTGGTTTCCGAGCTCGGGATCTATAAGTTCTGGACTTACAGAGTCCAGGACTGAAATAAGCTCTCGGATTTAAATCTACTTTCTGAGTCACGGGTTTATGTTATAAACTCCTGGGTCTATTGAGTTCTCGACTTATTTGAGTCCAGGACTTCAAGGCAGTAAACATGAGGGAAATTCTCAATATTTTGCTGTTGTATTGTTGGCATTAGGCCTATAGCAAAACAGCTGATTGCAGCGTAATAATTTAAATTCTCTCCAAACTGTTATGTGACAATCATTTTGTCAAAATACGTTTCGATTTCTTTGTATTGTGTAGATCTATAAATTCAAAGCAAACCTAACCTTTTGAAATATGAATAAAAAAATAAGCATTTCATTTTACGTTATCATTGATCCTTCCCATTGATTTTGGAATAAAAATTTTAGTATGTTCAGTATTCACATTGGGAGATGTGATGATGGCCATTCTAAGGCAATCTTTGTATTATTCTTCTTGAACATTTCCAGGTTATGTCATACAGTCGTAAAATAAGGTTTGTTTTTTAAGCATAATATAATGAAGAACTTTATACCAAAATAAACTTGCAAACTATAAATTATGAATTTAGATGGACTAATCCAAATAATTTAGGTATTCCATGACATCTATTTGGCTTTTTATCTACTCCAAAACAATAACTGAATTGTGTTTGCTCAGTTAAGTCAGAACTTGAATTTAAACCCTACCCCAGTCGAGGGTTTAATATTACGCTGTTTTAAGTCCTGGACTTAACGATTTTTGATAAATCCTTGACTCAGAAAGAGGCGAGAATCTAATTCAAGTCCTGGACTTATAAGCCCTTCACTCAGAAAGCGAAATTATAAACGCCAGGGTCTAACATGATCTCTAAACTCCAGAGTCTATTTAAGTCCTCAACTACGTTAACGCTCTGACTCGGAAAGCCAATTTTCTGACTCCAGAGTTTAAAGCCAGTTAAAGTCTAGAACTTAGCTAAATCCTGAGCTCGGAAACCGGCCCTAAATTATCATCAACTTATATACGGTATTCTTCAAATTATTGTAAACAATGTGAATGGCCCTCGTATAACGAGAATCAAGTTCGGTCATTTGTAGTTGGTTTCTCCAGGAGAAATTCAAGAACTAAATTAGCCAAAATAAACAATACTTGATAGAGAACATCAGCTTTTAAATTATCTTGTTTACTATAATGTCATTTGATTGATGATTTCGAAATCTTATACGAGAGTTGATTGAGGTGTTTTCAGATTTAGTAGTTGATACATCAAAGGCCTACTACTGATATTCTTGAGGCATCTGTTGAGAAGTCGCTAATTGGTCTATCCGGTTATTGTTTTTCGCCTTTCCTCAAATGCATGAACTCAACAATCTAAACAAAACACTAACACTAGTATCGCACTCACTCATCCATTAGAGAAATTGAAACTGTCTATGGTACTGTTTTGCTGTTTGGATAATTACTCCAACAATAAACTCATTCAGCGGTTATCAATCCTTTGTTAAGAGTGATAATTATACTGTTATGGACAAGTTACCGCAGTACGGAAACGTAACTGGCTGAAAAAATTTCATGGGAGATGAATATGATCAAGAGAACATATTTTACTCGCTTCCTTATAATTTTTGTACTTTCTCTGCTGATTGACTCTTTTCACAATGATTATCAGTACCGTATCACAATTTCAAACCTCTCTTTATTGGCATTTTTTCATTACAATTTAAAAGTAAATCTGTATGGCTTTTTGTTGGGTGGGGAGACCTCCCTTGCGGGAAGGTCCCACATAGCTTGATTGAATATACAAGAATATACTTTTCTAATCCGTCAATTGGCTATACTTTCATACTTGACCCCGGGGACCGACCGTTTAACGTGCTCATCCGATAACACAGGAGTGACCTGGCTAAAAACTTGACAATTAATTGCTATTTAATTACAATTGAAGGAAGTGGAAGTGTTTCTGTGGTCGCGCTGAAAAGCTATCGATTAGGTACTGGTGAGATGAGATTCATGCGTCTGCTACTGCCTTTGAAAGGCTGACTACTTTTGAGCCGACTCATCTAAATATCATTTATGAATCTAAAAATCGCTTCTCGGTGACTTGAAACCCACCTAAAGCTGTAGGTCCTCTAATCTCTCATCATACTCCGTCTCATTGCCTAGAAGCACGAGCCTGGAACTGAAACTGTCGATCTGAGACCATATTGAAGTTTGACTTAATAAATGGAAAATCTTATCATTATTGAAAAGAAACAGTCGAAATGGCATTTCTGGTATTCCTATCTTCAGAAAGAAAAAATCTAGTCTCTAAGCTGGGGTTTCGTTTGTGTGTAAATGCCGTCGTCGACCACGACAGGGTGAGGATCTCAGATTGGGAAGATTTCAATTTGTCTAAATAACCTAAAAGATTATGTTTAATTATGTTTGAATGGGGGAGGTTGAGTTTATTATTTATACTTTTAAATGACAATATGTTGATATTATTAGAAATGTTTTGATTTTTGGAAAATAAACACAATCAATGAAAAGTTTTTGATCAGCTGTTTTAGCACACTTGAAATTTGGACAATATGAATGTCAACAATGCTTGTCGTCGTCGACTGCGGAAGTTTACACAGAAAAGACCTTAAGTTAGATACAAACACTTACTATGTAATCTTATGACAATTTAATAAAACTTGAAACTATCTTTTTATGAACCTCAAAAAGAATTGATATTTTGTTGTATGAAAGTTTTTAGAAAAACATACAGTGCTTCATCCCAGTTTAGTACTTGTAATACTGAGTTTATATGGCGACTGATTGTAATTATATAGAAAAAAATCACATTTTTCGCCAAACTGACATGGTAAAAAAACCTACTATGGAATGAATACATCCCAATAAATGGCTTTTGATGGATATTGTTGATTATTCTAGTAATTGATTTTTATTTTGTAAAATATAAAATATTATCACTTTGCTATCTTATCAGTGATATAACAAGACAGCGTACGTAATGTGTTGATTGAAAAGAGCGCGTGTCGTGTCATTTATTATTCTTCCGGGTTATCTTCAAAAGATGAAATTTCATAAATTGAATAAGCTTTTGATAAATGGGAATGTGATGGAATTCTGAGCTCATTAAAGTGGGAACAAGCATTCTAGCATTCTGTCATACTTCTGAAGCGAAAGTGAGCTGTCTTATTTTAAAATAAGTATCTGAAATGACTTGCACGTTTCCTGTTGAAACATTTTCCATTACTTTACTGCTTGCTTGGAATTTTATTATTTCCATATTGGAATTCTTTTACCAAAGCAGATGTGATGGGAATCGATTTAGTAATAAGATAAGTTGAAAAAGGGTGAAGTAGAGTATGAGAGAGAAATTGGATTGAAATTCAAATTGTCTTTCGAAGTTCTAGATTTAAATAAATCGTATTTAAGTCTTATAATAATCAAAGTTGTCATAAAAGAATATTTATAATCTTTTAATGTTAGTTGAATAATTTTTCATTTTTATTTACAACCCTTTCATCACAACTTTGGTTTTTTTTTGTTCGCATGAGATTAATAAACTAGTGCGATCATATTATTTGAAATTCGTTTCCCAATTATTGTTAACCTTGCTTTGTCTGCAAGCGTGCTGTGTAGTGCTGTAGAGGTGTTCACATATCTTTATCAACCTGCTTTGACATCCAGTGATGTGATTGCATCTTCCTTCAATACTCTTTTCGGTACCTTTAAAATAAATTGAGTTGTCTACCGCTGCTTATTTTAGGCTGTTGCTCCCTCTTTATTCTTATTGTATTAGGATGAATAACCCCCTACTAATTGGCATGAACTGGACTAAATTAAATGCTGTAAAACCCACTTGGAATAATCAGGTTTCGGTTGTTAAAAGTAGGTTCTTTGTAACGAAAATAAAATAAGAAGTTAATAATAAAAATATCGTTAGAGCTTTTACGTGGTCAAAGGCGGTCTTTCAAGTGGGGCTTTTCGATATTCATGTGCATTTTCAGGATTTGAAGCTATAAAGAACCAGTTTAAAAAAGAAACGCTGACCGGTAGACGGCCTTGGATGCTGGCATAATACAACGCTGTGAAAAACCGTTTG
Source organism: Nilaparvata lugens (assembly GCF_014356525.2). NCBI lineage: Eukaryota > Metazoa > Arthropoda > Insecta > Hemiptera > Delphacidae > Nilaparvata > Nilaparvata lugens. The sequence continues at coordinate 60,922,030 of NC_052504.1, read as the reverse complement.
TGGAAAGAGCATTAACCACTGGGGGAAAGCCACTGTACGCTCAGAGCAGCTCTACCATATTAATATTTTCCAGTGAACTTGGAATCTCATACTTGCTCACACCACTTGCACTTTTGCAAGCTCCCTCACTCTCTCTCTCTCTCTCTCTCTCATTTTTCGGTTTCCTTGCTTTGTCGCCGCATGAGAATACCCATGTGGAAGATACCATCCATAGTACATTGTGGCTTTGTTGTCATATTTTAATAATTTAACGGCCATCCCAATACCATCTTTCTTCAATATAGCGCGCGGCTAGCGATAAATTTCAATCACTGTGAGAAATTTCCATTACACACCGTATCTTTCCGTAACTATACACTGTATTTCTCCACACATTAATCGATTTCACCCGTAATACTTGGTAATAGCATAAACTATCTTTTCAACGGACACAGGTTCTCAGTGTTGCTATTAATAGTTTGTCATAAACTTTGATAGGTATTAATTTTCATTGAATGTTCGTATGGTGATAAATTACTAGCTTAAACTTTATTTGGATGCGTTTTGTCTGTTATAGGTACCTTGTTAATAGATCTCTCTTTATGATAGAGTAGAAAATAAGATGCAATCTTTCCTAACTCACTAATAGTTTTTTAGAGCTATCATCATCAATAATTAATGTTGGAATAGTAGTAAAATGAATAGATTATGATCAGACGGACCTGTGTACTTGTTTGTTACTAATAGGGAAAACTACCAAATCAATAATTTCTTATCAATCTTCATTATCGTATTTATAATCTATTTCTAGTCCTCAAAATGAGATGTGGTGCTGGTTGGGTCACCAAACAGTGTCTACTTTTTATTGCGGATGAAGCCCATATGAGCTTTCAGCTTGTGCATGGGTATAATGGAAAGTGCGGGGGTAATAATAATAATAATAATAATAATATCGAGTTACCTGGATGGCTCAGGTCTGGTGTCAGAGTTTTCAGGTTGCTCCTGATCAATTTCAGGGCCTCTGACGTAACCTAACGACTGATTATAGGCAGCCAGGACCGACGGTTTAACGTGCCCATCCGAAACACGGGAGTGGCCTAAGAAAAATATCTTGCCCTGGCCTCTGAATTATAAAGCCAGCATCTAATCCACTCGACTACGGCTACTCGACACAGTGCGTGGGCGATTTTTGATGAGATTATCAAATGTCCAAGCCTACCGGTGGGATTCGAACCCACGACCAGGTAGCGCTAGCAGATTGAAGGGTGTACTGCCTTAGTCGTCTCATCTGTGACAAACGCTTCGTACTACTGTTGTCAGATTACCACTTATGTTGACAAGCATCAATAACGTTTCAGTTAGGTATGTTGAGTGAATTGAAGATATTGACAACAAGCTTTTTATTGTTTCTTTTATTTTAGCCATGTGCTGTCGAAATCATTTATGGATTTGATTAAACTGGAGTAGAAATTTCTATCAATCTGCATTGAGAAACTCTGAATAAGTTGTAGTATCTGCCCAACAATTTGAAAGTAAAATTATGCATATTCAGAGTCCACTTTCAGTTTCATTAAAAAGCGGTCTTGATTGCTGGTAGCTCTATAAGGAAACTGATCTAGTTTAGAGTATCTTCCGCTTCTCTTCCAATCCATATGAATTTATTGCATACGTTTCAAAAAGATATATCTTCTCATCAGCTAATGATTATCTCTACGGTAACATTTTTTCCATGAATATTTACTTGAAACTGCCAAGTTTCAGGAACCTTTAGAAGTTTGTGATCTATGACTTCCTAATAGCTTTCAATGGCGCTTGATTTGTGAAAAAATACCCTCCAGTCAGTGAATGTAATAGGAAGTACCTATTCATAATCCAGCTCTAAGCATTTTTGTTATCTGTGGTTGAACACCTAAGCAACGTGATAAGTTTCCACTCTCAATATTTCAGTTATTTCCAACATGAAGTACTTCTTTATCATTCATTGGTCTATGAATTGGTTATTGGAAGATTTGTCCAGCTATTTCTTAAGATAGAGGATTTAATTGAATTTAATACGGTATACATGGAAGACTACAGACATGTCACCTTACTTTATTGGTAGCTTCAATGTTTAACGCCGCTTTAATGCCCCAAAGATTATCCAGTTGTTGGAACATTTCTCATACCGCTGTGGTTAATAATAATAATAATAATAATAATAATGGCGACATAATAATTCTGCAAAAATAGTGCACCTGAAATTGCAGCAGGAATTTGACTTCTTCGAAGAAATGCCCCCATACTATTCTTACTCTCCTCCTGCATTTATTGAGAGAAACCAGATTAAGATCTATTGGGATGTTCAAATGATCACTGACAGGCAAGTCATTCATAACAAGCCTGATATCCTAATGTTGAACATGAATCAAAAAGAAGACTTGATAATTAATGTAGCCATACCAGCAGATGAAAATTGTCAAAGAACAAGATGTGAGAAATTGAGGAAGTATCAAGAGCTAGCATTTGAGCTCAAAGATATGTATGGGCTCAAGAATGTTAGAATAATCCCAATCGTAATATCTGTGAATGGTCTGATTCTTAATTCAACAGTGGAGAGCTGTAAGGTTATTGATGTCTCAGAAACTCTGGTAGGGAAAATGCAGAAGTCTGTTCTGCTTGATACAGCTCGCATAGTACGCCAAACGCTCCAACATACTTGGTAAAATACTTTATCAATAATAGAAAATAATGCCAAGAGGTTGCATAAATTTTGCCCCTCTTCGCATAAGCTATCCGCAACTGCGTGAAAAAGAGAATAATAATAATAATACCGGTAATAATAATAATAATAATAATAATAATAATAATAAAACCATATTGAAGTTGAATTCAAGTATATTTGTAACAGACAGACAAATTTCAAATTTCCAATTTTTACTTGCAAAAACTATATTTCATACTACCTACAATAGTCAATATCAAGTAACTGGTAATATAGTGGTATCCTAGACCATCTACTCAATTTGAGAATTTCAACTAATGGGTCCAGAAAAACTGAATTATCTTAACATTTGACACATCGTATCCCCTCATCAATTTCGCCCACATCACTTCTTATATTGTAAACTCTAAATAAAAAGGCATTTATCTATCTCCCTCCTACACTGGAACTAGTATTGTCTTGTGAAACCAGCATGTTCATTCTTCAGGTCTAGTTTGGACAACACAAGCATTTTCTACCCCAAACTCCACTTTAATGGAAGTTGGCCCTTGTGTTGCAGTTATCAATTGAAATAAACTATAAAAGATATTTTTCAACAACTTATCAATTATCAGTTACCTACTAATTGAAGCCTCCTTAGGAAACAAAGTAGAGATTCAGTGTATTTCTGCATCTGCAGTATTATCTAGATTACGTGAACAGATTTTAACTTTGGATCTTCCAATTTTAAACAAACCTGTTTGTGATTTTGAATCCTTATTTAGATCTGCACCCAAAATATCGGTTGGATGTTTTAAAGATGAGAGAATTATTTGCACAGCTAAATTAGTTGTTTTGTAACTGGCAGTCGTGACTGTCCACACCACAGATTCCCACCAATTACATCTTGTCCAACATATAGTAGACAAGTAGGCTGACATTAACATTCGACCTATGCGATGCCCTACACCTTTCCAGTGGGTTGAGAAGACTCACAAAATTAGTCTTTACCATTTCTAGTGCTTCAACCGGTTTCGACTCCACTTGTGTGACTCAAATATAGGAGAAATCATGATTTTGTAGCTCTATTATTGGCAAAATACAAACTAAACTATATACCGTAGTATGGAGCGGTCGAAAAGGTGAATACCAATTGGAGCTACAGCTTGGGTTTCATGGGTTTCATCATTATGAATTAGTTGGTTCAGTCAATATATAATCACATTTCACAAGATTGAATAAATTACCGTATTGAAAATCTGAATGTGTCTTATGAATCTTTCAATATGTAATCAAATTTCACAGGATGAATAAATTGTTACAATGATATAAAATGTGAGATCAGGCAATCTGTATCAATGAATTGTTCTCCAAAATATCAAAGTAAACCTCGTGATAGCCTTTAGTAGGCTTCTCGTTGAACCTACAGTAATTATATTACCCATGGGTAATATAGTTACTGTAGTTGAACCATTATGTTATGGAGATATTCGATCATATCCATTATTGTGTTGATGACCCCTATTCCAGATTATCAATGATGTTATTATTTTCATAATCTTTTCACCTATTTGCTGATTCTTTATTCGAAAGTAAATGTATGGCATTTGAGAAATAATGTGTATTGCTTTTCCATGTATTCTCTCAAAGAATTTATCAGTTTGATATTAGTGCTTATTTTTTTGTCATTTCATTTCCAAATTTCCTCTTCACGACCCAAGTAAATTGAACAGAAGAAATACAGAGCTATAGACATGCTTGAGAAATTAATACTGTATATCATATTAAACCGTGCTTATAACACAATTTAACATAATTTTATGCGATTCTCCAAGATTATATATTTTCAAGAATAAATTGAATATATGCGCTAAAACTCATTCATATTTTTCCAAATAGAAAATTATTGTAAATTAAGGGAAATATTATAATTAATTTGTAAATAATTTGTAAATATTATCAATACTTTTTTCAAAATATTCATCTTTACACTTGCTTATTGCTCCAATATAGAACCAGAATTAAGGGAAAATCTCTTGATGTATTATTTAGGTAGTTTAGTTTAGTGAGCCTATGATCGTTTTTGAATTGGAACATGGGAATATTAATATTATGTGAGCAAAATGAGTTAGAATTATTTCCAAATATAGAAACTGGTTCATAAATATTTTTAGTGGTACCAGTCAATTGCAAAAGGAGGTCGCCTAAATTTGTTGTAAACTAATTGAATGAAATACTTTCAATTTGGAGAACCATACACGGTGTAAAACATATTCAAATTGATACTAATAAACTAGTCGGGAACTTTCGAAGGTTATTGTTGTCCGGGATTGAGAAGTGAAAGGGGGAATTCCTAACGTCTTCGATACAAACACATGCAGCCTAAAATGACAACGAAAATATGTCTTCTCGACTAATAAAAAAGACAGGTTGGCTGTCTAACTGATTATATACATTCATAACCAATAAAAACACGATGTAATATGTTTGAGAATATAGGGCGTAGATTACAAGATCATTACTTGTCGGATGCAAATTGGTTCGCAGGTGAACTGCAAACGGGTGCGCTGCTCCAACCAATCGTTATGGATTGTTGTCATGCTACTGTAGTTTGAACAGTTTATTGGTACGGTACTAGTTGTTGAGTTGTACGCGTCATGGTAATCTTTCTCATCAGACTATGATTTGAGTAGGCCTACTGTACGCATCTTTCATTTATTGGCTGTTAAAGTGTTACTTTATAATGAAGTCAGTAAAATCTTTCAACTTTCAAGTCATCCACAGTTTTTCCAATTATATTTATTTCAATTCAACTACTAATTTTCCACCTTCTAATTTAATCTTGTTGTAACAACTCAACGACTTCTTTACTTTCATCTTATTGTAGGAATTTTATGAAACATTACAATTATAGAGAAGTTCAAATTTCAAGTTAAAACTTCTAATCGAGTGAATCTTTTTTAAAAATCTGCACACAAAGAAGTATACTTATTATGTTATATTAATTTAATATTAATAAGTATAATAATATTGAAAGAGCACTTGACAATAACAACAGGTGTTTCAAGAATAATATGATCTATTATTTAAAACTCAACTGAAAATGTGGATAAGAACTGGGTTCAATGGAAAGTGGGTAAAATGTACATGAAGTGAACTAATTATAATAATTAGCTTGAAAAACTTGAGTTTGTGTATTGCAATAAGTCTAGACTAAGTGAAGTAATTCAATGAGGTTCTCGGTGCCACGGTCCCACCAATTGTCTACCGTAATCTCAAGGTTCAATACCGTAAGTTACCGTAATCGTAAGTTCAATAACTCGATCGATCTTGAAATATTAAGGATCAATCATTACTAATTTCTCCAATAGTGAGGTCCACTTTATAATGGAAGTGGAGAAAGATAGGAGAACAACGTTGCCGAACCTCTGTCTTGTCAATGCCTTCTATAGATGGTAGCTATAGAATTAATATTAACTGATCATTCTCGTTTAAAATTATCAATTATATTTTATTAAGCAATAAATAATATTTTTCAATAATTCCATAATGAATGTTTATGATTAAGATAAAATATTTTCTTAATTAATTCTACATTTTTAAAAGTCGATCTGGCAACAGAGCAAAGCGTGAAAGAGATAGTGCTATCCGTTTTGTTGAATGATAGACAAGGATAGCAATACGATTGCTAATCAAACACTGCCATTATAACGTGGACCTCACTATAATTTTGAGCAATGTTCATGAATATGCATTTCAGTCCAAGCATGCTTATTTGCTTATAAAAGCTTTCTTCGCTAAGAATGTTTCCTAGTCAAGCCTTCCAAGTATTAATGATAATTGCCCCAAGAATTATTATTAAATTATAGAATTCTAGTACCGGTGCAGTAAAAAACCATCTCTGTGATTTCAACTTAATTTACGATTCCTCTGTTAAAATTGCACCTGTAAACAAGATTGCTCGAAACAAATGTTCAGCTAAATAATGATGAACAGTATAATGTCTCAAGGTTAGTTGACCTGCAACTTGTTTATATGGTTGTTTGACAATTCCAGGTTGCTGAATTGTTGTTATGAGCATCCAAGCTCCAACTGTGACAGTCTGCTGTCTGCTGTCTTCCACCAATGCGGGATGAAGGAACTCGCTTCAAACTTGAAATGATGACCCATTCTCCACCATGAAATCTGGTAGAAATGAAATTCTACTATACATATTTTATGTCTTAATATTGATGTTTCTTTGTGGTTCTGTCTAGTGACTCGTCTAGGGCAACCAGCAGTGATTTACGGGATTTTGTAACTAACTTTTCGACATAAAATTCCTCACCCCACAAGAAGAGTGCAATTGCTAATATACATTACCTTCAAGTTGAAATTTCTTTGATATTTATGAATGTGGAGAAGGCTTCCAGAATTACTCTTTTGTTATTAATTGAATTTATTGACTTATTTATGTGACAACGAGATCCTTGGGCATGTCTGACAGTTCACTTTGGCACAGTAAGTGGATAAATTAATTTATTGAAGAAATTCGACTGCTAATCGTTCTATGTAGCAAAAATCTGGTGTGGTACACTTACACAACTTTCCTTACTCATTGAACTGTAAGCCTCATTCTTGACCGAGAATAATTTAGGGGAATAACATAATCACGATTGGCGGCAACATATTTGAAACTACGATCAGACTACTGTATATGTGTATATATAATTATTGTTTTCAGAGTACTTTTTACTTTCCTTGCCCTATTACCATAGGTAAGGAAAGTATTGCTTTCCGAAAAAAATTAAGGTACCCCAATTTCTAAATTTTTATACGTTTCAAGGTCCCCTGAGTCCAAAAAACTGGTTTTTAGGTATTGGTCTGTATGTGTGTGTGTGTGTGTGTGTGTGTGTGTGTGTGGTGTGTGTGTGTGTGTGTGTGTGTGTGTGTGTGTGTGTGTTTGTGTATGTGTATGAGTGTATGTGCGTCTGTGTACATTATATCTCATCTCCCAATTAACGGAATGACTTGAAATTTGGAACTTAAGGTCCTTTCACTATAAGAATCCGACACGAACAATTTCGATCAAATGCAATTCAAGATGGCGGCTAAAATGACGAAAATGTTGTCAAAAACAGGGTTTTTCGTGATTTTCTCGGAAACGGCCCCAACGATTTTGATCAAATTCATACCTAAAATAGTCATCGATAAGCTCTATCAACTGCCACAAGTCCCATATCTGTAAAAATTTCAGGAGCTCCGCCCCATCAATGCAGTTAGATTCCCAATTATCAGGCTTCAGATACAATTGAAACAAAAAAAATCAAGTGGAGTAGATTGAGCATGTGTGTCTCTACAATTAATGTTCAGTAACATTTTCGCCTAAAATAGAAAATAAGCTTTAAATTCGAGAAAATGTGATTATTCAATTGCAAATTATTGTTGATTCTATTAAATGATTCACTATGAAGAGATAGCAGACCTCATGTGTGTCTCCAGCGCTATTGCCCTGTCACCAGCTGACTCAAATCTTTGAATAGTAAACTTGAGATGCGCGGGAACACTAGCGTCAGGTAATAAATTTTCATAACGGCAAGGAAAGTTGTGTGAGTGCGCCACACCAGATTTTTTCCTTTGTGTAAATTGTAAAATTGTGAAAAAATTGATTTTTTGAAAGTCTTCAAAACAGCTGTTCTACAGATGAAATATCTCGACTATTGTGTTCTTTTTATAAACTGCTCTATCTACCTACCTCATGCACGAGAAGGAGTTACAAAGTCCATTTCTCAAGGATGGGGTGGACCCCATTAGTTTCCCAGGAAAAAGACTCATGCCAGTTGATAGAGCTGATAAATAATTATAGATAGGGGGTATGAATTTGAAATAAATCGGTCAACCCATTTTTGAGAAAATCGTGAAAAACATGGTTTTTTAGTAACTATCCGCCATTTTTCTCAAGAATATTACGGAGCTCCTGCAATTTTCCCAGAAATGAGACTCATGTCAGTAGATAGGGCTTATAAATAGCTATCTATGGTATAAATTTGAAGAAAATCCTTAGAGCCGTTTTCGAGAAAACCGTGAAAACACGGTTTTTTAGAATTATCCGCGATTTTTCTCAAGAATATTACGGAGCTCCTGCAATTTTCCCAGAAATGAGACTCATGTCAGTTGATAGGGCTTGTAAATAGCTATCCATGGTATAAATTTGAAGAAAATCGTTAGAGCCGTTTTTGAGAAAATCGTGAAAACATGGTTTTTTAGTAATTATCCGCCATTTTTCCGCCATCTTGAATTGAATTTTATTGAATTTCTTATTGTCGGGTCCTCATGGTATAAGGAACTTAAGTTTGAAATTTCAAGTCAATCGGTTTATTAGAAATTGAGTTATCGTGTTCACAGACATACCAACACTTCGACATACACACCAACACCCAAAAATCATGTTTTTGGACTCAGGGGACCTTGAAACGTATAGAAAAATTGAAATTTGGGTACCTTAATTTATTTTGGAAAGCAATACTTTCCTTGCAGACTTGAAGCCTCTCGATATTTGTTATTATCCATCTAACTTTATCTAGTAGGGAGTAGACCTTCTTAGCTTTTGAAAATTCTCCGACTTAGAGAGCTTTATGCTTAATCACTGGTGAGTGACGACTCCATCTAATTCAATTTAAACCTCAATTTAGATAAAGTATAGTTTGTCTATTTTATTCTATGAACTCTTTGGTTTGAATTGAATAATATATTCCAATGTAATCTAATCCTTTCACTATATAAAACGTAAGTCGTGAGGCCCAAGCATTGACGGCTTAAATGATATATTGAGGCGGCGGGACCTTCCCGCAAGGGACTCCCCACCAACAAAAGCCATACGAATTTACTTTTTACTTTTGACGTAAAACGTCGGTGAGCAAGATGAATTAGATGAAAAACGGTTTCAATAGAATATATTTCCATTTATCCGGAAATATTTCATGCTGATCAACCACATAAATTATTGTGGAAGCACAATACAATTTGGCAGCTATTACGGTTGTCAAATTACGTTATTCCAGTTTGGCGGTCGATATAATAATTGTAGTGGAAAATACATTGTAAAGAGTGAGTGATCAAGGATTTCAGAATATCCACATGGTTGGACAATCTGTCTGCGAGCTAGTTTGCAAGCACAAATATAATATCTTTATTATTAAAGTGCATTTTACACACTCTATTCACCAAAGCAAACTGAACGCCGCTTAGTCACGAAACGAATGTGTGGGATATGAACCGTGAAAAGTTTGGAAAGAGCTGGAAATGGGAGTGGGACTTTTATTGAGTGGCCGTTTCGCATGACTACATCCATACACTGATCATACAACAATACATGTCTGGTATGCAGCATGCAGCTAATACAGATACTGTTTGGTGCTCTCGGTCGTATATGGTCACTACACTGTGCTTTTAGACAGCAAATGTCCGCTTTTTATGTCGTGTGAAAATTTATTTATGAACTCAAAGGCCATTATTAACGTCCGGTAGCATTGAATTAATAAATATATGATGTATTTTTGGGTTAGCATATGCTATATTGTTCAGTGTTCCTATAATATGGATAGTCAAACTTGTATAAGATGAAAAATGTGAATACGGTATGCGTTAGTTATGTGAAATTTTCTGGATTGGAATCGAATTTCTCGTTTCGTATCCTATTCATTATGTGGACTCACTGATATAGTTCAATTATTAATTCAACAGATTTTAAAATTCAGTGAAAAACAGCAAAATTATATAAACCATAAGCATATGATGTAGATGACCATCAACGACTATTTGATAGAAAAAAACTAAAACTCTTAGCTTGTCGATTCCGTGACCGGAAATTTGGGACCATGTATTTGTATATTTTATACAACATCTAGGAAAAAGAGACATTTTGCCACCAAGTCCAGCTAGGGTCGAGACCTGCGATGTGATTAGCAAAAAATATTGTAGTTTGTTCTTTCGACAGGCTCACACAACACTCTTCTAACACACTGAATGAATACTAGAAATTCATATTTTCCTGATTGAAGTAGCGGAAATAATAGTTTAATTTTAAAATCCTAATAAAGAAATATATCAAGTATATTGAATAAGATTTAATATACAGTATAGGTGAATAGGCCTGCTACTGAATTTCTAATCCCATGTGATCAATCTAATGTAGAAGACCAATGTCCAACCTGTTGGAGACACCTGATTCTACCTGCAAAGAGCCATACTCTCTTATGTCGGAATCCTTTAGTCCCAAAAGTTGTTGGTCCCAAAGTTCCTAGCACCGTCGATTCGTAACCTATGAAGCTGTCTTTGTTTAGTGTACTCATATTTCTATTCATCTTTCAAATCATATTCAATAAGCTATTAGGATATGAGTAATAATATTATTGTTATTCCCCATGATTCAAGCGGAAAAAATTGACATCGATCGAATTATTTTAGATCTAGGCTTGTATGTGGGTGATACACTCTTTTGATATCACGGGCATGTCACTGATGTAAATTACATCGCAAAGCTCCATCCCCTCTTGTTAAGATACTGATACAATACACCTACTTGAAGATGTGCTCAATTGGAAACCAGATATCGGCTGTGTTTTACATCGAAGTGGAATCTGTGGGGGTCTGCATTGCTGTTCGTGTAGGTCGAAAGCCCCCTGCTATCTCGGAGCAGAGCAATCGTTACTTGGGTTCAAGGCTTTCACGTCGTATTGGTTTTCACGTCGATGACCACAGCTACAGCTACATCGGTGAAAGTATCCACGCTCGAATGTGAGAGACTCCTGTAAAATCACCACCGCTACTCTTGGCCCAAGGTCCCAAACGAAAGGCAATATTATCTTTATCTTTTCCAGCTCTGTTTCAGTGGAAGAAATCACGGGAAGGTCGTTCCCGACTTTTATTATACCTCTAGTTTCGTAAGCCTGCCCGTCAAAACACTCGATTATTTGTGGAAAGTATTTTTTTAGTTTTCTGTTACATGAGTTGTTCGCCCACACATTTTTACACATCCATGATAAGATTGACAGCCTAATAACTTTGCTTATTATTTTCCTTTCTAAATTCTACTCACATTTTTCACTTCACAATTATGATATAAGTAATTTCTAAAGAGATCATCAGTACGGATTAAAAGTTCTAAAACCAGTCTGTAGCTCATCAAATAAGCGAGTTATTCATGAGCACTAGTTTGGAAGATTGATAGTTTGATACTATAAATTAGAGAAACTTCTGCTTCACTTTACAGAATCCATGTTTTTCTGAGACACCTGTTCAACTCTGACGTTTACTTCGTAGCTATATCTTCATCTAGGAAGTTTTATTCTGACAAGATGACACGAATGAAACGTTATACTTGTTAGCGTTTCCAGTACTATCAATGCTTCATATCAGTGATCCAAATACGAATAATAGAAAAACAGTAAAAGCTAGAGATCTATACACACATATTTGTGATAGATCTGAATAAAACTTCTTCAGCTTAGCCAACTTTTCAATTTGCAATGATATTCCTTATTGTTGATCTAACAGGGAGTGTTTTGTTCTTTAAATCAATCGCCTAATGAAATGAAAATCGAAGACAAAAATCAAAATTAAAGTAAATCGTTTCTGGAACATTTAAATTAAGCGTGTTTTGAAAACAATATTGAAACTGTAATTTGAGGCCTATCATCAATTTTGCAAGACAAAATAATTAGGCTATCAGGGAAAAGAAAGGAGCCATTCCTGGTTGATCATCTGATTTGATGAAGATGAAAACTGAACTGCTTATTGATTTTGAAAGTGAAAGGATACTCATTTCAATAGCTGGATAATTGGCAATTTCCGTTTTTTAGAGTACATCGCTTCACAGAGAATTCCCGGAAGCTTCTGCTATTAGACTTCCATGAGTAAGAAAGCTCTTAATTTTATTGGATAATAATTGTGGGGAAAAATCACACTACATTCAAAGTTAACGATGCACCGGCATTAAACGTCTCTAATATGAGAAAGAGATCTAGCGAATTACTTCTCACCTTATCTAGTAGGAAAATCTCTTACGATTCTCCGCGTTATTGGAGACACACTTATAGCAGATTAGGTTGTTAAGTGAAATAATAATGCATTTTGTTGAAAGAAAATTGCACTTGGACGTTTTTCAATTATCTTTTAATTGGTTGAGAGAAATACCAAAACTTATTTTCATTGAACCAATCTATTTCCTTGTAATCAGATTGATTATCCACAAAGAAGCTGTAGAGGAAACTTGAAAAAGTCTCATCCTGATTTTTATTTCCACATTTTTGATGAATCCTTCTAAATTCAATGTTGTATATTTATTTTTAACCTTAGCTTATTCCAAGTTGATGTTGCAATTCAAACTCGTGATTTCGAATGAAATAAATACTAATGAAATCTTGAAACACAGTCCAAAAAGAAGATTCGTTACCTATTGAATTTTTCAAATAAAAAGAATCATATTTTACAATAAATGAAAATACCCTAATTTCCTTGTGGAAGGCTCAATAAATTCTCTCATAAAAACCGAATAGCTATTGTTAGTATAGTATACAGTCAACGTTAGTAGATAGACTACTATCTACTAGGCTAACTGTCTACTAACTTTGGTATACAGTAACTATATAACCCATATAGTTAGTTACTGTAGTATAGTATAGCTCTGCTCTGAGAATTTCAGATAGTCAAGTATATCAGCTGTTGCTTTATAAATGTTTCATGATAGAGCAGTATAGGTACTTTTCATGATATCCATTTCTGTCTGAAATTCCACTATTTTCACATTCAGGTCTGAAGAAAGTTGATTCATTATTTGTACTATTGGGATTGAGTTATCGCAATTTCTTTCGTATTGAGGTCAACTCTATTGTCACGCTTTATTACCATTTTCTCTTGGATAATTTATTAAAAGTGAACTCACAACTCCTTAGAAATGCGCAGTTGCATCACCTTCATTATTTACCTGCAACACAAAAATAAAAAATCTTAGCCTCAATAACTTCATATATAAATTGAGAATGTGATTCATTTTTTCTACTCTGGAAAAGTTTATTTTTCAAAGAAAGGATTATTTTTCCAAATTGAAGTGACATTAGATCATGATCTTGTCATCAGAAGAGTCCGCTACATCTCAGCTTCCGTGACTTGTAATGGAGAATTTCCTAAATGCTTGTTTTCGGAAATTAACATGTTAGTAATGTTTGCAATGGTGATGTTACAATAATTGTTACAATTGCTTATCACAGCGGTTTTACAGCATATAATAATACTGTGGTGTTGATAAAATCAGTTCAATTTTTTCCTTGGATTAATATGTCTTGAACTTCAACATCGAGTTAGAAATATCATATATATAATTCCTTTCCAAAATAATAATGCACAGTACATAATAATATGTACAGGTATAATTATATCACATATTGATTCAATGGTCGCGCTGATAAACTATCGCTTAGATAAGTTGCGCCTGGTACACCCGTTGGAAGGGTGACCGCTTGAACCATCTCCTCTGAATTCATGAGTTGTAAAAATTGCTTCCCGGTGGTTCGGAACCCACTTAAAACAGTAGGACCATTCATCTCTCATTATCATATGCCTCATTACCCACGCACAAGTTTAGAGTTCATGTAGGCCTCACAATCAGAAAAAAGTATATTACCATCATCATACGTGAGAAGAAAATAATATTATGCCATGTCTCTCCGTGTGTAATCGACCCAATCTTATGTTATTAATCGACCTCAACTTTGTGAAGTTGACAACTTGGATACAACAGTGACTGATTATCACACAAATTTGAATTTAACAAGCAGTGCGATCTTTTCTTTATTTGAACATTCGTTCAATTACAACTAGGAGTTGGGTCAGATGTGCTGCGATTTCGTCAGGTAGGTTATATTTGTACCTGTGCTACATTCTTGATAGCTACTTTTTGATGGTTCATGTATACATTTTTTCATTTTGATAATAGAAAATGGTGTAGCATCTAGCATGATGGTGGCAGTCGCACTGTGGTGATGTGTTCATGTACTATTGCAATGCATAGCCAAACTTTCACCTTCTACATGACATTCCGACGTGTTTCTTTTGCAGAGAGAATAGGCCTTAATGTGGTGGAATAGATGCGATACACAAGTTATTTTGAAAGGTCGGTGATGCTCATTAAGCGCACCGTTGTGTGAAGATGTTCGCTTGCCTAAGCCATTGCGTAAGTCTGCATAAAAAGTATATCCATCTTCGTTGTTCATTTGAAAGACTCTGCTTATCTCCGTGTGTCCCATCACGCCAATCGGTCAAACCCCCCCCCACACCCTTCAATCGCCTAAGGTCACTAAAGTGACCCACGGTTTCAGATATTGCCGATTCCTTAGCAATTTCTCGAGGTTTCCTCTTCCGAGATATTTTCCTATCAACAGATAATAGAATCTTTGAATCTTGAATGGAATAGAAATCATTCTTCCTAGGCACAATAATTGAAACGCACATTTTGGTGTCGTCTCTTTCTGAAAACAGTGACTCTTTTTAATGTATTGGGAATACTTTGATACATATTTAAATTGTACTAGCCGTCAAGCTCGCTTTGCTCGCCATAACGGTCTAGCCAGGGGGCTCCGCCCCTGGACCCCCGACTGGATCGTCCAAAAATGAGATCAGCGGGCTCACTTCGCTCGCCTGCATTTTCCATTTGAGCATGCTTTATTCCATCAAAAAGTCAAAGTACTGAGAAAACGCAGAAAAGCTGAGAAAAACGTTGGAAAAACGCTGATTTTGGGCGTATCTTTGATGAAATATTAAAGTCACCTCATCACAAAATTTTTAAGCCCTAGCTTAACCTCTGTACCAAATTTGAACATTTTCTGTCTATTACTTGATGAAATAACTGAGAAAACGCAAAAAACGCTAATTTTGGACGTATCTTTGACGTTATTTCAAACTCCTTCTAACACAACATTATTACACCCCAGCTGAGCTTCTGTAGTAAATTTGAACATTTTCTGTTCATTTGTTCTCGATAAAGTTGAGAAAGGTAAAAAAAAAACGGTGGAAAAACTCAGATTTTGAGCATATCTTTGGCGTTATTCCAAATTCCTTCTAACACAACATTATTACACCCTAGCTTAGCTTTTGTACTGAATTTCAACAATTTCTGTTCATTTGTTCTTTAAAAAACGCTGGAAAACGCCGATTTTGGGCGTATCTTTGGCGTTATTTCAAATTCCTTCTAACATAACATTATTACAAGCTAGCTTAGCTTCTGTACTAAATTTGAACAATTTCTGTTCATTTGTTCTCGATAAATCTGAGAAAAAGCAAAAAAAAAACGCTAATTTTGGGCGTATCTTTGACGTTATTGTAAATTCCTTCTAACACAACATTATTACACCCTAGCTGATCTTCTGTACTAAATTTGAACAATTTCTGGTCGTTTGTTCTCGATAAATCTGAGAAAAAGCAAAAAAAAAAACGCTAATTTTGGGCGTATCTTTGACGTTATTGAAAATTCCTTCTAAAACAACATTATTACACCCTAGCTGAGCTTGTGTACTAAATTTGAACATTTTTTGTTCATTTGTTTTCGATAAAGCTGAGATAACGCTAAAAAAAAACGCTGGAAAGACGCAGATTTTGGGCGTATCTTTGGAAATTTTTCCAAATCCGTTCTTAGTGCGCCTCTAAAGGGCCAACTGAACATACCTACCAAATTTGAACGTTTTTGGTCCGGTAGATTTTTAGTTCTGCGAGTGAGTGAGTGAGTCAGTCAGTGAGTGAGTGCTTTTTCGCTTTTATATATATAGATGAATTTGATGCTATTGCAACCTTCAGTAACAACAGCGGTGACTTCATTATTTTGTCAACACTGGTCCACTTGTCACTTATTTTTTTCCAATTTGAGAGTATAATACATCAAGTTCATGAAATATGCCTACAAGTTCTCACCACCACCCATCACCCGCAAAAAATTACTACTGTGTCTAATGTTACCTTCATTATGAAGAAATATAGATTTCTCAATTAATTGATTAGGAGTTCTGTTCTATTTATTTATTCTTGACCAACCATAACATCATCAGTCATTATAGCCTACTATTTATCCAATTTTCAAGTAAAATAATGGTGTGACATAATGTAAATGCAATATCCTAGATCATCTCTCGGCAAGATGGTTGTAGGTGAGGACAAGAGAAATTCAGGAATCAGTGGGGCTTGAAGCAATAATGTTTGAGATAAAAGTCCAGTATCAATGTGATCAATCAACAGCATTATAGTAATTATTGCATAAGTAATACAAATTACATGACAGTAATTTATTGTACTAGCTACCAACCATTCGAAGCTTACAAAGTCAAGTTCAGAAATAACATAATGAAACTATGTTTTACAAGAATGTAGCTGATGGCTTAATCAAATAAAACGTGAGAGCTATCAACAGACAAAGTGTCTCCAAGATTTCAAAAGATTCTGTGTGAAAAACTAGTTTAGTTCTTCACGTTGATTAAATATAATGAAGTAGTACTTTTTATTTATTGTGCAACTACGGTATTTTAAAGTGTTAGTGTTATCTAATGGTGGCAGGAAATTAAATAATGCTCACCGCAAAACTGGTTTTCCTCAAGAGCGAGAATTATTTTGTTCAACATTCCTTCTTTTGTTCAGAGTCGTGATACAAACATTTTTTCCATAAAATTGAGACAGAAAATGTCACAGTTTTGCAGTTTCAGAACGTACTGTCCCACATCTCTGAAGAGTTTTCAAGCTCCCGGTCTTTTTCATGCATTCTTAATTATTGCATGAGAATAGGATTCTCTGTTTCAGTAAATTTATGTAAACGACTGTTATAAACAATCAAAAAATATGAAAATCGTATTACACACTTCTAAACTTCCTAGACTGTATCTTATTTAAATTTTCTGGTCAAATGTAAGGAAAATTCTTCCCGCTTAGGCATGAGTCATTCATATAAGTTATTCAAATTTATTACCAGAGTCTCTAATAATTTCAATTCATCTATTGGTTTCTACTTACTTCAGTATTGACTATTCAAAGTTTTGCTAGAATACCCCACACATTAGATTCTTCATATCTGAATAAGATGTTTATGTCGGTACCGTACTCTTTACTGTATTTACGATGTTTTCAGATAACTAATGTAAATTTAGCTTTGATAAACTGTAGACCAACATCGCAACATGTTTGCTCATTATGCTCATGATAAGTCAACAACACATTACGAGCTCCGATGATTTTATTAATGCATTGTCTGAATAGATAGATAGATCGATTACTCACCTAACAGGGGGATCTGGAACTTGTCAAAAAAATCCAAATGGCTTACAATTAGGCAAAAGGCAAAGACATACACGACATAGAATACGATGGATTCATAATATGTAGATTAATGATCCAAGTACTCTTCATTTGAATAGAAAGCATACTCTGAGAAATCAATTTTACAGTTCAGATCTGAAATTGCATTCGTTTATTGATAAGCAGCTATCATTATACTTATCTATCGCCTTTTTATAGCCTTGTGCTTGAAACTCCAATTAATATCACATTGAATAAAATAAAATAATTTAATTTTTTGGTAATATTTGTCTACTGACTGTTGTGTACCATTACCATTATAAAAAAGATTGATGACCGCGGCCTGAATATAATGCGTTTTCATAAGTAATATTGAATTATGTTTGCTTATGCTCGTCTTATATTCGTTAATCATATAATTTATCAAATGAAAATCATTGAACGATGAATAAATTTATATCCACATTTTTACAATTTATTTATAATGCAGCATTATTGCATTTATGCAATAATGGATCATCCAGTCATTCTCCATCATCATGTAAGTTAAAAATTATAATATAAGCATAATATTGTGAACTGCATAAAAAATGAATAAATGCACTCTTGTCGTCTTCTTAATTCTTCCTATAATCTTCCATAAAGGCGGGAAACAATATTCAGTTATTCATTATCCTTTTTAACACTTCAATCCCTTGAGTATTGGCGGCACCCCTAAATGAAAATAATATAAATTAAATCATATAACATTACACTTGCAATAATATGGTCACCTCAGTCCTCTAGTGACTAGTGACCTATAAAGATGTGGACTAGAAAAATTGGACCAGTTACAAGATTGTGAGGGCTGAAGAAAAACAACTCTCCAATTGCAATGAGAATGCCAGGTCACTCGGATCTGTAGGAAGATTTATTTTTGTTAGCCGTGTTGAATACAGTGTGCACTTGGAGTATTTGCACAGCACATACAGTCCAGTGACCAGATCGAGTAAAAGTGAGGCCGTGCAGGGGCGTGCGAGGTCGTATTCAGGGTGTGGCAGCTAAATGTCAACCTCCCTCTCATGGCTGCTGTTTATCGAACATACTATCTGTCAAGTACCTACACCAAAAGCCACCGTTCAAATTCTAAAGGTGGCCGATACATTTTTCAATAAAGTCTGGACTGTCATTGCCTAATCCGATCCATACAGCCTTCACTTACATAATGAAAAAAGAAATGCGACAGGAAACACAGGTTATATTCCAAAGAGACAATCCACTTCACAAAAAATGGACTCTAGAAAAATTCTATTAATTACTGGAGCCTTATCAAAAGAAAGACCAGATTCTCTTATTGTGATAGTAGTCAACCATTCGTCGGTGTACGACCTTGACGTGATCCCAACGCTGTTTATTGATACTTATTGCTTTGTAGTTTCTGAAGCCAGCAACTGGTTTCAACAATTGCTATCGGTGGACTTATAGGCCAAGTGGATTTATAGGACAACTCTCCATGAGGAACTGCTACACTTCTAATTAAAATACAGTTGACCTTTCGATAAAGCCTGGACTCGAATTATTTTGTTGAAGTGTGTTTCAAGAACATATTATTACTTATAGATTGAGCATTATTTTAAAAGAAATAATTACGCGTTTATTGATAGGTATAGGAGTAATTACAGTTGATTATGTATCTCCCTGCTCTTATGTGCATGCATGATTTTGTAGTTTTCACTCAATTCGCTCATAGTTATTTCGATCTAGGTCTTGGTAGCTAGACTTCTTACTCCTAATACATAAAATAATAATAGATCCATTACTCAAAATAATACTAATAGGAGATTGAAATTTACAAATGTTTTCGAACTATCTATTTTTATACTTCTAGATGTTTTGCTACTTTATTTATCAGAAGATTATTGACGCCTTCAGAAAGCTGGGAAAAAGTGGAGAAAAAGAAATTCTATCTGTACCCAATTGTTAGTAATTTTTTCTTTTTTTTATTAATGCATGTGTTTACTTATTGTCTTAATATGCTAATTCTCTTGACTCTCTTAAATAAAAAGCAAAAAATAGGGTAATTGAATCTTCATAAATTTTGCTAGCCTACTCCTTCGTTATAATTTTTTGATTGAATAAACTAATAAACAATATTTATTTTATGGTTTCTGCCAAATAAAGGTAAATAATCAAATTGAGAGAAAACGTTCTAGAATAAAAGAAAAACAATCACAACTAATTTGTATTATTCTCCAGAAACAGCATTAGCTTAAAAGAAAAACTGAAGATCAAAGTTGTGATTCAAAAGTTAAAAGTTTAAGCAATACATTTAATGAGATTCGTATGTGATAGTCGGTCTAGAAATAAGGTACAGTACTTAGCAATCAATTTCCAAGTATTGTTTTTCTTTTTAGTGATCATTTTCATTTAGCAATAATTATGTCCTTATTAATATTGTCCATAAAAATAGTTCTTGCTGAAGAGTAAGGTTCATTATAATTATTAGTTGTACTCATAGTTAATTTTTAAATAAAACGTGAGGATCTAATCTTGTAAGCTCTTTATTTGTTATCTGCTGTCTAAAAATGATGTCCTATTATCACGTTTCAATCGTAAGTAAGTACAGTAGTACTGTACCGGTACTTAGCTTTCAGTTATGTTCACCTTGTAGATTGCCGCTCTTCTGCTTCAATCTCTCTCCTCTCTCCGAAATAAAATAGAACAAGTATGTGTGTTTATCTTGATTAAGATAATATTTTCTAGGTCTCCAGACAGTAGGCCTAAGGACCGTTGCAATGAGCGCATGAGATGGTATAGTGAGATTTACTTTATATACTATTAGCATTCCTTATAAATAACAGCAATATTTCTAATTCAAGCAATGCTGACAGTTTATAGTGAATCTCACTGTGACAGACCATATTCCGTATGTGCCCTTCACCCATTCATTCATTCATCTTGGCCATAATTAACTAATTATTCACGCTCAAAGGAGCTAAAGGTCTCCAGTCCCTCGTTAGGATGTTCTGCTGCTGCCTTTTTTGTACTCTTGAAATTTTATCATAATTGATTGTATTTATTCAGCATGTTTAAACCCAACAATTATCTCGGATCCTATCTGTATATTTTGTGTTAGGACAATATTCAATTACTGGGGTCTAGAGTTTGATATGGGAATAATTAAATAATTACAAATAGTAAATAAGAACGATTGCGATGGAATAGTCTTATAGCCACTATTAACATTTTAAGAACTTCTAAAAAAATATATATATTTCTTTTGACTAGTGTTTTCATAGCTAATTATCTGAATTGCAATTTTTTTCAAATCAAATTAAATTGAACAAATTTAATGCAATTGTACCTGAGGTTGTACCTCACCGTTACAATATTAATTTAGTTTTTCATCATCTCAAAACATTATAGAGACAAACTTGAAACTTCGTTTTTCAGAATAAGTCAAGAACATAATTTACATAATCTCACAAGATTGATTCAAATTATGAATTATGTTTATATTCTAGGTTTCATTGTATACTTTAATGTTGATTAATTTAAGTAAAGTTATAGAATATTTATTATTAATAACGTATTTTAAAAGGGTGACTTGAATGTTTAATTATAGAAAATTACTAGTACCATTGTTATATTCTTATACAAACACGACTAGTTTCGGGCATTTATCCCATTCTCAAGTGTCAAAATACTTACTAGTGTCATTCCTACTCCAGGAATTCATTTTGACACTTGAGAATGGGATAAATGCTCGAAGCTAGTCGTGTTTGTATAAAAATATAACAATGGTACTAGTAATTTTCTATAATTAGATTAGTATTAATAATATTCCATGGTCTCTTTTAGACTGTTATCAAATGAAGCAGAATCCTGAAGCAATAAAAAACAAATGAAGCAGAATCTTGAAGCAATAAAAAAACAAATGAAGCAGAATCTTGAAGCAATAAAAAAAACAAATGAAGCAGAACAGAATCTTGAAGCAATAAAAAACAAATGAAGCAGAATCTTGAAGCAATAAAAAAAAACAAATGAAGCAGAATCTTGAAGCAATAAAAAACAAATGAAGCAGAATCTTGAAGCAATAAAAAAACAAATGAAGCAGAATCTTGAAGCAATAAAAAAACAATGAAGCAGAATCTTGAAGCAATAAAAAACAAATGAAGCAGAATCTTGAAGCAATAAAAAAACAAATGAAGCAGAGTCTTGAAGCAATAAAAAAACAAATGAAGCAGAATCTTGAAGCAATAAAAAAAAACAAATAAAGCAGAATTTTGAATCAATAAAAAACAAATGAAGTAGAATCTTGAACCAATAAAAAAACAAATGAAGCAGAATCTTGAAGCAATAAAAAACAAATGAAGCAGAATCTTGAAGCAATAAAAAAACAGATGAAGCAGAATCTTGAAGCAATAAAAAAATGTCAATCTCTCTTCAAGATGTTACTCTAATAACTATAGAGTTAAAAGATTCCTTTAGTAGCTTTTCTATTAAAACAAACATTTTTCAAAAACATTTTGTCTCACTAAAACAAATGAATATAGTCAATTTATTTTATTTGATTTCTCAATTAGTTATTGTATCCTTCTTATTCATATGGAAGGTTATGCATTGTGAAAATTGAACAACAGTAGTTCTATTTACTTGGAGTTTTGTAAAACTCAAACTTGATAAATGTTTCAACTGGTATTACCCATATCCACTTGTTGATTGCTTTGTAGTTACATATTGGCTCTAACATTATTGATTTCAGGAAGTGAGCTTTCTATATTACATACGAAGGAGTGTGGAGTGAAGTCTCGGCATAATGATATGTAGAGCTTATGATATGGTACCTATAATGAAGTACCGTTATCATCTTCATCTTTGGTCTCCTTGGCCCAACATGTTCACGATGGTAAGTTATTCCATTCTCTTTCATACAAGATGCCCTCCTGGGCAATATCGATCACAAGCGAAGATTTTTAGCTGTCAATTTGCAAACTTTCACTTGCATTGGTGCGGTATGGTATCAGTGATGATATGGACCAGAACGAGGTGAGTCTTCCTTTCATGAGAGAGATTCGTTGCAGTTTGACAGATGGGAAGAGGACATTCAACTATGAATGACAAACGATTATGATAAAACAAAAACACAGTGAAAGAGTATTGTTACTTTTGGTGAGATCTATTGTTGGCGACTAGCCAGCTCGATTATTCTGCAGTTGGAACGATCACGATGACTCACAACTACAGCGATGCGACGTATAGATGGTTTCGGATTGTCATAAGGATTATGAAGTGACTGACGGGGTCTGTTTTAGGTCAGACGACGTCGAGAGTGTTTCAAGTGAAAGGCGCTACGCCGGACCTCTCGCGTCTGGCTACCGGCTCATCCTAATAGAAGCGTAATCAGCGTCCAACCATAGACCTTGAGTAGTCGAACTTGACACAAAAATATTTTATGAAACGCATCGCGCTTTCTTAGCGAGAACTCTCCAAGTGCGCGCAAGAAGAAAGTTTCGGCGATATGCTAAGTTTCTACTGCACTTGAACTGTGTTTAACAACATCTGCTGGGCAGATTGATGAACAGAAGGTAATCGCGACGCAAAAGTCAACAACAACTTTACAATCACCATTTTGTACACAATATACTCAACGTGTATTATTCATTTATCTAACGTATGGCTTGTTAGTGGAGAGACCAAAATGTTCTTCCATCTTGCCGTACAATATATAAAGAATCCCCAATTTGTAGGTGAAATATTGTACCAATCGGCTGTAAGCTGTAGGATTTAGCCTACACTTCATACTTCAAATTTTCTTTTTTATTGAAAAATTGGTGATTTTAAACTTATTTTTTATCAAGGAATGTTCTTATATTATGCATTTATTGATAAATTTTTCGATGGAAACGTAAATTCGTCGGTCCCGGCTGCCTAAAAAGCAGTCGTTAGGTCATGTCAGAGGCCCTGAAATTGATCATTTGCGACCTAAAAACTTTTGACACCAGACCTGAGCCAGCCAGGTTACTCGATATTATTATTATTATTATTATTATTATTATTATTATTATTACTATTATTATTATCGATAAAGTACCAGCTGAAATATATTCGAGCCTCCATCCTTTGTAGAGACCTTCCTTACCAAATTATTTAATTGATCAACATTCAACATTGTTGTTTTATTTTGTAGAATATTTAATGTATTTTTCATTTATCTTGAGCATATATCACTAAACATCAACTAATATTATATACATTTTACTGTACAATCAATACATATTATAATGTATACATCAACTAATACCAAATTCATTATTTCAAAATCAACCATTTTATAAATTTATACTTCACGTTCAGAGTGTGTAATAAATAGATATATTATTCATGAATGCGTTTAATATAGACATTCTTTTTAAGAATTCCTAGTTTTATGATTCCCCCTTGAATAAGTGATTGATTGATCGATATGTTTTATGTATTTATCTAAAAATCAGTTGTTATTGGTATTCTATTATCCATTTACCTATCTATATAATATCTGGTGATATAGGTAAGAGGCGCCCGGCGGCTTCCGAGAGTGGGTTGCCTCTGCCCTGCATCCAGCAATGTCTCCCGGTCAACGATCTTTCGGGTTTAGGCTTCAAGTCCCAGCTGGCTCCAGATCTGTAGGCGGATCACAGACCTTTAAATCTGACAATACGTATAAATTCCGCCCCACACATTTTCGAAAATAATTATTGCCACCAACGATGACCGGGCGGCGTTGTTCGACGGGCCGGACACCTTCTATGGCCATAATGATCGCTTTTTAGATAAAATCGCGGGAAAGATGGTTGTGTTAAGAGAGAGACCATGTGGTCTTGCGTGAGGGGACTGTGGGAGATATGTGGGGGACTTGCAAAGATTTGTAAGAGTGCCAAGAGCCACAAGGATGAGTGAGTTATTGGACATTGAGTTGAGTTGTTGGGGTGATACCTAAGTGAGTTATTTGCAACTTGCAGCATTCTACTTGTTAGTAAGAATGTCAAGAATTGGTTGTAAAATTAAGATAGTGGACTAATGTTTTAGAATTATCTTATTGTCTACTTTGTAATCTATTCACATAATTAAAACAAACCAATCATATAGACTAACTACACACGATTTGATTTAGAATATTAAACTCATTATTTAAATATTGTTGTAAAGTCATTATTAACAAAATATGTAATATCTCATTTTATCTTTTTAGGTACGGTAGGGCAACATAGTTAGCAATGGTAATAGTGAGTAACATTCGCCTATTACTTTTGTTGTGTCTTATTTAATTTTTTCTCCAAAGCAATATGGAAAGATATCGAGTTAT
Organism: Nilaparvata lugens; assembly: GCF_014356525.2. Taxonomy (NCBI): domain Eukaryota; kingdom Metazoa; phylum Arthropoda; class Insecta; order Hemiptera; family Delphacidae; genus Nilaparvata; species Nilaparvata lugens. Next base: position 60,896,741 of record NC_052504.1, on the reverse strand, counting down.
TTATTCAAATATAAGTACTTAGGTTTTGCATTGTTCTATTTCTATTAACGATTATGAGATATGTATATTACTACACATATATACGAGTAGATATGATCCATATCCATTTATGAATAAGGTTCGCTCAGAACTTGGAAATTGTGGTCACTATCAGAGCTATATAAAGTTATAACTTCAACTTTATTATATGACTTTTTGTGGTGTAGCCTACATAGTAGACTATAGGGTAATAAAATATGGATAAATTGAGCATACTTTATGCTATAGCCCTAGAGGTACAGTAAGCGGGTAAGTGTTGTCAATACAATCCATTCGTAACGAAAACATAGATGTTGGAGTTGATTCATGATAGTAAATTCTGGAAATACTATAACGTTCTTGTCAGTGCTACTTTCTAAAAGTAACTCTCTTCCTCGTGTAGAGGGGGAGAATATTTGATCCAATATTGATCTAATTTATCTAGATAAGGAATGCGATAAACACAATTTCAATCGCACAATATGATTACATAATGAATAACGTGACAGGCAGGGGATGTGGTCGTGATGTATGACGTTGTGATTGCTCTTACCAAATAAAGTTGAGTGTTGTATACGCAGTACACGGGGCGGGCAATCTGTGGGTTTGCGGTGGAAGGGTCAGTGGAGTATCTGGATAGCGATCTGGAGCCGTTTGTCCAGCATTTCACGAGTTCTCCGTCACGACTTGCTCGACTTCCTAGCCCTGGCACAGCACTGCAGCCCATATCCCGGTCGCCGATCCGTTTTAATTTTGTAACGCATGATGAAATCGACCGACGATGCCTTGTTTGTTTCACAACCGGCTAAGTAATACTGTACTGCCCACGGGACACAAAATACCTCTTGAATAATTTCGATCTGGTTCCAATATAATTGTGTTCTGGATTCATTACATAAAAACAAACAACAGAAAACTTTCGTTCTCTCTCTCCATGTTTTCGTGCAAGAAGACATCGATACTATCCTTTCTAGAATTTATGGTTCTGATGTTTTCTGCAGCTGTCGTCACTGTTTCCAGTAACCAATGCATCTATGGACAGTGGCCAGTGGAATAATATACCGTAACAAGAGTATTTCATTATGAAAACACAAATTGAAATTGTCAACCACTTTTAGTTACAATTTCAATTTGTTTTCATTATGGAAAAGTACCACAGCATGACACACAACACAACTGAAATAGTAGTATTTCATTTGCTGTATAAGGAAAGGCGTTGTTTCGATACTAAGTTTGCATCGTTCTTTCGATTTACATTTTTTGACTTTGAAATCAAAGAATGGAATATACTATAAATTAATGATGTTACGCATATTATGTCAACGTCAGATGTGTGTGTCAACTATTTCAAAGATTGAGTTATTGAAATTCAAAATCATTCATTCCCTCAAACAACATTTAAATAGAATGTTTCTAGAGACGAAAAAATACACAGTAGTACTAAGGAAATATATGTTATCTATGCACTCATAGGCATAAAAAAATTAGAAACATTCAAAGAGTCAATAACTTCTTTAACCTATGTAGCTAGGAGACATTGCTGTGTCCGGCCTGCAAAAGCTGAGCTTCAAATTGAGCTTCAAAATCCACTTATCGCCTGATGCATAGTAAAACACTTTGAGGTTGATATTATATAATTAATATATTCATAATCTCGACTCTTTTAAATTTCCTTACGAAAAATTATTTAAAAATTAAAACTTTGGTTCTAGCAATAAAAAAATCCGTTTTATTTCCTGATGAATTTTGTTGCTTTACTTTGATTAAAAAAATGAAATATTGTTCAAAGATCTATACGGGTTTTCTGATGCTTCCAAATCATTTTAAAGTTCATTGAAATGTAAGTTGATAAAAATAAAAATTTTTGAAATTATTTTCAACAAATGAACATCTTTCAAAACCAATGAAACCAAAGGTTCATAAATTGGATGATTGATCCACAATTTCCAGGAATTTATTATATAAATGTAACAGAATGAAATTATGTAATAATAGTAATAGAGTAAGAAGTCATGACCAATAAAGATTAACCAATACTTTGATTAAGTTATCTCAGCGTATGCAGTTTTGTAACCGAGGCTTATTCAATACCAAACATAGTAGTAATATGAACTTTATGATATCAAATTGGAATTTTATTTATTCAAGAATGATTCAATATCGTTTCAGGTTGTGAAGGAAACGAAGCCATGAGATTGCACCCCGCTGATGCAACTTGAGTTGCATGGCATGGGTAAACGCCATCAAAAATGAACGGCCCATGATAAAGGTCAACTTGTTCACGCGAGGTGATTCGATAGATAACTATAAGGATGTTTTGCACTGATTTGATACCCATCGGATCTGTTACAGGCTGTTAAAGTGAGTTAAATATCTTGTGTATCCAATCCTCGTGTAAGCCATATTGTTAGAAACGTAATTTGATGTGGTCTTTTTTCGTTACCATTCTCCCTGCTTGTAAATGTTAGAATTCGGAATTCTGAAATTGGAATTTGGAAATAGAACGTGGAATTTGGAACCGAACGAGACCCAGATCTATTGGAACGAGTCGGTTCAAAATTCCACGTTCTATTTTCAAATTCCAAATTCTAACATTCACAAGCAGGGAGAATGGTAACGAAAAAAGACCACATCAATTTACGTTTCTAACAACGTACGAGTCGGTTCGTTTGTTGAACCAATAAAGTACACTCTTGAAAATTATTTTATTATAAGTTTTCAGCACCTAAATTGTATGATTAGCACACTTTGTAAGATATTCTTCGACGGATGAAGCGAGAAAAAACATTATTAACATTGCAAGGTTCTAAATGCATGGTTGATAAGAAGCTGAAAAGAGCGAGTAACAATCAGCAATCTGTTTATAACATCCTATAATTTGAACGAAAAATGCGTCATTCAGAGATAATATTTAGTTTTCAGTTCAATCTTATGACTGAGAATGATTATTATAAAACTTGATTTATAATGTATTATTATATTTCAGTGGTCAATTTTAAAATCTAGTAAAATTAGTTGGTATGTTGTAGAAGATCTATAATGAGAAATAGGGTTTCTATGATCTATCATGGGAATCGGTTTAGGAAAATAGTGTCAATATAGAAAATCAATTTCTTTCAAGTAATGATTTTTGAGAAATTTGATTAAATTTAATTGCACTGATCCAATCATGAGAAATATTGAACGGTGACTCAACTGTGAAAGCAAGTAAATCCTCGACCTCATTTGCCAAAATCATCGGAAAAAGTTTATTCTCAAACGAGAGTTTTTTCGTGGGTGACTGAATAGAAAGAATGAGATGTTGGAAGTTGAAGTCAAAAATGTTACCATGACCACTGCATATTATTATATCAGACGTTCTAATGGTATTCATTTCATTACCCACACGTATTGCCCAGTCCGCTCACATAGTAGACTTACGCGTTCAGGTAGTTGAGTTGTAGACTACAAAAGAAAACTGTTATGTAACTATAGTAAGAGCAAACGTTTTGAAGTGTGCCTTGACATTTTATTACTTTCATAAATATTATATTTCTAGATATAAACCGAGATTTCGTAATGAGATCTAGTCGACCTATTGGCGTGTGTTGAGATGTCAGACATTTATGGGGTGTTGGTTTGAATGATAATAAAAGTTTCCTAAGATATTAAGGTCAGTAATATAATACTTTCATTGTTCGTGGATACTGTTCAACCTTATATGATCTAGCACCTTGTTTTTGCGCGAAGTTGAAAATTCTTTTGTTCAAGTTTAATAGTTCATTTAAGATTGGAGTGTGAGTTATAATGTGAGTGTAAGGTATGATTAATGGTCCAGCTTTATTTGAGAACAGTTGATTACATTTTGTTTACTTTTTTTAACGCACAAAGGACAGCAATGAGAGCACTTGGTGCTCTGGGGGTGGGAAGATTATTCAACAAATTGACCTCAAAAATCAGCGACTATATAATTGGAAGCCTTGAGAATTCAAAGCCTGAGGACGTTGTTCCTGAACTCCTTTCTCCAGCAAATCAATGCCACTTCCACGTTGAAGCTATGAGATCCAGCCGAAAAAGAGATCATTGCTCCAAGGACACGTCCTCTAGGAGTTTGGAGAATGGGCTACGTTTATTTAGTTACTTCATCAGCAATAAACTGAAAGAAAGGTAGTAATCACGGAAGCTGAACCGTAATATAGTTCTTAGCTATATCATTTTTTAAATTAACATAATTATTAGCTCTTTCAACATCGATGTTTTCAACATCGTTACAAGATGAAAATTTATGAAACATATTTGGTGGGCTGAAAGTGGCTAGTGGGTACAGATTAGGTAGTATATCAATCACCATTGCCGAGGTACAATCCGAATCTCAGGTTGATTAGTTGTCACCTGGTCATATGGGACATATATATGAATCATATATTTATCTCATATTGATCAGGATTTTAGAGTTTTAATTTAGAAAAGTTTAATGAACAGTGTTTTTGTCTTTGAACAATTTGTGTCATCGACAGAAGGATTGTTTATTTCATTTGTTATCAAAATTATTGTAGCTTCTCTTTTGTTTTTGATAACAAACGTGCTCGCTTGTGCGACTGATAAAAATATGTATTTGAAATGGCTTCATGTTTGGCATTGACTGAGTTATATATTAATACCCAAAATTTTACTTTTGTGTGTGTATGAGCTCGTTCGATAGGACTGTGAGTAAAGTCCGGCTGTTCTGGTGAAGGGGATAGATTTTGTTCTTGTTTTATAATACAGTTTTCCTGTCACAGTTCGGGCATTTTAAAGAGAATTGTATTATTAAATAGGAAGGGATCTGAACCCACTTCATTAGATCAGTTTTTTTTTATTTTTAATTAAATAATTAACGTCGTGTTTCAACCAGTGGATGCCAAAGTGGGAAGCCATTTTCATAGAGGTAGGTGACTACTGAGTCATTGTTCATAAATTTTTCATTAACCACAACAAATGAATCTTCACTACCAGCAAAGCGAGTAGCCCTTGAAATATTCATCTGTTTATTATTATTTCGTTATTTCTAATTATAATTCTAATTTTGTACAAATAATTTATTGTTTGTTTTAAATATCAAAAACCTGTACGATCTTTTCTTGTTTTTCATTTTCCCACCCTTACATATTCAGTGAAGGCACATTTTGCTTACATAGTCCACATCAACACACATATATATTTGTCTAATGCATATTGTATTTTGTTTTTCCTGATTCTTCATCTCTTCAAATCAAGATGAAAATGGACTCAGACCGCAGTGATTTTTTTCTAAACCGAATGTTGGAAATCGATTGGCCTACTGCATTATCATAATTTTCTTAGCATCATCGATGAATCAGAATAATAGGTATATTCATTTTACCGTTTAAAATGGATGGAGTTTGAAGCTATATAAGCTCATATTTCCTTAATATTGAAAGGATAGGCATCCGCTGTATAAATGCAAGTATAAAGTCAAATAATGTGAATGAGTTATAATATTATTAATTATGATGTTAATTATTTTACCGTTAACTTTTGCATCACTATTTCGCTTTGAATATATGCTCTACATCGAGAGGCACTAAAACCTAATGATCAGTGTTCCATGAACAATCAATTATTCATTATTACATCCAAGTACGGGTTGTAAAAATACGGAAATTGTCTCACTATCTCCTATCAATAAATGTGAGCATAACCAGGTTTTAGCTTGGCTAATTATATATGGAAATCTATCAAAGGTGAGCTTGGCAATTCAAATAACGGTTGGTATTACCTTCACTACTTCTTTCATAAACAGCACTTCTCTTGCTGTTTTATTGCACTTTATTCTACACCTACTATTATTATTAGCTTATTACGAGCTATGAAATAGTAGTCCAACTGCTCCATACAAAAGGAGAGATATACTTACAGACTCATAAAGCAGAATGAATTCACTGAGAAATCGTTCTTCTATTTTTCCAGAAATAGTAGCAGCAATTAAAAGAGTTGAAATATTCAAAAGATACAGGCCTAATATAGATCTATACCGAGATTTACCTGGCCTAGTCTATAAGAAATTTCTCTCTGCTTATTTTGAATAAAGGTATTTTTAAAAAGAGTGTGAATCTGCTTGTCTTTACAATAATATGTCAAATCAAATACTTTTTGAACTATTTCATCGAAGATGATACAACTAAATTTGCTCAGTGGATACAACATATTTTATTGCAGTCAGTTCTTCCATTATCTATACAAGGAGCTCCATAGAATTCTGGGAATCGCTCCAGTGTTCCATTAAATTGAACCTTGAAAGAAATGTCCCCTATGATGATGGAACTTCCTCTCAAGAGAAAATCCCATCCAAAGTAATTCCTTGTGATTGTAGTCGTAAAAAAATGATACCTTCCAGCTGAAAGCCAATTTATTAATGTTAGTATTGCTAACCATCTTTGATGAGACCAGCTTTGAGTGTCAGGAATCGATGTCCACATAAAACTCTTGCAATAGTAATATTTCATCCTATCTACTGTGGAATAAACCTGAATGCAGGAATATCTGAATGAGTGGCTACCATCTCTCAAAAACTAGTGCATCGGGAATTGATTCCAGCGAAAAACTATTGCAAACCGTAATACTTCTTACAATTATTCTACCTGTCTACAATGAATTTAACTCAAATACACAGCGAAGCCGTTACCATGAAAACTCCTGACCAGCCCTAATTCAAAGAATAGACCACCCAGCAGCCACGCAATTGTAAGTTATTGAGCAGAGAATTGAAAACTATTCAATGATAAATCATCATCGTTCAATTACTATTTGGTTGGTGCTATGGAGTGCCTGCTGGTTGCTTTGTGTGAAGCAGCAGTGCACGAATCGAGAAGCGGCGGTTTCAGGTGAAAGGTGGTAGTCTGGTTGAGCCGAGGGGTGAAGCAACAACAAACACTATTAGTTCACAACACGATCGGAAACCGGGGAACAGCCACGCATTGCGGCTGCTTCAACATCGCCCCAACATTTCAACTACAGTATTCATTCAAGAAACTTATATACTATATATATATATATATATATATATATATATATATATATATATATATATATATATATATATAGCCAATTTATTAATGTCATATATCATATATTTACTAAGAATCTACTTCTCTATCAAGAATCCTCCCGAAGCGGTCGGACGTGAGCTCGAATTATGGATGTGGAGCATGTTACTGAAAATTACCGAATGCTATGTAGAATCATTCAGTATGGGCTTTGTATGGTACAAAGTGAACTTTGTATCACAATGTTTGTATTCAAAGTTCACTTAATATAAATTAACGAAAGAATTATCAATTTAGTGTTTTTGAAATGTTTGCTACCACTAGTTAGAATCTTTTATGTTCGACCATTAATGTTAGAGAAAACACTTTTATTCAAGAAAACAGATTAGGTCTAAGGTTTGATATGAGAATTGAGGAAGTAATATTCCCATAAACAATAACAACAGGGATGAAAATACGCCAAGCTAATGGATAATAATATATTTCAAACTAATAAAAGTATACAAGAGCTATGAACAAAAACTATCTATTCAATAACTATTGTTGACTGCTGTGTAACACATACATATGGTCGTAATATTTTATTATCTTGATGCATTCATAATTGATGAGTGAGAGGTGAGAAACTGTTGGACCTTCGATTGAACTCTGCCAATATCGACCGTTGTGATGATTACTAGCCAATTTTATCACACTGTGCAAAACTGTTGAAAATTGTAAATGATGCCTGAAATATCTCCATAAGGTGGACCGTTGTTCCAGAAGAGCGCTAGGATTAAGAGATGGCAATAGGATCCGTTATGATTGGGCTGTTTGCGAGAATAAACGTCGATGATAGCTGAAAGACATTTTTGGCGAGAGTTGCACCGATAGAGTCGTCTTCGGTGGCGATTTACGGCGTGAAGGGAAGAAAGTGGTTGAGCAGAGCAGAGCAGAGCAGAGGTTGTAAATTGGTCGTGTGGCGAGGCGAAGCATTTATTGTCTCCAAGTGGAAATTTGAAAACTCGAGCAAGGCTGGGCTTAATTAGCCGGCAGCCGGATTATGCAATGCAACTGTGTCCAGTGCAGTGAAAGTCGGCGTCGCGTACTCTTGCGCGCGCACTTACTCCCGTTTTACGGCAATGTCCAGTCTTGCGGCCCAATCGCTTTGTTCAGACTTCGACTCTACTTCACAATCAGGAAAAATTCGCTCTCAAATGCCTAATTAGCTGCAACTTTGTCCTTAATCCGATCAATTCATTAACAAATTCCAGTTCTGGAGCTGGTGAAATACGAGTCACTAAACGGTGTAGCCTAACAAGATTGGGAAATTAGACGAAGATCGAAAGTTGAATAAATATTGGCTTCTCGAAAACACCTGCTACTTGAGAAATGATTGTTTGAGGACTTCTTCATTATTTCATTGAAACAGCTAAATTTGTGTATGCCAGATAATTTAAACTCAACTGGATTTCAATGAACATAATGATACTCGCGTAGTAGCTCGTATGAGGCATGAATATGACATCACTCTTTGAGAAAATACTTAGCTCCTTGTTCACAGAATGGATATGGAAATACTGAGTAACCAAGAGAAATATTTACATTTTAGAAATTAGAAAACAATTTTTATTTTTTAAGATAATTAAGATTAACCAAATCTTATACTTCAGATTTATTTTTTAAGATTGAGTAAAATAGTTGTGAGTATATGACATTCACTTGACGTAGAAAAAATTATGTCAGGAAGTTAACATCTTTCTTCCCTGAAGCAATTCTCTATTCTGTCCAGTAAGCTCTTCCACACTCATTCTGGTGTATCCTAAGTGATCAACACCACCACAGTACGATTTCAAGTCGTCTGAAGTACGGGGTTTATGTCGATAAATTTGCTCTTTCAAATGTCACCACTTATAAAAATCACTTTAGATGACTTGAAAGCAGCGATACTTACTGAGGTGGCGTCGATCTGATGATTCACTGGAACTAGTGTGGAAGAGCTTCCTGAACAGAATAGAAAATTGCCTTAGGGAAGAAGGACGTCACCCTCCTGACATATTTTTTTCTACGAAAAGTAAAATAATGTCATATACTTATTTTACTCAAGTTGAATGAATAGTATCTTAAAAATATTTTTATTTCTTAAATTTAAATGTTTTTCGTGGTGTCATATGTGATCAGATGAAAATTGTACAAGAGGGTGAGAAAATCACATAATCAGATTGAGGCACCGAGATGGACAAAAGCCACAACAATAATTTCGCTGCAACAACAATAAATGAATATGCATATGCACCTATATGAGCACATCTGTTTCAATCAAACGATAATTTTTATTGCCTCCGTTACACTTTCGGAATTTACCGTAAAAAATAAAGTAACTCTATTCACTAGAACAATAATAGTCCCTCAGATTTTCATCATTTACTTTGCTGGAGATTTATATAATTGCCTGTTGTTGAAGATGATCAGTTGTTATACTACTTATTACTCTATTCGCTCGATAATGAAAGCTGTGACCTGTGAAGTGTTTGATATAGAACAAGTTGTCGACCAGGAAAAAACGCCAAGTGACCTACTCCAACATCACTCAATGGAGAAATAATGCGCAACAAATAGTGAGGACAGATAATGCAAATTATAATCCCACGAGACTTGCACGTAATAGTACTCAGAGAACACTGAGAAGTGCCAGCTGTGGTTGATTGCACTCCTACTCCAAGACTATTGATTCTATCAAGACTATTGTCCTATCGATTCTCGAGATTGATCATAGTTCAATGTCTGCACTCAGCACTGCCAGCTGCTCGATCTGCTCTGATGAACAAGTGCGTGGTCAAGTTATACAACGAGTAATGATACGTCTTCTATTCTCATAGATAACTATGATTTGAAACTGTATCCTCAAACAAGGTTTATTATTGGAAGGAAACCAGGAAATAATGGTTTCGCCAGGTTCTTTAATTGAGATTTTTCAAATGCAAAGATTAGTGACGTGTGCTAGAGATTCTTCTGGAAGGATAACTGCTCCCAATCATCCTTGTAAAGTTTCCAATCTGTTATATGCTTTACTGAGATCACTTCCTGGTTCGATCCTCTCCTCTAACTCTGAATGTATCCTCCTAACAATGTATCCTCTGAATGTACTCCTCTTACTCCTGACAAATTATCTTCATACATTCATTCATTCACCTTCGTAAAAGTTTAGACTTATGAGATCAGCTTGCAAAGAATTTTGATCAAATTAGATAATCTCGTGAAGGCTTGCAAACTCAATCAATTCCTCTCCAAAATATTCCTGTTCATTAAAAAAATATGTTACAGTATCTTGAATTCAAATTCAAATCTGATAAATTATGGATTTTTGAATCAAATTGAATCATTTTCAACACAGGTAATTCTAATATTTGGTACTCTTTGATCTACTTTCAGCAGCTAAACACATAGCTAGTTGGGCCAGTAAGCGTTGGGAAAGAGAAACTTGTGATTTAGAATGCTAAGTTGAACTTAATGTGCCAATAAGAGCGTTGTCATTGTTTACAGGGGCATCTCTTTATTTGTAGCCTTCAACTTATTTTCAACAACCTGCAATTTCAGCTACTTAGGCTAAACGTTTCGAGCGGTAAATCACTACTTGCAAGTGAGAGTGAAGAGAAGATAAGAACGAATAATAATTGTGATTAGAACTACTTTCAGTCCGGGTCTGAGATAAGACCAGGCATTGAAACATCTTGTACTGAATATGTGCTACAGTAATGCAAGTAACCTTTTTCTAGACAGCTTAAGGTTCAATTGAGAATCGTTTCAGTATTTAAGCCTATTATGTGGCATCATTCAAGCGGCTCATTGAAGACTGTATTGGGGAGCAGGTATACGTGTTCTCAAATAGGAGGCGTTATTACTGCAATGAAATCAGCCTATCTCTAGTACGCATCTCTATTTAATGCGCCAGAAGTGAATGTCGACCTCAGTTTCTCTATGCCAGGTTGACCGACCGATTAATTGCACTCTCTGCATTATGTTGAATAGGCCAAACCGATACGCTACAGCAAACAATCTATTCAACTATGATTGATCATTTGGTTGGCCCGTCAGAGGACTTGAATGCAGACAGCAGTGCTGCCTGTTGCGTCTTCTCACACAAAAACACTCTTCGGCAATAATCATCAGCTCCATTGGCTTTCATCGCTCTGAAATTGGGAAGCAGCTAACTGCAACTAACGCTTCAAATCATTATATTATGTGATTATATCCAAGCCATTCTCTCCGTGAACTCCTATTGACTCTACTTGAAATGAAGTATTGAACCGAAACTCTTATTAACACTACTTTATTATGATTGAGCTCACCCTGACATATTTAAGATTGAGATCCACCATTATTTGATGTGATTATAATTATTGTCAGTGAATTCAACCAAACCATCTCAGGACATGATACAGAATTTGAGAGAAGGTTTGAAGGATTAGGATGAGGAAAAGGGAGGTTGGAGAGCTTCTATGAAACACATATAATTTCTCATTCTCCATATCTTCTCATTGTTTATTCTTTGTAGGTACTTCCTTCTTTATCTACATACTGAGGACTGAGGATTTTGTGGGATACTCACTATTGATCATGGTCTTGAAATCAAGCAGTAGCCTCTTGGGTCATGAACTTACTTACAACTACTTCTTGTAATAGTACACAAACATTTGAAATAGGTTGGTTGGTGGCATCCTGGCATTTTCAACTTTTGGCGGCTCTTCAACTCTGAAGCTTATGGTGAATGTATTGAATCGGAATAAATTTGCATTCCTAGCATTATTTACCTGACTGAGGGGCAGATAAGAGTCTAATCGATCTTCTTATTATACGATACCTGTACCTCCAATTCAAGCATATAGTTATTTGCATTCAAACAGCTACATAATTGAACATCGATATTTAATTTACTGCAACAAACATTAACATAGTATTCGTATTTCGCAATCAAAGTACAATTTATTAAATTGAGTCTTTAAGTTTATCTTGGGAATGTTAATGTTACAATTCACGAAGTTATTCTCCTGTTTCAATGCAGTGGGTGTATAATAATAGAAATGTCGAGAAAGGCGCGCTACTGACTTTATAATTTTCATTAGTTTGCAAGTGCTACATATTCCTGCTAGATAATAGATAGTACTAGCAGGACAAGTATAAGCATGCAAACAGTGACACAAGAACTACATGTAGCTGTTGATTACTATGCAGGCTAGTAGGAACTGGTTATGACCAAAATTGTTGGAGGGTTACATAACGAACTTATTAGTTCTCAATAGCCTATAAACTCTGGTCAGCAAGACGTTTATACGAATGTTTATATTTTGGAACAAGATAGAACATTCCAATTAAAGGAACGGTAATGTTTAAAGAATAAGTTATCCAATTAGTGAATTGATGATAATCACATCAATGATAATGCCTATTCCTCAAATTCACTTATTGCAGCAACGCTTACCCATGCTCATTGCGATTTTATTAGTCATTTTTATTATACATCTTTAGCAATAATAGATATTATAGTTAGTCAATGTATTTTTCTCCAAATTCGTGTACGAAACCGTGATCTAGTTGGAGAAGGATATCTTGAAGAGTGAATTTATGTGATATGTGGAATAACAGTATCGCGATCACCTGTGAATGCTATCAGTGACACGTCAGAACTAGATAATAAATTAGCCAGTGTTACAAATAAGGACAGAGCAACATCGATCAGAGAAAGTGTGGATAACACACGACTCTAGCCACTGTCCATGCCCCATGCCATATGCCCACCGCACACCGTACACTCTCAATCAAACCCGTCTCATAAAATCGCGAGAGCGCTCAACGGAACGTAAACAGATTTTTGCAAATTGTCCAACGAAGTACCGATACTCAGTTATAGTTTATGCAGTTTTAGTTGGCTTGAGGCACTTGGCTGAATCAATTTACTGTGGATACGAAACGAATCCTGTTACTCCATATTTTCGGACTACTGCCAACTGCCAAGCTTTGTGGTCTGGTGGTTACGTTTCATGACTACTGATCATGCAGTTCCGGGCTTTAATAAAACCACTACATTACAGTAGTACCTGAGTATGGTCTATGATTATACTAGACTATTACATAGAACACCAGCAAGGCCCTAGCCTTAGTGGTTGCAAGTGGTCCTGAAACTCGTACTACTTCGAATCCAGACTTCACTGTCATTAAAACATGAATATGGTTTTGAGAAGCTATTGAGTTCCATTCCTAATAAAATTTCGAAATGACCCAAATGTGAGGCCTACACATTTCAGGCCTTGCGGTTTTGAACCATGCTGAGAAAATTTCATAGATGAAAATGACACACCTGAGCTTAACAATCGATGATGATCAATTCCTAATGTTAGATTTTGCATCACTAGCTTTATTATCATGTTGCTATCGTTAAATACCTTCACGTACAAATTAGGCTTTAATCTTAGATATGGGTAATAATGGTTTGGAACCCACATTTCATTGGATATCTATGATGTCTGTTTCAGATGAGATAATGAGAATGCTAAGTGGACAAGGTAGAGCTGAAAATTTGTGGTAAGTCCATCAATAAAATACATGCACTGATGCTGTGATTACATTTTGATTATAAAAACATCGATTTTAATTCTTGATTGGCTCTAGAGACTTCATTAAACTCATTTTATTCTGATTTTATTCTCATTTTATCCATAATAGTCCATCAATAAAATACATGCATTGATGCATTACATGCATTAAAATCACATGATTACATTGTGATTATAAAAACATCGATTTCAATTCTTGATTGGCTCTATAGGGACTTCATTATTGATAAATAAAATTCTTGATTGGCTCTAGGGACTTCATTAAACTCATTTTATTCTGGGGAATTTGACACCCTCATGACTCTTTCATAGTAAAATTGCACATAGCAAGATCAGCTACTTTGAATAGGTAGGCTACTTGTTTTAGCTTATCAGCTTTGAACAGCTTGAATAAGTTTCCCACCTGTGTAGAAGGCTATTCTACTGATCCTAGATTAAAATTGAACGGTTGACGAAAACCATCATTAATGGATCATCTTTAAATTAGAGGACCTTAATTATGATTATAGTACTCTACATATAAATTGTAGGTTGTCATAACTATTTCAAAGGTCTGGGTAGAATGAGAATTCATGAGTTGTCGTGCACGAAAGTTGAGTTGACAAACAACTAACTGGACAGCAGCCAATGAGAGGGTCAGTAAGTCAGGGAGGAACGTTCCGTACGTCACGTGATGATACAGTAGAGCTGACCACAAAAGTCACATCACTTCCTGCTACACGGACTCATGAGACTTTCACCCATTGATAGACGACTGGTCTCTTCTTAGGTCAAGTTTGTTTTTCCAATGAGCCTCACCTGTTCTTCTCACTCATTGTTTTCCCTTGCAATCGAACAAGTTCAATGCTGTTATAGCTCATCAAACGAAATTAATTATTATGGAGGTGAATGAATCGATCTCACTTTCAAAACGGAATTGGCGGCTACTTCCATGCCTAAATGTTACGTATATTCTCATGAATATGCAATGTGTGACTGATTCTTGTAGAATAATAGTGTAATACGGTAATTGGAAATCTTTTGCAATTTCTTTGCCGTAATCTGAGTAAGGATAATTGCCGAAATAAAATTCGAAGATAACCACTTTCTTTCCTTTCACATTTCTTTTCCTATCTCAGCAATAATTTCACATTCCTCTCCTGTTTTTGAGTCTCGAATTTTGAGGAATACTTTCCCATAATAATGGATGATCTATTCGGATTTAGATTTTCACATAATTTTTTTCATAGATAGGAGTATCGAATATGAATTTTAGAATGTGGATCAAAAAATACTGATAAGGAAGCTTCTCATACTGTTACTTCTATATTTAATGGATGTAAGCTCTATAATGTATAATAATATTTACAAGATATCAAATTATGATAATGATTTTATCAGTAAATGGATCTCAAATGAATACAGGTCCAAAACCTTGTTTGCTCATTTACCGATCGAAATTTTAATTGATTAAATGTATATTCGCCAATACTGCAATTGCCATAACTTCCGAATTGGAATAAATTGTATTCCCTATCTTATAAGTGTGTCACCAATTCGAAAGCTATAACAAATAGAGTATAGTTAGATTGAAGACGGTTTAACATATGAGAGATTGTGGGCATTTCTTCAGAATAGATACAGAACAGATTACATATGGATTCGGAATGGAATGTATAAGCTCAATGAAGGTACACAGAAGCTTCATGTTCCATTTGGGAAATTGATTGTATTGATGAACAGTAATATAATTATTATTTACCTTCCAGCAGATCCGAAGAATATCACGTAAAATTGCAGTTATTGCAGCTTGGATATATGTGGCCCAAGAATAGAATTAGAGAAGTAATAATTCTGCTCACTTATCCAATGGAAGAATTACCCATCCTATCTATCACTGCTTGATTCTCTCAAAGTATAATATATCGTCAACAATCATAATTGTATTGTCGGAAGTGTAAAAATATCAATTGGATAAGAGTAGGGTAGAAAAAAATATGTTGTGGAAACAGTAATACAGAACAGACGTTCAAACCTTGATTGACAGCCACTCTGCACTAGATCCTAGTTCTCACCTGTAACCAAAAGCAAAATTTTCTTGTTAATTAATTGTCCCTCAAATACTTCTTATTCTTATTGATATTGTGAAATAATTGTTTATCTAAAGTACGTGTCACAGCTACAAAATAAATACTATTATTAACATAATAGAAACTTGTATACTCCTTTTTAAAGTTCATTACATGAGACTGCTTACGAAATAACACATTTGAAAGTATCTCAACCAGAGATGATTGTATTTGTTGACAGATGAAGGATGTTACTTCTCCTAATGAGAGATGAATAACACGCTATCACTAATCTCTTCTCTTAAGTAAGAGCTGTCTGTTGTTGGTTCTATTCATTCATCTTTGCATCAAGTCACAGGCAACAAAGCAGCTCATTTTTCACATGAAAAGAAAATAATGCATTGTTTGTCCTTGAGCTGTGTAGGAGCTATAGAGAAACTAAGCGGATCAGGATATGCAAAAAGTATAAAATTCAATGTAGGCGTAGCTTTAACTCCAACTAATAATCCAGAAATCATCTGCATTTAATGCGGCTAGTAATCTTCTTTGGGAATGGGACAGTGTTTTTAAATTTTTGCAGTAGTAAATCGAAATTCTTACTGTATCATGTAAATATCATGAGTAATATTCCGATGGGTTTAACAGAGTTTTATAAAACAGCAATAAACTAGAAATGCTGTGACGATTTCGCCGTATCTCGTATATTGAAAGGAAATTTTCTGTTCTAACACCGCCTATTCAAATAACAAGCATTAAAACTTTATCCTCATTTGGGAAAGTTGTAGGGTTGAGCCGGGAGAATTGGAAAAATATTAGTTTGTATTCCTAACTGAAGAAATTTTCCTTATGCTTGTATGTCATTCAATGGAGATATCTTTATATATAAAAGCGAAATGGCACTCACTCACTGACTGACTCACTCACTCACTCACTCGCAGAACTAAAAATCTACCGGACCAAAAACGTTCAAATTTGGTAGGTATGTTTAGTTGGCCCTTTAGAGGCGCACTAAGAAATCTTTTGGCAATATTTTAACTCTAAGGGTGGTTTTTAAGGGTTTAAAGTTAGTCTATTGGCATGTATTTCATCATTTTTCTGGGACCAAAATTTCACAATATCCTTCCTGAGGAAATAAGGAAACTGAAAATTTGCAAACAATTCATCCGTAAAACGAAGTGTTGGCTATGGCTTCATTCACCTTTGGAAATTGAAAATTTCTTCAGAGTGGTAAGCTAAGTAAATAAATTGTCATAAAACCTTAACATTCTTCTTCTTCTTCTCTCTTCTGTCTTAAATTCTTTTTTCTGCCTTGAAATACCTATTGGTCGATTTATAGGTGGTGGCTTCCTCCCTACTGTTCACATGAAGTTTATATCACTATGAGATATATGTAATGAGGAGAATGCTCTGATGTGTCAATTGTCGAATATTGATGACTGTGTGAATGCGTGTGTGTATGTGTCTTATCGTTTTCATATGTCCCATTATTCAAGCTCCTATTCACGGACAAGGGCTTTGCGGAAGCTCTTTTGTGAATAGTATTTTTGTTTGCATCGGGTCTCACATAAAATGTTAAGGTTCATTTCCATCATCAGTTACATTATTCCAAAATGTTGATATGAGTTATGTACTTATAAGTTTAAAGTTTATTTCTACTGTATTATTGATAAATTATGATATAGTGCCAAATTAACCTTTCAGAAGTGCTTAGTATCTTTAAATTGTTAGTTATAGGTATCTGATGAGATGTTTTTTATTTTGTTGTATTGCTGATGTAAACAATAAAACTTGAAACTTGAAACTTGTATATTCTTCTTATTCTCTTAATTATAATATTGAAAAATGTCCATACCATATGTTAATATAGAACTATAATCTAGAGAGAGTACCTCTTTGAAACAGTTGTCAACTGGTAACTAAATTAATAATTTTGTCAGATTGGCATTAAGTTGAGTTGACTTTGTTAGGTTTGTACCAAGTTGAATATTGAAATGCATTTATCGTGGAAACATTGATTGGGCACTGCTACTTCAATCAGAGCTATTCCTGGGAATATTATATTACTAGCCATCAGGCTCGCTTCGCTCGCCATATCCGTTTAGCCAGACGTTTAGTCTGGACACCCAACTGGATCGTCCTAACATATGATAAAAATGCTCAAATGAAAAATGCAGGCGAGCGAAGCGATCTTATTCTTGGACGATCCAGTCGGGGGTCCAGGGGGCGGAGCCCCCTGCCTAGACGGATATGGCAAGCGAAGCGAGCCTGACGGCTAGTAAAATATATGATCATCATTTCATAAATATATATATCATTCCATCAAAAATAAAATCTTAGAAGTCACATATTATAAATAGCTTACATAGCCCCGACTTCATGTGAATAGTAGAGAATACAATGTAAAAATCAGAACTTGCCTGGGAAAATTAGCAAAACATTAGTTTACGAAAAATTAGCATTGAAGCATTGAAGAATGTACAAAGATTGAAACAAATGTCAAGATGCTTTTGATGAAATAAAGAATAGTCAGGTCAACTACTGTTTTCTCTAAATCTCAACAAACATCTTATAAGATAGTCTTTCAAGAACTAGATTTACTATTTATTAAAAGTTATACTCGTATCACGCATTCTACCACCTACAGCATATTGCATATAGTATATTGTATACTATATAGTATATACTGTACTAGCAAGAACCCGTGCTTCGCAAGGATCTATTCTAAAACTTGACAAAATGAAAACTTGACGTAATGAAATTTTGAAGAATTGAGAATAGGCCTATAACCATCCTTGGTTAATTAAGAATCTATAAGCAAAATTTCAAGTTAATTAGTCCAGTAGTTCAGACGTGATGATGCGTCAAACATAATTTTCCTATCCCGCACGTGCATAAGCCAGCTCTTTACTTAATATAATTATTATAGATATAGTTAACGACTGCAAGAGATAGGACTGTGGAACAGAATAGTGGTGAAACTATGATAGCGCCAGAAGTGTCTCAAACACAACAGTAGGTACTACATGAACTTTTTGAAAGTGATTTGAAAAAATGTCAAAACAACAGAACTGAATCCTTATCATTCTACCTTCATTTAGAGAGGCTTTTGTTTGAGCCAAATGGAAATCTATTTATTAAAAAATTAATGTCTGATTGTATGTTTGTTTGTTCCCTGTAGACTTGAAAAGTACTTGACATAACGGCATGAAACTTTGGGAATATGTTGTGTGAATATTGGGGATGGTTTCTGAACAGAAATTTTAATAGGGGGGCTAATAATAATTATTTATTAATACATTTTACAGACATATGTTTTCGAAATTTTCGGCCGAGCGGCTACTGAAGAACGAAAAGATGATCATGATTCAAGATCATATTGTGATAATATGATTTAGCATCTAAAGTTACCAGCTGTAATAAACATATCACCCTGTGATAAATTATTGTGTACTGGTATTAAAACGGTAGTTTGGAGTTGAAGTGTAGTCGATTGGTACCAGCTGTTGATAATGGTTCCTTAGAAGACCTATACAAATAATTATTATCACTCCCCTATCATTGAGAAACTGGAAAATGTTGAAAAAAATTATTCACCTGATGAAAGAGAGTATATATATATATATATTATATATATATATATATATAGATATATATATATATATATATATATATATATATATATATATATATATATATATATTGTATAGTATATATGTATAGTATTCATATCGCATTCATAAATTACTGAAGAATGAAAGAATAATTCACAATTTTTTGAATTTAGCTTAGCTTATATTCATCCTAAAATGGAAAGAATATGGAATTCTGTGTGATTCATCGTACATCGCATATTTCCTGGACCATATATCGACAATCTACAGCTATGAAAACATTGAATATTTTTCTTTGAACCCCTGATGTAACCTTTTTTTTAATTGAAAACTTTACTGATAGATATTACTACCAATTGATTGAGAAGAATAATATGTTTTCGGAATAATGAATGCTGCATGACTAAGCACATAGGAAGTCCGTATTGAGATGTAAATGAACATGTTGATTTTCAGATAAATTTCATGATTCACCAAATAAAGTCAAGTGTAACATGAGATACATTGGCGGTGCGAAGTTCGCTGGGTAAGCTAGTTGTAAATTAAGCTTTATTATTAATAGACACCGCTGAAAAAGACAGGCTCAATCACCAGGAATACTATAAATCTGTCAGTTTGTCGGGGCTTAGCCTTTTAGTATAGGTAGAAGAAGAAGAAGAAGAAGAAGAAGAAGAAGAGAAGGAAGGAGAAGAGGAGTAAGAAGAAGAAGCAGTAGAAGAAGAAAAAAAAGAAGAAGAAGATAGATTATTATGTTGCTTTGGCCTGTGATCTGTATAAATGTCCTGTAACAACTAAAGGTGCGTCCACACATGCCGAACCGAACCTCGAACCGCGCAGCAAACCGTGCATTCCTCCGAACATCTTGCCTTTCAACGAACATGAGCATATGTTTCATAATGTTAAAAATCAGCTGTTAATCATTCGCCGTACCGTACTCCGAACCATTCGCCGTGCCGCTTGCCTCTGTTCTAACTGCTCGCCTCACCTCACTCAGAACGCTGAACTTTTCAGCCAATCAGAGCCCTCGATACAATTCGCCGTGCAGCTCGCTCCACAATATTTTGGCTATCCATCACAAGTGGAAAACATAAGAACATGAATACAGAAGTATGGGCAATTTTTTATTTGATTAAATTCATGTTTTGAAGAATTCATTGTTACGAATGATAAATTGATAGGAGCTTATAAATATTTTCTAATTCAAATGAAATAACTTCTGAAAAAAATAATAATTGGATAAATACCAATATTGAATTATTGTTGATCAAGAACTCAGTACATCGACAATTCATTCAACTAATTCTGTATTGATGAAATTATAATAATTTTCTCTATTGATAATCAATTCCATCAACTAATCATCAACTAACTGAAAAAAGTACTTCAATTTCCATGAATTTATTAATAGAATTATATAAATCTAAAGTGTAGGTCATATCTAAATTCACAAAGAGTTCGATTCTTGTTGGCAAGATAGATGTTATTCAATGCAGAAATCATTGTTATTTTACTAAAAGATAGGATAAAATGAATAGTTCTTTTTCAGGTGGAGTTTTGACAACCAACAAAACTCATTTTTCATTTGAAGAAATAATATCAAAAAGGTGCATAGGACTTTTTTGTTCAGCTTGCCAAAATACCCCTCATTTCAATATTAAAATTTTCGTCTGATTGTACAGTGAGTCAATCATTCTATCAAGGCTTAAATAATTTTGAAATTTTAATTAAATAAAAATGGTAGAGAATAATTATCATGTAGATATCAACACCTTTATTTAAAGACATATTAAGTGCATGCGTTTTCATATTGCCGATACAGCATTGATAAAACTGTAGACGTTTATTCAGCAGTCTCAAAAAATAGTTCTAGCTGAAAAATTGATAGTACATGCCACGTGTTGGCTATAAATTCCATCAGGAAAACGGAGTTCAAAACTATGGTTTTCCTAAACATATGTTTTTGAGATAATTTCTTTGATGCAGCTGTTTCACATTCACCATTATAAATTATACAGAGTTTGTGAAAATAAAAATATTTTATTGATTACCAAAACAATATTATTATTATATTAATGATAATAATTAATTATTAAAACAATACTTTCATTATATCAATAATAATAATTTTATTGAACATATTTATCAATATTATCAGAACAATTATTATTGAGGTTGAGTGGAATCAGGTAGAAAGCAATAATAGAACACATGTTCTTTTTTGAATTTCTATCATATTATTTTGTTATTTCCAATGATTACAACATATGTTAGAATATCACATGTCAATAAATAGATATTATCTCATTTCCATATGGCACTCACTTACCATGTTCATAACCTTACTTAATAGGATCCTTTTTCATCCTTTGAAACCCTTAGAGGCAAAATATCTAGAAATCCGTTCTTAGTGCGCGTCTAGCATGTTTGAAGAATATTTTTGCAAAGTTTCAAGTCTGTAGGACAATTAGTTTGAGCTGTAGTGTGATTTTACATCAAAATTTTCGAAAAATGCCCTCTCCTGGACCCCCCTGTGCTCCTGATCGAAATTTTTCTGCATAGATCTAATTTTTTTTCGTAGCTGAACAAAAAAGTTCCTCATGACTTTGCTGTGCAATGAGCGGTTAAAAAGTACAAAATTTTGGGGGGCCCCAGCTCCCTCAGGGGGGCAAATTTCTGAGAATCCTTTCTTAGTGGATGTTTTCAGGCTACCATAAACAATCGTGCAAAATTTCAAGTTTTTAGGCTCAGTAGTTTGGGCTGTGGTGTGATTTCAGTCTGTAGGGGCTTAGCCTTTTATAAGTATAGAGAAGAAGATAGTATATAGTAATAGTATATTGTTCATTCATACAGTTCGGTTATGATATAACTCATCTCAGTGACGATCTGTCTCATTGAGTTTCAATCTGAATCTCCTTTATTTCTGGTTCGATATTATTCAATAGTATCTATTGTGCGCATCGATATTTTCTCGAAGGTGTGATGTTTACTTAATCGATGAAAGTAGAAATGGTTTGGTTGCGTTCGAACTGAACTGGTTGCGTGCATTGGAGAGCTCGACAGATTGGAAAAGTGAACTCAGTTTGCAGTGATATTGGGCCAACTATTTTCGGGTGGGATGCTGGCGCTCTGATTAGCAGCCGACCGCCGCCGACTCCTTCAGTGGAGTTCACTTCAAACTGCCAGTATTAGTACAATATTAGTCCAGCGTTGGTAGTATTTGTAAGTAATGCTGACAGTATCCCACTATAGGAAGTTGGCCAATTGCAGAGCAGAGGATGTCTTGCCATTCTTCAATGAAATTAACAAATATCTAGGTCATTGCACAATTAGCGCTCGAATATTATACAACTAAATAGGAAAAATGTTGTGATAGTGTAATGAATGTTGAACGTTCCAATTTATCAGCGTTTCCGTTGCTCAAACACCATTTAAGCTGATTGATTAATCAATTACCACTGATCATTTGAACCAACACGGCAACATTGGAAAGTATTCATTCAAATTGAAGTGACTGAGATATTTTTGAACTAATTTTACCGTAAAAGTAAATTCGTAACTATCTTCTATGCACCTCCTATTATGGTACACATGTCGAACATAATGGTTTTTGAGTGTATTTCAATTCAAAATAATATTTTTGAATTCAATTACTATACAATAAAAATAAAACTTTGGACATTATTTTTAATAGGATATTTATACAAACTGGGATTTGAATAGATACTCGAATAAATAGATACGAATAACGAATAAATACTCGTTGGTTGAATCTTCAATACTTGAAAATTTGTCAAAAAACTTTGACGACATCATTAAGTATAATATATGGAGATTTTTTTTAGTTTGTTAAATGTATTAATTCATAAGTATTTGTAAGGTTGAAGTAAGAACCAGAAGAATTTCCACAACATTGAACTTTTTGAAAACTATCTGTCCTATCCTATTTGTGTTATTACAGGCTTGATAAGCAGCAAGAAAATTAATACCTGACCAAGAAGCTTGCTTGATTTATAGCTTGCTTATATCATGATGTAAATAACTTGTAGAATGGTTTATTCCTTCCTAGTTTTGAGTTACAAGCAGTTTTGATTATACAGGGATTAAATAAACTGGGCAGCTATTTATGAAATACATATTATTTCAGTAAGAGAATCCACTTGGATTTCACGAATTTTGTCCCTCTCAATAAATTTTAGTCATTTCATTGGCGACATGCTGTGATTTTATCAAAATTGAAATATGGAGCTATTAATTCCATCGAGTTAAGTTAGTAAATATAGGAAGATTGATGCTGTTTTGAATGTTATAAAGTTGAAAATATAAAGAACATAATTTTACTCAAATGAAGAAGTAGCCTAGTCAGTCTATGATGTTGAGAATATCAATTACCTGTCATGATAATGCAAAATAAAATAGACAATGCTAGCAAATCAAGAATTATTGATTGATTGATTAGAGACGGCGACAGCAGATTCTCCTATTTTGAAAAAAACTCTCACGTGATTATGAAAATGACATCAGCTTCTATGTATCAAATGAATCATTAAATTTTGCAAAACATGAAATGAAAATAACAGACAACAGACTAACTTTGATAGACTCTTCGAACGTAAAAGCTCTTTAAAAACACATAAAGTCTGAGAAGACCCCTTTCTCACCGAAAAGGAAATATCTATACCTCTTTTGTTTGTTTAGAACGGTAATAATGTAGGCCTAGAGTAGCCGTGCTAATGAAACGTACTAATTATTAATATTTTTCACAATAAAGCTGGGTTTACACTAAAGTTATTAACAAAATGATAATAACATAATCCTTATAGATTCTAAGAGATTGAATATAACTTATTATACACATGATGAACATATGTGTTTGTCAAGCTCCGTGATAATAACATAATCCTTATAGATTCTAAGAGATTGAATATAACTTATTATACACATGATGAACATATGTGTTTGTCAAGCTCCGTTCAATCTAATAGAATCTATAAGGATTATGTTATTAACATTTTGTTAATAACTTTGGTGTAAACCCAGCTTAACTCTACGAAAAGATGATCAGATCAGTTCAAAATCGAGTGGTTGGTAAGTCAAATCATACATCACTTGACGACCTACTTTCAATAGGGTGTAACCGGATTTTTTACAAAGTTGTCATCGTCTAAAAATGACTTCTCCGGTTAGCCTTCTCCAAATGTCATCTTCACAAGTGACCATAAATTCGCATTGAAGTCCTTTTTTAAGAATTTGATAAAGAAGATCAAGGAGGAAAGAAGACACTTCGAATTATTCAATAGCCTTCGAATGACATTTTTTATCGGACCATCATCAAAGCTCTCCACGATGAATGTCATGTTCTGTTTTGAACTCGTTTGAGAAATTTCTCCAAGATTCATCTAACCGGCAAAATTCAAGGTTCACTGTGACTGTGAGTCAAGTGGTGGGAAGATTCTGAATTTTATTTTTGTTACTAGTTGCTTGCGGTATAAATTTCAAAAGAATTCACAAGATTCAAACAAACAGTTAATAATAATAACTGAGTGGAATCACTCCAGATCAGATGTTTAGTACATGACAAATTAAACGTAGCCTATGTTACTATGTGAAATGAGCTTCGACTAGAAGACTTCTAGTGATTAAAAAATCTAAACAAACTACATCGAAAAGATTTACATGTGTCATTCTATCAAACAATACAATTATCACAAAGATCAATCAATAATTGAAGATTTTAAGATGAAATTTTAACAAATTTTTATTTTGTAGAATGCTTTCCATGTATTTATCTTAATTTGGAAAAATCGCCCAACATCTTTGCATGAAGTGTAAATTTAGTAATTCTAGGATCATTTGTGATACTGAATTTCATTCTAAGACTTGAATAGCATGATTTGTTGAAAAGCGCGTCACCAAAATCAAAGTCTTGGAGAATCAGAATTTTGCACGAAAACTCTGTGCATGCTGTAGTATGAGCTTACATCTTCAGGTATTAGAATTATCACACACGACCATGTCGAACGTTTTGTTGTTGGCTCTGTCGTCCAGGAACAAAACTTTTGCGGAAGAAAGGTGTAAGGAGAAAGAAGCGAGTGAAAAGAAAGCAGAAGTCACGTTGATCCTCTTTATAAACGGTGTCTGATCCTCGCATCGTGCCCCACGACTGGCATGGTTCCTGTCCTTCCTCGATCACTCACTGATATCCTCATGATGAACTCCTGCCATCTAAATTCGCGCACCAACACATCCAAGTCATTGGATGCACAATCAGCACCGAATGCTATTCAGCTGTCTATCAGTTGTATCTGAGCACCCACCCACACCCACAAAAATTCAGTTGAGTAATAACTGCAACATCATTATGAAATCTTCATTACACAAGTGAGGAAGTAGCAATGCAGCCAAGCTCGCTGAGTCACTTCACTGACAAATAGGTGTTGGTTTTCGTCTCTCGAATTCAACTTTGAACTTTGCTCATGTATCTTAGGTGTTTATCGGGTTAACGACAATGTCTTAATAACACTTTATTGTATTTCGTACAAACACATTTCAATGTATTGAGCGATGTAGCTCTAGAAAGTTCAAAATTGAAGTTGAATTATAAATAAATAGACAGTTCTGCTTTGTTTATTATTTTTTGTCTCGAACAATATTTTTGTACACGAAAAGCCTGGGGTTGGATACTGGAAAAATGTATGATTATATAAGAGCAAATTAGGTATAGATTCCACTGTATTCTATGATCCTTAACACTTTTTAAATTGATTGGAACGGAATTAAAAGATATTTATAGATTCCAATAATTTTTTTTAAAGAATTAAAGATTCCACTGTACTCTATGATGCTTACATTTTTTTAAAACTGATTTGAACAGAATCGAAGGAAGTGTTTGCTGCTTGAGAATTGGAAAAAGTAACAGAATTATCAATTTAAAACGTTGAAGATTGTTATGTAAAGGTAAAAAAGAACCAACTTGTTTACCTGGAGGTAAAAATGAGGTTTGGTCTATGAACTGCCTAGAAGTGAGCACAAGTGATTGCATGTCAAAAGTTTAAAAAATTGAATGATATAAACATGTAAATCAGATTATACGAATATTTCCTTGATATTTGAAGTGAGAAAAATGTCAAGGTCAATGTTATTCCAACCCATGGCGATGTTTCAGGAAAAGATGCAAACCTGTTTTTCAAATTGAATTATAAATATAATATCAATCATATTTTATAATATGTACCGTACATAGTTTTACATTAAAAACGATAGTTTTATGATTACAAGAAAACGATAGCTTATGATCGGTAACATAAGACTGATAACAATTATTGAATATCAAAACAATTTTGGGGTTATTGTCCTGAAAGGCTTCTAAGCTGTGGTGGACACTAGTTTGAATATAGTAAATAGGTCTATTTTTGAGTTGTACTTCATACATACTGTTGTACTTTGAGGGCATACTTTTTACTTGAGGTATAACCTTAAGTAAACCTTAAGTAAGTTACCCTTCTAATTGACCCTCTTATGCAATTGATAATTTGCCACAATCATGTATTACAAAATAGAAGGTTTTGGCAAGAATATGTGAGTGTTATTTTGATGAAATACACATGTAGCTTTAACAGATGCTCATTACAACATATCAAGTGGATAAATCGCACCTATTTATGCACCTTTCGCCGTCCTTATTGAGATTAAAACCAAATGGAAGGATATCTTGCCACATGCGTGCAAATTGCAGTACCAATATGCGTGAATGCAACACTTTGCTCCGTTTTATTGCTTGCAGTGAAGTACTCCGTGAAGAGCCTCTGTAGCCTTCCTCTAGATATGATCATTATGTTCAGCTAACGATCTGAAACTATGTGAACTATCTTTTCATTCACGTATCTCTTCTCCTGATTAGTATTACGTCAGATGAAAATGAAATACTAAACAGATGAGAAGAAGACTGGGTTATAACATTTGAAAACTTGTATTCGAGGAGGTTTTCTGTTTGGGTTCGACGAAAGTTCAACTCTGATAAGATTCTGCTCCATCCACAATTTACTCACTCAGCGAAATGAGGACAAGGAAACACGCGGTTTGACATCAAACTTGATCAGCTTGATGTGCTTCATCAAAGAGTTTGAACGCTGGTAGTCTAACTGATAAGAGTAGAAATTCAGAGATGGGAGTAGGCTACATAGCCTACATCCTTTCAATTGTATTATCTTTTGAATGATTTTCTGTTGAAATGATTCTATCTATCATTGAAATATCGTATTAAACCTATTTAATGAGGCAACTGAAATTCCCGGTAAAATTAAAATTGAATTGTAGGAATACAACTACTATTATTGGAAAATTGGTATAAGTAAGATGTATTTTTTCTTGTAAAGTTAACAGTAAAAAGCTAGTGCAGAATAATGCAAACCTATCTCAGGGTGGAGTTCATATTTTGATAATTGATTGATATTTCTATGATTTATGTTTTTTTCTTAGTTCATATTTTGATAATTGATTGCCATTTCTATGATTTATGTTTTTCTCTTAGTTCTCACATTTCAAACAAACATCATACAAAAGCAAGACAAACCTCAAGGCCATTAGAGGCAACTATTGCAAGGGTTTATTCTAATGTGTTCAATATTGCTTTTTCATAACTGATATCAGACTCCAAACATCCGAGTTACTCCAACCAAACCTCTAAGTTTAATATATTGGTAGCTTGTTGATATCCTTGGATTTCCAGTGTGTGTTTTTTATCATTCACCATCAATTTTGGTGATATATGGGTCCTGTGCAGCCTGATCGTCAGGGATGATAATTTTGCTTCAACATATTTCTGAATTTGCATTAATACAACACATTCACATTTCAACAGTTTTAGAAGTTGACACTTATTTATCTTACTAAGCTACATGTTGAAAGCACTTTGAATGATAGCCTGGGTGTAAAGATAACGAAAATTCGCGAAGTACAATTGCTCAATCGACTACATTAGTGAGATTGGTGTGCATTGCCTTATGTAAATAAGAATGAAGGAGCCTGCATTTTCGAAGCCCGCATTTTTTCGTACTGGACACAGTATAGTAGCAGGGGGACACGCCCGGTGGCCTGCTTCCAAGTCAACGTTCGTCCTTGCCGCGTTACGTCATCAAAAAAACAAGTCCTGCCACCGACATCGACAGCAGAAAAACCGCCCGCTCTCTTCAAATGGTGGCGCAGCCTCCAGGGTGTCTCTTGTCCGATTCCAGCATCGAATGCATAAATAAATGAATCTAAGAGCATGCGCTCCTAATCTCTGTGAACTGACCAATCCCTGTTGGCGACAACAAACTGGTTCGTACCACTTTGCGAATTGTAATTGCATGCGGCCGGCTTGTCAACGCCAACGCCAACACTGGTTGTCATTTACCACAATATTTACGGGGCGAAATAGTAAGTGTCCACTTGCTCAAACTAGAATGAGATAAATGATTTCACATTTCATTCGATCGATTGTAATTCAAGTTGACAGATTTTGTTTGTGATATCAGAGCAGTGGACCCCATTATCATACCGTACTACTATTGTACCTTATTGGAATAAATAATTGAATGTGTATTTCTGTATCTGTATCACTATTGATAGTGTAACTCTCAGAGTTACCGGTATTGACAATTGATCGGAGGTTCTTGTTTGGGAAAAATACGGAAGAATTCAGTGATTACAGTCTGCTCCATTTCAAGTGGAAGGGCTTCTTCTTCTTAAGGCGTACGATTTTGATGGAAAAGAAAAGTCTATGTGAATACTATTTTTTGTACAATATTCAACTCATTTCTGACCAATCATATCTCTAGCTTATTTTCAAATCATGCCAAAACTACATTTCTACAATAATGTTTACAGTAAAGTAGATTCTCGTGAGGAAAAAGTACAAAGTGTTCGGAAAGTCACTATGCACCTGAATCATGTAAACGTGGTGCACAGTGGCTTGCTTCACTGCTTCGTGAACAATATTTTTCCATGAAATAATAACATAGTTCTTCAAATTCCTCGCATCATCTTGAAGCTATTCATTATAAACAATGTACCTGATTTAATTTCTCATGATCTGACTGGTTTAGTTTTGGGGATTCATCCTTTTAATGATTAATCATGATTACTTTGCTTATCTCAACCTTTGAAAACTCATAATCACCAAAACATTATAACTGTCTATCACTATATACTATTACTATGTAATGTAAAGAGTAAAACTTTGTGATGTTGAAGTAGAAAGTTGATGTTCCATTCAGCCTTGAACTTTCCATAGAAAAATAAGGTTTTCAACAACTCCCTTTTCTAATTGGAAGGGTGTTTTTTAATAGAGCGTGAATCTAATCTCTAGTGTTCTCAATAGAACATTAAGTAAGTCAGTAAAACCCTTGAAAATGAATGGTACTATAATTCAAGATCATTTCATCAAAGTGAATATCAATCGGAAATCCTAGACCTTGAGTAGTTCCTTATTTTAACGAGCATATTAAACACTTACACATTATAGAGTCACTTATTTTTTCCGATTTATACGTCCTTACTCTTCAAACATGAACAAATATATCTCGAGTGCCCTATTCAACACTAATTAAAAATGCCATTCAAGAATTACAGTAGGTGTGACCATGTAGGAGTGTTAAACAAAATTGTATTTTGCTGGATAGATGCGGGGTTGACATTAGTGTAATGGTATAACTGATTAGTATCATCACACCAATGTCAACCCCCGTACCAGTATCTAATGAAAAAAGCTCAGTGTTCAACCAAATTTATATTTATATAGGCTATTTGGTTTATATATCACACTTGTCCTTGCCATTTTAAGAACTCCATTACTCACAATATCTCTTATAACTTACTATTTTGACTATTGCAAAATTCTATTATATAATCTAAATGTAATGATTGTAAAATTCTACAAAATAGGTAAATTATGTTTGTAGAATGTATGATTCTATCTATATCTGTATGAAGTCTTTACAACTAAAATATTTCAATAGTGATTTCGAGGTCAAAAGAAATCATAGAGACTTGCTACTTACAAATTTTGGTGATATTATGCTCTATTTCGAAAGCAAAATTGAAATTTTGCGATCAGGTCCTTTTTACTTGCCCTATTACCATAAGTAAGGAAAGTATTGCTTTCCGAAAAAAATTAAGATACCCCAATTTCTAAACTTCTATACGTTTCAAGGTCCCCTGAGTCCAAAAAAGTGGTTTGTGTGTGTGTGTGTGTGTGTGTGGTGTGTGTGTGTGTGGTGTGTGTGTGTGTGTGTGTGTGTGTGGTGTGTGTGTGTGTGTGTGTGTGTGTGTGTGTGTGTGTATATGTGTGTGTGTGTTGTGTGTGTGTGTGTGTGTGTGTGTGTGTGTGTGTGTGTGTGTGTGTGTGTATGTGCGTGTATGTGCGTCTGTGTACACGATATCTCAACTCCCAATTAACGGAATGACTTGAAATTTGAAACGGTATGGTCCTTACAATATAAGGATCCGACACGAACAATTTCAATCAAATGCGATTCAAGATGGCGGCTAAAATGGCGAAAATGTTGTCAAAAACAGGGTTTTTCGCTATTTTCTCGAAAACGGCTCCAACGATTTTGAAAGTTAAACCTGAAATAGTCATCGATAAGCTCTATCAACTGCCACAAGTCCCATATCTGTAAAAATTTCAGCAGCTCCGCCTCGTCTATGCAAAGTTTGATTTTAGATTCTCAATTATAATGCTTCCGATACAATTTAAACAAAAAATTTCAAGTGGAAAAGATTGAGCATGAGAATCTCTACAATTAATGTTCAGTAACATTTTCACCTAAAATTGAAAATAAGCTCGAAATTCGAGAAAATGTGATTATCCAAATGCAAACTGTTGGCAACTGTTGATTCTATCAAAATGATTCACTATGAAGAGATAGCAGACCTCGTGTGTCTCCAGCGTTATTGTCCTGTCACCAGCTGGCTCAAATCTCTGAATAGTAGACTTGAGATGCGCGGGAACACAAGCGTCAGGTGATCAATTTTCATAACGGCAAGGAAAGTTGTGTGAGTGCGCCACACCAGATTTCTATGTTTTCCACCTTTCTAAATAGTTGAATAGTTTTTTCGTTAATTTAAATTAATTTTATTTACATTCGACAAGTTTTGTTCATGCTCAATCCCAGTTCTCCCGTGTCTTTTCGGATATAATTTTTAATCCTGTGGATAAATAAAATGATAATCAAGATCAACACCGATCCAGTTTCTGTATCGCCGTAAAGCTTTTTATCACGGTCCTATGTCCGACTTTATCAGCCATCTAATTTGGACCTCGGGTTGAACTCTTGAATTATTATGTTGTAAGCTCGCCTAAGGCCATCGGTGCTCTTTGTTCGATCCATGAATACCACATTCAGACATTGGATAGGATTTCTATTGGACCGACTGCAAAAGATCTTATTTGAGGACGTCTCTTCTGTGTCTGGTTGGATGACCGCCTTATTTGACAATGCAATTGTCAGTGGACTCTCTTTGTGCGTTCTCGTTGCGAATGGATTATCTCTTTCTCTCAATTGAGGACCGCATCTAACTTCTCAATCCAACGTGATGCTCACCAGTGCACTCGAATAATTGATTCTTGATCCCTGCAAGACGCACCTTGCATTATAACTGATGCTTTGAATTTTTCACTCAAAGGCTAGCCTTTGTTAGAATCTGTGTTTTCTGGGTTTCCACTAAAGGTTTCTGCTCTCAATAGCGCAAACTCAATTTTCTACATTTATGTCTTCTTTTGAAGTTGTAATTTATTTTTGTGTTTCACATCTATATTACTGAAAACTGTACTATTCATTGGAAACGATAAAACTACTAAAATAAACTAATAAGAGTAAAAACACACATTAAAAATAATTTGAAATTTCCTTACAAAACGATTCAATTCATGGATAAAAACTATTCCCTGCTTTAATTATTCCCTGCCAATATCTTGTTAACTCTTTAAGGAGAGTGATATCAAATTCATTACATGCCATTTTTCTGTAATGCTTATTTGAACCTTATCCAACTCCATTATCGTAATAATAAAGTAAGCAAATTTATATCACAATTACTAATTCTCTCTAAAAACTTTAATAACACTAAACTCATGTTCAATTCAAAGAACGGAATAATATTAGCAAGAAAGTTATTAGTGTATTTTGAAAGTTGATTGTAGATTTCAGAACACCTTTTTCTGAAATAGGGAGGATTAGATAAATCTCTTATTTGTATTATGGCAAATACTCATACGTAGACAAGTCAAGAATCTGATAAAGTGAGATTCCATTAATCATGTTCATGTATTCCTCATCGACCTCACCATCTGCGACTATAACTGGTTTTCTTGTATCCTGAAGAAGTGATGAAAATATTTTGTTTACAAGCTTAATGCACTTATCCATCGATCCACCCCACCCGCCTGAGCAGGCAGAAAGCATTTCAATGTTTGATACCTCTTCGACAAAAATAGCATGCTCGCTAAGCTGCCTTCTGTCTCTCTATGACCCTAATGCACAAACATCACAAAACAGATAAATAAAAGCCTGTATATGAATTTCTTGTATTTCAATCGTTCATTACCATCATGTTGTGTACATTTGAAAACAGAACAAACTCTTTTCTTCATAATTCTTCTTTCAGTAGCCTAAGAGGATTTTTTCAAGATCCAATTATTCGTCATGTTAATTGAGTAAATTGTGTCTACAACGTTGCTTGAAATTTTCTTACTTACAAGGATGCCATTGCCAAAAATTGATGATAATTGATTCTCTCTCTAATAATTATATACCATGATGTATACAGGAATAGAAAAAGCAAAATTTAGTACTTGAAACAGCTAGAATTATTATCATATTGAGATTCAGCTCAATTGGAATGCTTAAGTCGTATGTTCTATGGATTTGTATCTTATAAAGACAATGTTCTCAACATATTCCAATTTGGAATTCTTCCACAAGAAGAAAAGTATGTGTCTTGAGCTTCAACCTGTCACTATTCAGAGTCATTATCAATTATACTGATGAAACCAGCAGTATACTCAGTATAGTGATCAATTATACAATCAGTATCATACAATTATACAATAATGCTTAAAGATTATACGATCAGTTATACTGATCCAGCAGAAAGGCAAAGTATTCATATATGTTTATTTAGTAGTAGGCTATATTGAAGCGAAAATTACTGAAACCTCTCCTGAGAACATTCGATCAAGTCCATGAACTAATAATGAATGTATCCATGCAGAATCTAATAATGATAATCTCGTTTGGTGAGATGATTGAACCTTTCATCGTTGTTGCACGGACGAATTCCTATCTAGTATACAAAGTCGAACAATGTCCGATTTGGCACTACACAAATTTAAAGTCGCACAACAATGTTGATCGTTAAAGAGTTGAGTTGAACGATGACGATGCGATATTTGAGTGGTCGATGAGTGAGAGAAAGAATAGAGTGCATCAAGAATAGGAGTGCGTTGCTGCGCCGTGTGGGTGGAGGTTATGCAACCTGGACGAACAGCTTTGAAATGGGTTGCCTTTCGGGGGCGAGTGAACGACCCAACTACTTTCACTCTTGTACCCCGCAATCGATCCTTAAATAATAAAACAACAACCTTGACAGTCTTTACGAATGCCATTCTCCTTGGAAATCGTTAGCATCATCTTAATCCCATTTCTCATCTCGAAAATTTATATAACAAACATCTCAATGTCACAGGAAATGTGGTCGCGGCTGAGTTTGAATTCGAAAATCGTCGGTGGTGAGTCCATCCATCATAAATATCACTGCCCTTTCATGAAGCCATCATATCTCGAACAGTAAGTACCATTTTTATGGTCTGTGATTATACTGTATAGTCCTACTGCCAAACAACATAATTGTACGATGCGAACCAGGTTGAATGAAGTCCAATTCATCTCTCAACTCCGTCCACTTGACATGATATGAATGCGGGCAACTGATTGACTCGACTGTTCAATGGAGGTTCATACACATTTGATTCTTTTGATGAAGTTACATAAGTGATTCAGCTTTGTTAGACGATAATCTACTAGTAACTTCGAAACACATTAGAAATAAATAAGGAGATGTCTTCTCATTCTGTCATAAAATTGATCAGTTTTAGTGCAGTTAATTTCGTAAGTCTAAACCTACTTCACACTGTTCTTTCATGCTTAATTCACCATGGAGGATGAAATAATAATCCAAATCAATAAATTAAAGATTAGCTGTTGTTCCATGCGTTGTCGATCATTGTTTCACTCTATTCTCATCTAGTTTTACCCCAGTATAAAGTGTAGTGTGCTGAACAGTGTAAGCTATTGAAAATTATTCCAGAGATTAACAAAAAATGCAGTACAGAATATTATTGTCTATTTGTACATTATCAAGACATTTTAAATTTTGTAAATGCCGAAATTTGATTAGCAAAGTGGAATAGAGGTCAACTCGGATCCGTATCATCCAATTGAAATATGTTTCGAGATGGAATATTGTTTCTGTGAAATCGTATAAGGGAACTGTGGCGGAAGAATAGGACAATTAGAGGTTTGATATCGATTAAATCATGCTCTCACTGGGCTCCCACCTGAATCAGCGAACGGTTCCCTGACCCTGGTAAGGCGCTTCATCGCAGCCGAAACAATAAATTCCAGTCACACCCATCCATTCGACATGCCAACTGACAACCTACTACTGCCGATTCCAAACACTCCCAAAATCTATACGAACTGTCAATCCATTATTTTAACAAACAACAATTAATACAAAACTTAATGAGAATTCAATGATTGAATGATTGATGATATGCTGGAAAATTGAACTCTTTTTTTCTTACAATGAAATGCTCATCTCATGTTATTAGAGACAAGTATGATTGAGAATTTCCCCGTTATAGTCGAAACCATACAGTAAATTTTTGTCACGCTTGATTTAGTATAGGTTTAATGTCCTAAAAATAATTAAAGCTACGGAACCCGCAAAACCTATAAATTATTGTTTATAATCGTGAATCTAACCATGTTTTTTCTGTGCTGTCCAACTATCTAGGCTCAGATAAGTTCAAAGATATAATTATTTCAATTCAATAATAATAATGTTCAAATAACTGATTAAGCGTTTTTCAGGCTAATTTACTTATCCCAATTATTCATTTGAGACTCTGTCATATTATCTGAATTCGGGAAAGCAATAGCACAATAATTGCCTTATCATTTTCCTTTCATTGCTATTTCTTATTCACATTGAACGTTACATTAAACTTTAATGTCATTTGTACAAGTAAATAAAACACTTATAATGCAAACTTTTTTAGTGGTTTCCAGTTCAAACTTGAATCAGCCATATTGTAATTGAATAGCTGATAGATCATATAGAATTAAAAACTATGATCAAAAGTTTTTGTCTTTAAAACGACTGCAGAGTTATGTACGTTGATCCTAATTGGTGGATCTGAGATCAATAAATAGTTTGAGAATCTCCTGATAGTCTACAATTTAATAATTGTTATCCGTTGTTGGATAAGAGGAAAATCATTATCCGAAATGATTTTGTTTTTTATGAATGAAAATGATAAGTGATTTATAGCCGGCACTCATATACTATGTAATTCTCGATTTGCTGTTCACGGTTTTGGTCACCCGCAGACTACTAATATTCTATACATTGAAAACCAGAATTATGTTAAATCTATTTCAAAGTCAAGTGGATGATGTTGCAAATGATATCCTTTTATTGTAAGTTATAGAATAGGTGAAAAATAATAGAATAAGCATCTCTTTAGGAAACTCAAAATCCTTTTATTGTTACTCTGTCATAATAATTGAATTGAGTTGAATGAAATAATTATCATTTGTCTATCAATAAGAGGCCCTGACTCCTGTGAATAGATCCGGATACAATAGAAAAAAACGAAATTATACTTATTCTAAGTGCTTTAGAGTGGAATGTCAAGTATTTAATTAATCTTTTATGACTTTTGAAAGACTAAGCTCAATGCGGAAGAAAAAAACAATGATAGGTTGTATGGTCTTAACGATTTAAGGTCTACATTTGATCTTGAAGAACTGTTCCAATCAACATTTTAGTTGCGCTTAAAATCCTTTCACTTTGAATATTGCATAATGGGAGTCAACCCAGAGGCTAATAAATATCACCGCGGTCGTTTTACAACTGTAATCTCACTCAAAAATGTAACACCCATAATGTCACTGCAACTCATGTAACTAAATCAGACCAAAAAGCGACATTCGTTTACTTTTACAGGAGTGCATGAGCAATAATTATAACAAATCTCAAGTAAGAATATTTTATCGGTTTTCAAAGGAATCTTTCAATAGATAATTCATTATTGTAGCAATAAATCATTAATGTGACTGGGTAAAGTCTCTATCGGAGTTTTATAAGGTGTTGCCAATATTCTACATTGGCCTGTGATACTGATAAAATAATAATCAATCCTATAAACCACCTACGTTGGTTTATAGTAATCTAGTACTTTTTTGCACAGTTGAAGATGATAGAAAACTCCACCTATTTCAAGAATTGAATAGATTTTTTCAATGTAGGAGAGTTAATCATTTTCAAAATTCTTATTAGATCAATAACCCCTAAAACTCTAAGTAACAGTATTTGAAGAACATTTGCTATGACTGATGCTCAAAGACTCCATGGATGTCTTTTCGAATATACAAACCTCAGGAAACATATTCCCATGTATTTATCAATCTATATTTCTTGTTTGGAGATGTAACAACTTATCTTGAATGTATCGGTGAAAATTATTTTGATCACATTGAGCCTGTAGCAAAGACATCAGTAGTATTTTGTAAGTGAATATGCAATGGTGCCATTATGCAATAAAGTTTTATAACCTGAGTAGCATCTCATTTCAAATGATGAATAATATGATGATTATTTTCTTGAGACTAGTAATACTCGAACTGCTCAACACTGGCGAGGTAATAGTTATTTTGTTTACATTTGAATACGCTGAACTCTTCCTTCATAAACATGCACATAAATTATTCAGAACTACATTTGCCAAAAATCCATCCATAATAATTAGAAACACTCTGAGTAGGCTTATGAAATTCGTAAGAAAGTCGTAAAGTATTCAGTTGTAATGAGCACTGCACCTTATCATGCACTGAAACCGGTTGATGTTCATCATTTGAGAAGTGAATTTATTACATTATGATTATTGTTATTATCATAATCATCAATGTAGCCTATAAATCTTGAAATTTTTCCTTCTTTTTTAATGCTAGTAGCTATTAACTGTCTAAATACTGAAATACATTAGATCTAGAATGAAGATTTTCTATACATGACATTAATCACCTTCTCATTCATCGACAATGCATTCAAATGCTTTCGAATAGGCAAAGATGTTTCTCCGTGTCATTTCTTGGAATCAGAATCATAATCCTGTTACAATATTTTCTATCACCGAGTCATCTCATTGTCTTTCTGCTGATCCACTTCTGATGTCCACTTGAAAAATAGGCTTGTTACAATAATTTAAAACATTGAATGTATTGAAACATCACAACTACTAGAGGCTGAACATTAGGATAAAATGTTCTAGAAATTCTTGTGGATGAATGAAGATTGTTGTGAATTTTCCAAGAGAACTATAGCCTAACATATTGCTCTCAGCAACCCTTCATACTAGACACTTATGTGTTTGTGTGAAGTGTTGATTTTCAACACTTATGTCTCCAAACAGCATCTATTCACTCATAACAGGAATTTGTTGATAATAAATTGATATTGAATATTAAATTCTTGATACTGATTAATGTCGAAAATTTAACATATTATTAAAGTATTAATAATTTTTTTGTCTATAGAGAATCGAATGTTATCAAACTATTATTATCAACTCACTTCAAAGTTTTAATTGGTGATTTAATGGTAACTTTTTTGTATTAGATGCTTTGACATATCACATAGAGAATATCATAATACAGTCATTCCATAAATGGTTGATTGAATCACTTAATTGGAAAGTATTGCTCTGCTTCACAAACTTCATGAACGAATACGTTACGAAAACTAAACAAGCAATGTAGCACACTTCCTTGGAAGGTTATGTGAGTGTAGTTGATCCGTTTATTCGGTAGTGAGTGGTGTAACGCTCTGCTCTTATCATTGGAATCCTCAAGAAGCAGTGAAAGTGTTGGATCGAAATGCTTTTCTAATGTCGCACTGAATCAAAACATTGCGACGATTGTCGTCTGAGTGTGCACCTAGAAAACGAGAAAACATCATTCTGGAAGCGGTAAGCCGCTGACCGTATTAATTTGTAGCGTCTCCAAGTCTATTGATCCTGTTTTATTGTCTTGGATGCGAGAACGGTCCAATCTAGAAAGTTGAACCTTCAATTTATTTTCCCAACTGACCCAAATCGATAAAGTGGAAAGTAAGTTGGAGCTACTCATGAAATCTATCCACAAGTACATCGGGAGCTTTCTGATTATAGGGTTACTGATCTCCAATTGAACCCACATTGGATCATATTTCTCACAATATAAAAGTATCAAAATACATTGTAGCTGCTAGAATCGAGTAGACTAGACACTGACCCTTCCACTTGGAGGTTTAATCATAGCAATGAAGTGGGTATGATAATAGTTTTTGCTTGTACTTAACAAATTGAATAAATATACTGTGGCACTATTTGCCAATTTTCATCTTTGCTCCAGCTGTAAAATAATATGTATCGGTCAATGGGCTAAGACTTGGCTGAAAAAAACTGTTGAAAGATTTGCATTGTTTCGGAAAAGTAGCCAACAATTGATTAATAATAAGTTGTTCAATATTATCTGTTTATTTTCTCTATTACAGAGAAGCCAACCTTTCAAGGATTCAGTTTATTGGATGACCATTCTATTTGCTTCATAAAAGTGAGGTGAGTATTTAGAAATAAATTAGCCTAGATGTTGACATTATCGCGTACAAAGATCGATTATGAAATTCATCAGATACAGCTTAGCTGAAGTGATCAACAATAAATTCATATGTAGGCCGCTATTAGTCTGACATTTTCAGATGCCATCACTTGTTGTTGGCCGTGCGTCAAGTGAACAAATAATAACTTGATACCAACCACCGGCTAATAACGTAACACGTCAGGTCTCTCTCTTCTATTCTATTAATTCCAAGCCAGTGTGCGCTCTCATTGCTGGGCCACTACTAGACAATGAGCTGTCGTTACTCTTTTGCTCCACCCACTCTATGGACGAAAGGCCATTTCAGCAATTATTCTTTTCTCAACATATTCACCCGCGATAGGCGTAGAGATAAGATCTGTAGCGAGTGTTTGTTTACCTTCACCCAGTGTCGAAACCCTAAGCGATAATCTCTTTTTAAATAGCTCTACGCGTATACATAGGCAATAGTTTTTAGAATGTGGTTGTATTTCAGTAGAACTACTCAGCTCAATTGAGCAGATAAATAGCGTAGATAAATGTTATCCTTTCCTTGAATCTCGTATCTGAAAGTTGCAATGTTTGTGTTTGTTTGAATTAAATTTATTGAATATTGACCACAAGCAACTTCCTCATGCTATTTCAAGTAGCCTTCTTCTTCGAAAAGCAAATAAATAGTTGGGATCCAGTCTGTAACGATACTGACATTGCCAGGTACTAATGATTCAACTTATTTGAGCTTCATGAATTCTCTTGAATTATTGTGTAGCTAGTTTTCCTCACAAGGCTTCAAAATTTGAAGTCTAGATTCAAAATTTGCTCTAATTTATTCATTTTTTAAAAACAGTTTTCTGCATCAATGAAACTGAGGTCTGATTGCACAAAAGCCGGCTAAATTATAACCGTGATTAACTTTACGAGAAACAATCAGAGAAGGCTTTTTGACCTTTTTGATAAGACGGCTTTTCTGATTGGTTCTCATGGAATTAATCACGATTAAAATTTAATCGGCTTTTGTGCAACCGGGCCTCAGTTTCATTGATGCAGGATATTGTTTTAAGTAAATGAATAAATTGGAGCAAAATTTGAATCTATGAGGAACACTACCTACACAATAATTCAAGAGGAGTTATGAAGCACCAAGTTGAAACATTATTCCCTGACAATGTCTGTATCGTTACAGACCTAATTCCAGCTATTTATTCGCTTTTCGAAGGGAAAGGCTACTCTTGAAGTTGCATGAGGAAGTTGCTTTTGGTCAATATTCAATAAATTTAATTCAAACAAACACAAACATTGCAACTTTCAGATACGAGATTCAAGGAAAGGATAACATTTATCTACGCTAAGGATATTTTTATTCGTCTTTGATTGTTTTTCTGAACATAAACATCCATCAATGAGCCTTTTTTGCATGAAATTGTGTGAATAATTGTTCACCTTCATGGATGAAATTCATAGATTCATTCACTTTAGCTAACGAAATTCATGGTCATGTAACAAGGAGAAACCAGAATAGTACATTCTAGTCAAGAGTCAGATTCGTGCGAACAAGTAGAAGCTCTCCCTCATCTGGTATTAGGTTCTTTCATATGCTACCTAACGAGATAAGAAGCCTGCCCCTTGTGACTTTCAATAGAAGGTTGAAGTCATGTTTGATCTCCAACCCCTTCTACTCTATTATGAATTCAAGGAGGCCAACCTCAATTTGATGATTGCCAGCTCTTATCTTTACAGTAATTATTTTATCTACCTATTATATTCGCAAGTTAACGACATTACATGTTTGGGCTATATTAATTTCATCTCTAAGGATTACAACTTATGACTATTTTGCATTTATTATAGTGCATCTGTGATAATAAT
This sequence comes from Nilaparvata lugens, assembly GCF_014356525.2. Lineage (NCBI taxonomy): Eukaryota > Metazoa > Arthropoda > Insecta > Hemiptera > Delphacidae > Nilaparvata > Nilaparvata lugens. Next base: position 60,855,643 of record NC_052504.1, on the reverse strand, counting down.
TTAAGTTGATAATATTTATGTTATTGTAATAATATGACTTACCTGTAATGACCTAGCCTAATGTACTTGATGTATTTTTTTGGCTGAAATTAATCATTGAATCATTGAAGAGTGCTTCGGTCATACTCATAATACAGAGCCCTATTTGCATCGCGATTGGCTGAGAGCTTCTTATCGTTAATAAACATAAAGATTTAAAATAGTATTTATATTTTTATTCAAAGGTGTCTCAGTTGAGGAACTTTTATCTGAAGCCAAAAATCCAACTGCAAGATCTCTCAGGCTTGAAGCCTGGTTTCCACTAGTAGAGTGTTAGTGATCGAGTAACTGGCATACTAACTCTACCGAGTTAACTCTACTCTACTTACTTGGTCGAGTAACTGTTTTCACTACAATTGAGAATAGTAGGTAAAGTATGTAGTCTAGTGAACAGAACTAACTTTAAAACGTCAATACCAATACGACTCTACGACTCAACTAGTTCGAGACTGTTTTCATTAGCCACTACCACTACTATGGTAGAGTAGAGTGAGAAGCGTTGTTGGGGGAAGGCAAGTGGTATAGAGCACGGCAAATAGAAGAAGATTATTTTTCATTCAAATACCGTGGTATAGAGTACTATCCCACTCTATTCTACTAAAAACTAGTACTCTACCATGAATGTTTTCATTTGGAGAGTTCACAAGATAGTTAGTACTTGCCGCTAACTATATCACTTCGGCTAGTTTCACACACTTTCGGTTCGTTTTCTGGCAAATTCCGATAAGTGTGAAACGGTGATTCGGTTTGAATTCGGTTCCGAATATCAACCGCATAGCACCGAACGCCCCCCAACACGAATAGGTTTTATAATATTCGAATTCGTTGCTAGGAAACCGGAAATAAAAACAAAATATTTCACACATGCTCGCTTATTTTGTTTTTATTTAAACCTGTTATCGTGATTATCTGTTTAAAAATCTTCCATGTAAAAATCATATGGTCATTTCATTTCTGTTAGTTCACTGGTGCATATATTCTCAATGAATAGTTTGCTGAAAAAATATGAAGATAAATTAAAAATCAGGGAGAATTTTTTTTCATTTTCCATGAAAATTACATGATTTTATTAATGGAGAGAAGGGAAGACCGTTATGTACCATGTGTCAAAATTGAAACAAATTCTCAATTCAAAAAAATTATCACTCGGAACGTCCAAAATTAATATAATCAAAAATGAACTAATCGAATAGTTCACAATTTTCAATTAACTTGAAAATTTTGTTGTTCAAGAAATCACATCTTACTATTTAATACCAGCTTTTATATTTTATTACCAGCATGAATTGTGTAAATCCAAACACAGCTTTGTTTGAAAAGAAAATACCTAATATTAGAACCGTACGAATTGAAACCTGATATGTATGAAAGCCTCATTCGTTTTTGGCAACGAACCGAACCGAACCGAATGCAACCGAATGTGTGTGAAGCTAGTCTAACTCTACTAATGAAAACCAGAGTATCTCATTCTGATCAGTTTCAATAATATTCTATAATTGGTGACTCATCTCTAGATGAGACTAGATGATCACAGCTGATCTCTGTGGAGGTTGGGATAGATTTTTTATATTTTTCTAGACATTGTTTTAGAAAGATTGCTTTTCCAGTATTTTTTTATCCAAATTGGCCCATTATTCATCGGGTAGTTTAAGTTAGAGCTAACGTGTGCTAGCTCTATATTTATTTGAATAGTTCAGTCAGTCTTAAATGATCTAGATTATACTTCTGACGCATTTCACAACATGCCTCCGTTCGTGCTAAATTTTAATACAAATATCTCAATATAAATGAACATTCAAATGTTTTGATCCAAAGGAATCAGGAATATAAATTTTGCCAGGCTTAAAAAGAACAGGTTTTTAATTGAGTTGTAGATACTTTCGATCTTGTATGAGGAACGTTGCAAAACATGTTTCTACGTTTTCAGGTTTTATATCTATACATGTTGGATATAAAAAATTTGGCAAAAGATATCTGGAAAATCTTGGGTGTATGCTCATATAACATAGACGATTTTGTACTCTGAAAATTATGAAGGGATTGCTTGTTTGAATACTAATTTTAGCTCAGCTTCAATCCCAGATATACCTTCACTGGCTCTTTTCAATATAAGTATAATACATCTTTGACTTTGGTTGAGATATTAGTTTTGGTAACCATCCTGGAAATTTCGAGAAAATCGGAAATCATCATTTTGTATATAGATTTTATATATTGTTGAATAGTTTCATCAGAATCAAACATAATCAAATTGCTTTTAATTATGGTTTAAGTTCAATATAAAATATGTACATTGATTTCCTTTTTAAATAAATCCTAAAGTTTCAAATTAAATAAGAAGTTACTGCTTGTATTGAGTAAATATTTGTAAATATTTCATCTAATTGGTTAGGCCTACTCTAAATTATAAAAATCCAATTGCCCTTGCAAAATCTAAGTTACTTAACCTAAGTGACTTGAAAATGACATTGATGTTGAAACATGTTGTGAGTAAAAAAAATTTAAAAATGGTACATAGTTTTTTTTATAATTATGTTGTAAGTTCACATAATAGCATTCTTTGCTATAATTTACAACAACGGAAAAATGTAAGCTTGCGATAGGTACTTGGTTAGTTTATCTGTCGGTACAGTTAATCATCAAGATTACTATAATACAATAAGCTCCTGTATCCAGCTATTATTTTTTCTAAACACAATTGAGAAATTACTTTACCATCCATATTTGGTTTGATTGTTTGATGAGAGATGAGTGTGGCCACATCATTTATAGTGCTTACCTGAAACAAAAAATGATATCAATTACTTTTCAATTAATAAAATATTTGTTCGAATTACATACGATATTATCGAATCACGTCTAGCATTTACTATTTCTAGTTCAACGATTCGAACTTTAAAATATTCATAACTCATGAAATGTGATAGTTCACAATAAATGCGAATTTATTTGCCTCACAAAATGTTATTTTCATACTTATACCTGAATTGAAGTCAAGTTGTTCTCATCCCAATTTCACACTTTATTACGTCAAAATATAATGTTATTTTAAAAATGTAATCTATATAATTAAGTTTGTGTGAAAAGTATTAGATTGATAAGTCGGTAATTTGCGGAAGTTTTTATTAATTTGGATTTACATAATTTGTTTTTTTTTGTCGAAATACTACGAGCTAATAAAATTTTTATTGAGTTAAAATAGACTTAATGTCGTCTGTTACTTACTGACTGTTTCTGTAGTCTTGAAGATTTTCATTCATAGATTTACATTCCTTGATATGTTACACAGTTTAAGTACTTGAATACTCAATTAGTGCATTACCTTTGAACCAAAATGTAACTTTATACTTCCCTTATTCATGCAATTCTTCAACATTTATTTAGGCCTAGATTTGATTCCGAAAAGATATCAACAGTTGACAGATAGTCAACAGAATAAAATATTTGTGAACAATTACTTCATTCAGGTTTACAGCCTTGACAAGCGTAAAGACTTCATAGCTCAGTGTTTTTCTACCAGGTCAGACACTTTGAGATACTTTAGTATCTTTTTCAGTAAAAATTAGAATATAACATAATTTTATAAAAATTCAGCATTCAATTAGAATTCAGTGTTGGAAGCTTATTGCTCAACGTAAGCTCCCAATCAGGTATACATACATGAGTGAAAGCTTGTTTCATAGAGAATTTACGTAATACAAACAGGTGCATAAATTTAAAAACAGGCTAGAATATTAATTCACAAGTGACTTGAAACTATTGACCTGTAATACAAGATGATGATAATAATAGAATCCAATGTTCCAATGACAAAGAGATGGAAGCGACTGAGCACTAAATTTTGAAGACATTAAAGAAAACTTCCTTAGAAAATAATTATTGTTGATCAGCTTTTAATTTCAGTTGGTTAGTTATTTATTTCTTCTTATGCTATTTGATTTCAAGATTACATGCAGAGCCTTTGGGGAGCATAGTGTTGAAGAGATGGCTAGCTTGTTGATCTGAATTGAAAAGAAGAAGGAGTAATAACTGTGATGATGATGATAATAGTAGGCCTGTACAAATATAATATAACTTAAGTAAAAGCCTTTCTTCAAATTGATATAATTTGAGGTATCCCCTTAAGAGAATATGTAAACTGGATAAAAGAGAATGTGATAATGGAATTATTAAGAGAGACAAGTTGGAAAACATTAGAACATGAAGAAAATGAAATGAAACATGATAACTGTTTGTATATCGGTCAATAAATAAACATGAATAGATCAATTAACCAAATACCTTCACAGCTTGGCTCAGTCACAATTGAGATTCTATTGGATGATAGCGATAAGAATATTTCAAGAAAGAATGAGGTTCCAAATAGGCTTAAACATTCGTGGGCTGCTATAAAAAGATTCTGTCTTTTTGTAGTCTTGGGAGTATAGGTGGTAGGGCTAGTGATAGTAAGCTACCTATGTTGTCTTCCGTGTAAGGAAATTTCTTCAAGCGTTTCTCATAATTTTGTTTTTTTTTCTTTTTCTTTTTGAGGTCTAACAGCATTTATTTTAAGAACTATCATAGGCTCCTATGCAGTTGATACTGCTAAATAGCTTCACAGGTCGTTTTTTCACAATATCGTTTTATTATGATAATAAAATGTAGTTGAGAATTGACTTCTATTACAATGAACTCGGATTAACTCCTCAGCTATTAGACATAGTACTTGATACTTGATTTATAATTTTTACTGTTTGGAATAAAAAAAGTATAAATCAGAAAAATGATTAAGTAATCAATTTTTGCACTCCACCTTCATATTGGTGATGTACAGTATAACAGTTTTACTGTGGGAAACATTTCGATTGTAGGGAAGAGATTGTAATCAGTCTTTGTCGCATCTAATCATTTAGGATAAGCACTGCGCTTCTATTGGATGATAGCGATAAGAATATTTCAAGAAAGAATGAGGTTCCAAATAGGCTTAAACATTCGTGGGCTGCTATAAAAAGATTCTGTCTTTTTGTAGTCTTGGGAGTATAGGTGGTAGGGCTAGTCATGTAAGTTGTCATACTATGTTGTCTTCCGTGCACGGAAATTTCTTCAAGCGTTTCTCATAATTTTGTGTTTTTTTTTTCATTTTGAGGTCTAACAGCATTTATTTCAAGAACTATCATAGGAGCCTATGCAGTTGATACTGCTAAATAGCTTCACAGGTCGTTTTTTCACAATATCGTTTTATTATGATAATAAAATGAAGTTGAGAATTGACTTCTATTACAATGAACTCGGATTAACTCCTCAGCTTTTAGACATGGTACTTGATAGTTGATTTATAATTTTTACTGTTTGGAATAAAAAAAGTTTAAATTAGAAAAATAATTAAGTAGGCCTAATCCATTTTTGCACTCCACCTTCATATTGGTGATGTAAAGTATAACAGTTTTACCGTGGGAAACATTTCGATTGTAGGGAAGAGATTGTAATCAGTCTTTGCCGCATCTAACTAATCATTTAGGATAAGCACTGCGCTTCTCGGTGGTACTTGAACACGGACAGCTCCACTAACAGATGTTTCTGAGCCCCAAATTCACTTCCTCCTAATTCAGAACCCAGCTCAAAGTATAGCTCTATTAAACTTAGATCCTATTATCCGTTCACAAGCCTAAGGTTTCACAGGTTCATCAGGTGAGTTTTTATCAGAAGTTTAAAATTTGAAAATTTCAAAAAAAAATTGTTACTTGTACCCCACCTTATCATTAATTAACTATGGTTACCAACGTGGATCGGTAATTTTCGTTACCAACGTGAAGTTGGTTAACTGTATAACAGTTATTATTTAACTGTAATGACAGTGAGCTTTTTTCAAGATCGAAACACTTTTGAGAAATTTGTGAACGAGTGCATTGGAGAGGTTGCTGGTGCATACAGGAAGCAATGCAAACGCCTGTGACCACCAGGAAGAGAAACCAAAACATGTAAAAAGTATTGTATTAAAGATCGGCAATAAAAAAGAAGATGAACCAACTGTTCCGTGACAATATCTGCTAATTACTTTGCCGCCCTTCTTGTATCCTGTTCAGCTTTCACCTTGAAATTGACTATTCGATCCTAATTTTTTATTTCTCTCTTTTTGATCTGAATATCGTGACTTGTCCACCGTTGGCTGTGAGTGGGATGAATGAATGAATGAATGCCTTTCATGCAGCACTGCTTTGTCTCTTCCGCCTCATAATGAATCGCCAAATGATATCTATTTAATTCGGAGCAGGTACGTATTACACTGTATGCCACAAGCGTAATATTATTCAATTGTATTCGCTTGGATATTTATAAGGCTCCACCGCGGTTACAAATTCTACTTTCTAAGTTTGGCTTCAGATGTTTTAATCAAAACATTGTATACGGTTTCACTCGTTCGCCGCCCAAAATTATTCACGAAATCAAACTCCAAAACTCAATTTCTATGCACATTACTGCTTGGTATACATATAGGCTACATTTGAAATAATGATTCGTTATGCTTATTTGCAAATGTAATACTTCCTTGATGGAAGCTATTAAATTTCATACTCGCTGCAGTGGAGCTCAAGCGTGTAAAGAATGATATACTTCAAATACAATAGAAATGCTTTAATGTCAAAAGACTACACTATATGCATGCATTTTCATTTGACTTCAAGGCTTGATCGAATAGACTAATGGAAAAATTAGAGTAGGAAAAACGAATTCCACAAAGTAATAAACGTTTATAGTGGAATAAATAATAAATATGACTAGTGAAGAATAGATTATTCCTATTTGGGGTTTCGATCACCTAGTCATTATTCCCTCGTATTCATTTTCCAATGCAGAATGAGGTTTAATACTTTGCAATATTTAACCAACGTTTAGGCGTGAATTGTTGATAGCCTCAAGTCAATTACTGTATTAGTGAATCAGATATTCTTAAAACACTCACTCAAGCTAACCTTCATTGAGTCTATACAAACACTGCAATGCACTCGTTTTCTATTGAATTGATAACAATAAAAAACAATCACTGCAGCTTCCTCACCTTGTAGAGGTTATCACAGAATCATCCAGCCTCGGTTGACTGAGGTGAACTACACTACTGGGACTTCTAGGCTAAAATCCACATACACTTCAGATTGATTGCTTTACCGCTATAGTGATTTTCGCTTTGATATGTCAGCATTACTCATGTATAACATGAATGCTTCTAATTCAAGCAATGTTGCCGTTTTATGTGCTTCTCACTATATAGTGGTTATTGAGAAGTGGATTCGCCAGTCGCCACAATCCACAGATTGTTGCATAAGTGAAGAGGATACCTTGATTTCTATTATCATACTGGTAAGTGGTAAGCTCCATATTATGCACTTGTATTGAGCAATGTAGCTTCTTGATCACGGCAGGCCTTGACCTGCGCACTGACTTCTGCCAACGGACATTCATTCTCCATTACACGTGCTATGTTGTATATAGTGGGAGTACTTTTCAATTGCCTGATATTGGTGCATTAGTGTCACGGAGTAGGTATCAAGGTTGATGAGATTTTTGTTCATCTATCATGTGGAATGTCTTCTAATCATCATGAGCACATAAGAAGTACTCATTCCCGTGAGAAGAATATTGTATGTGTAATACCGCACATATGATTCCCTCAGGTAATTACTGCTTTGATGAGCAAGAAAAGTATGTCTAAACTTTGACGCAGGGTTCAACTCAGGATCGTGGTAATAAGAGCATTCGTTGTAATAGAAAAGCTTTTGAAATTGTTGCATTTTTCAGCATTTGCAAGTTCTACTAGTAACCTATGTTTAATTTGGGTGTCACCTGAAGAGTAGAGAGGTTTATTTGACACGAGCTGTAGTGATAGTGATACTTGATATAAAATCTATGGTTGATATGAATACTTAATGTGTATACAATTGTAAGGCAACAACTGAGCTACAGAATTGGAAGAGGTGGAATAGGTCATTCCTCTGTTTGATATCTGATATTACCCTAATATTTGATTCCATATTGCTCTTTGTAATATTATTAGAACTTGCCAAAACTTACTGGTCTTGGTCAATATATAAGAATAAAACTGAATTTTAAATATGTATTTTATCAATAGAGCTTTGATTTCTATAACCTCTGTAGACGAAAAGTTTCAAACAGGAAATCATTTTGAAATGTACGAAGTACATTACCTGAGAATAATTTGAAACTTGAATCGAATTTTAAATAGGCTGTGCACTCGATCAGTGACAAGACTTTCGCAATTTGCATGATTTATTGTTGTGCACAAATAATAGCACATTATCCTGTGGCAGTGCCGTAGATGGAGAGATCTAACATGTTAAACAGCTTCAATACCTGGCGAAGAGTGTTTGTTCTGTTGTAAGATAATAATTGACAACACTTTAGTGACACGATGGGGTTCTAGATAGCGGCTTTTATCAATTGGTTGGAGTGCTAACGGCGTTGACCAGATTTCCTTGACTGTATTCAGGCGTGTGCTTTTGCTCCAGATTCACTGCCCAGATCCAGATTAGTTATTTATCAGCAACCTTTATCTTGGAGAAAATATGAAAGAGGCCGAACTGCCCACGCCTTGCACTGAGACAACCTCTGAACTCGGAGGGGCTTATTCAATCATTTTTATCGGCTGTATGTCCTCTGTGAAAATCTTATGTAAACCGCCCAGGTCAAATGGCCACTTATTTCGTCAAGCTCCCTGCCCAAAACCAATAGCTGAGCCACACTAAAAGCTCCAAAGATAAAAACTATTACTCAAAAATACTGCAAAGATCTCTCTAATTACTCAAGTGCTACTTGTGCCGGCCATTGTTCGCTAGCTGCAATCATCTAAGTGGCACGCTCTCCAGGAATTATTGTTGAAAGTTGATTACCAGATAAACTTTTTATCTTTTCGGCATTATTGCCCAACCAAGTTATTGGCCAATGTACCAGGCTACTGCGGTAGGCGGCAAATATTTAGTTGCAAGCACACTTTTATTGTGTTGAACTTCAGTGTGATTTATGACTGTCGTAAAAGGACAAAGGTAGCCTATGATAAATCTCGCTTTCGTCGGCGTTTTGTTTTCAGCTTGAACAGAAACATCTACAAAGTTGATGCAGTGTCTTTCTGGCTGCTATCTCCTGTCAATCGATCAGACCATCTTGCTAGCGTACTACCTAGACCAACATGTTCCTCAGAGTCATTGAACCATCTTTGAACTATCATTGAACTACAGTAGGGTACCTTTGAATAAAAAATACAATGTAGCCCAATTTATTTTCAGATTATTACTAGATTTTAGTTTTGTCACCACATACGTTTGAGATAATTTGAATTCATTGAAACTAGGCATTTCAAATTTCAATTAGAAAGTCAATAATAATAACATAATAAAACATATGCTAGTGTTGGAAAGAGAAAGTAGAAATTTGGGTTTCTCAAATGATTCGACTCTCACACAATTATTTCTCATCTTAAAATCCGAATTCTCTCATATGAACCCATTCAACATAGATTACATAACCAGTTCTTTTATATGCATTTTTCTATTGTTTAAAATAGAATTTCATCTTGTCATCCAATAATATGAAGGTAAATTATTTTTAAAATGAGAAAGGACTTCTTCACTTTTCGAAATAGGATGGTTTCCTCTTCTTTTGTCTCTCCTCGTTTACATAAGTTCACGGTTAACTGCGACCTTATGTACATATTATATTATAAGAATATAATAATAAATACTTGTTAAGCATGTAAGAAGTAGAACAGACTATACTCTGTTATTGTTAATGACCATGATGTGACAGTCGGTGACAAACTGTTGATTATTCATGACTTACAATGTTCAAACACACTCAAACTTCACACTTGTGAATACATTTGAGTTTCATTCAAATGTTATAAAACGAAGATTGAGTTGAACGTCTTGCAATTTACAATTTTCAATGAATATATAGACACTTGTGACACATTCAAGCCTCATCCTACTGATGTACATGTTTTGAGTTGAGCTGATTGCAATTTGCAATTATCTCGTAGCTCTGCTGATTGCATGTAAACAATGCGTTGGTACATCTTGTCAGGAAATTGTGGGGAGAGACACGTAGGTGTCATAGAACAGCAAGATGCACTTGTGGAAAGTTCAGAGGTGCACACCGCACACCCAAATGTCAGACGCGTGACGTGGGTTGCAAAAGCCGACTGCTCTTCCGTGATCAGAGTCCTCCAGTCGGTCGTGATCCAAGTTGGCAACGATGGAGGCCCACAATCCCCGCTGCCCCCTCCTCACCCCTGGCACGACGTCCAACTCCGAAACAGAGTCAAGGTAGTCGCGAAGCACGACTCCACTATCGCCCTGATCCATATTCATGGTGTAATACAGATCGGCATAATATGCCTCTCAAGCACAATAAACACACACACAGCTTGATCTTTTCTATAACAGCCACTTTATTCAAATTAAAAACCACATTAGCCGAACATTACAACCTATCCCATATCGTACATGACCCTTTCCTGACCCCTGACTCAATAAATTCCTGGTGGCATTCGGATTTTGCTCTTGTCCAGTCCACTGACAAAAACCCATTCAAAACATTTTGATATTCAATAGTTATACTCCCACTCTACTTGATAAAACTTTAAGAATCCAATCTGATTTCAGCCTTCAAAGCGCTGGCATTTCCTATGCAATCTCCTATGAATAACTTAGTTTGTTCCCATTTAGGCTCTATTCCATCCATGTGCTAAGTAAGCTTAACGAGATCGTTACTTCATTCAAGTAGAAGGTGGGCTAATTCTCCTTTTAAATTGAAAACTGACTAGATAATTGGTTGTGCGTGCCTCTATTCTAACTTGAAATCCACACCCACACAAAAAAATTCTCACCTGGAGTGAACTTTAATAGTATTGTCGGGCCCTAATAAGTAGGAAACTGATTCCTTGTATCTGTTTAGTCTTAACACATACTTGATCAACCTTTTACCAACATCATTTTGATACCGAGCTATCAAATGAGCATTGAAGTATGCAAGTAAAATGTATGATATTTGGCCTAAATAAGATATACAGTTCACTAATATTACCTAAGTATTGAAATTGTGGTTTTGGGTAAAAATTAATTGGTAACTAGAAATAGAATATCAATAAATTAACTATAACTAATAGTTTCTTTTTTGAGTTGATTCATGAATCGACTTGTTAATTTATTATATGAATACTACAGAAAGCTTATTCAGGTAATTTATATCGATGATGTAGGCTAGATAATCTTCATGTAGGAATCAACATTTCGAAGCTTGAAAAATTTCAACGAAATTTCACCTACTATTCAAATGGAGTTTTAATAGCTAGTTTAAATTGATATTTTTCCATTGTTAGAAGATTAATGCTTCATTCAATACTACGCTATTGATGGGAATTTATAATGAACATCATAGAAATATTATTCATGAAAATGATGATGTAACAAGTTTGGTAACTTGCAATCCAATTCTAAAGTAAGAAATCAAATCACAAGTTCAAATTGAGAGGAGGGCCGTTGATGACAAATTTATGATGTTAGCCCGGATCTCTTACAGCATATGCATGGATTGGTACAGCGGTAAATTTAAAGTTTCCGCAAATAACGGCGTTATCTAGGTTATCATGTTATAATTTCGAAGGAAGGACACGGCCTCAAATTGATCAGACCACTTCTGGCTGCACTCTCGATGCAACCTTCAACATCTCACTCCGCTCCTATACACTTGATCGAATTGATTGGAATTTGTCAGATTGAAATGATTGTCCGATCGCAACACTAGAGGTTGAGTGCTTTTGCTCCATATATGGAGTGGTATGACCTATGAAAGTAGATTCTATAGAATTCATTGATAATATTCCAATTGATGAAAGACTCAATAAACGAACTTAGAAGTACAAAGATAGATCGAATAGGTTTTTTGTCTTTGAATATCAAGAATAGCAACTAAAATGCACTTAAAATTCCATTTAGAATCATGAGTTATAATATTTCCACATGATTACAATTTTTTGGTAGAGAGTAAAATATTAAAGAGTGAATGGAACTTATTTAGTAAATATTTAGTTTAGTATATTTAGTAAACTGTACTTACAATATATTTATTTATTTATTTATTATTTATTACATTTCCAACGGTATACACCAATTTCAAAAGAATACAATCGTAACAAGATCAACAAAAATAACAAGACAAATATAAATACAAATATGAGATACATAACATAGAGTCAAATAAGTAACTTAGCAATTCAGAAGTATAACAACTAATAACAGTAATATGAAATAAAATGTACAAATATGCATTAGAAACTATCAGCACAAATTCAATGACTAAAGCAATAGCAAACAAAATATTTGTAGCAATAACAAAGGAAACACAGTAAATCAATAGCAGCAAGTGCAACAATAGAATAATAACTATAACAATAACACTAACACTATAACCAAACACAGCCAACTAATACAAATGATAACAAAATAAGAAAAAAAACAATGAAACAAGCAAATGGAAAGAAATACAATGAAAGCAGCCAGAGAACAAGCCCTTAATACATTTTAGCTCTGCAAAATAGAAAAACTATGGACCCAGCAATAAAACCGCTCTCTTGAAAGCCATAGCAGACACACCAAAGAATTCTATCCCAGCTGCAGCAGCCTCACAGCCCGATCATAATATCCTAGACAGTCCACTGTTATAGGCATAGGCAGTAGTATGAAGGCATCTGCAGAAAATGGTCCTGGAACGGGTCCCTCGTGGAGCACAAATATCAATGCCAGCCAGTAATTCAGGGCAGTCCAATATCCCATTCACCAACTTAAAAAGAAGCACCAGTTAATTGAGTCTTCTCCTTTGAGCCAAAGGTAAGAGTCCGAAACAATTCTCCAATTCCATCACAGGAACATCAAAGTAGGCAAATCCCATCCTACAGCCAAGCATTCTTACAAATCGCCTCTGCACCCTATGCAGCTGATCTATCTGATACTGATGATTAGGCGACCAGACAACCGATGCATACTCCAGGACAGGCAGAACCAGAGCCCTAAACAGGACCAAGAGTCTATAAGGAGATCTGAAATCTCTTGAGAACCTGAAAATGAAACAAAGCAAAGACCCAGCTCTAGACGTCATACCACAAATATGTTCCAATGGACTAAGAGAAGGACTCATAACAACGCCCAAGTCCTTGAATTTCAACACTCTCTTCAATTGAGCAACCCTCAAAAAGTACTGGAAGTCAAGTACGTTAGATCCACGCCTAAAAGACATCATGACACACTTGGCATCATTCAAGGCCATACCATTATTGAGGCACCATTCATCAATCCTGTCAAGTGAGCCCTGCAAAGCCACATGCCCCAGACCAGGTTTCACCACATCAAAGAGTTTCACATCATCAGCATACATCGAGAAATGACATGAGATGACACTGCCAATATCATTCATAAATAAGTTGAAGAGGAGAGGGCCCAGGTGTGAGCCCTGCGGAACACCAGACAATGCCCTAAAAGGAGATGACTCTTGACCCTCATATCTCACAATAAGGGATCTGTCTCTAAGGTAGCTATCCAGCCACATCAGCAGGGAACCATGAACACCATAACCCTTCAGCTTGGCAATCATCAGAGAGTGATCAACTCTATCAAATGCCTTTGATAGGTCCAGATAAAGGCAATCAACCTGACAAGCATCCACAAAGGCACCCATGACATATTCCTGAAACTCCAGCAGATTAGTTGTTGTAGATCTAGATCTCAAAAAACCATGTTGCTCCAGAGATATACACCTTCTTAGGTGGAAATAAAGATGATCCATGACAACACCCTCAAACACCATGGCAATCACAGACTGAATAGTTACAGGTCTGAAATTCTTCACCTCACAATGATCTCCTGACTTGTGGACAGGCACCAAAAAACCACTCTTGAGAACCTTGGGGAAAATGCCTATCCTTAGCAAATTGGAAAAAAGAACCGCCAAGTGTCCAGCCAAGACAGGGGCACAGAACCGGAGCACCAGTGAAGGAATACCATCGGGTCCCATGCTCCTACCAACATCCAAGACCTCCAACCTTTGCTGAATATCCATAGGTGCAATGCAGCAGGGTGGAACCGATTGGTTCCAGCCAAAATCAAAGACAGGAACAGGTATTGTGTCATGAGAAAAGGTAGAAGAGAAGAAATCAGCAAAGAGTTCACTCTTCCCAACAGCTGTTAAAGCACTCCTGTCACCCAGCCACATGATGGCAGGTTTGTTTGAGGCCCTCTTCAATCCATTAACATGTGACCAGAAAGACCTGACATTGGTCTGAACAGAATCCTCAACTCCCATTATATAGGCATCATAACATCTTCTAGTCAGGACCTTGCATTGTTCCCTCAAACTGCAGAAAGCCTCATAGAGGTGGACATCACCAACAGCCTTGTATTTCCTATGAGCAATCTTTTTGGCCACAATCAGTCTTTTCAAGTCCTTGGAAAACCATCTAGGGAAATTAGAGACATGAACCCTCTTTATTGGTGTGAACCTCATGATAGTCGAATGTAAGTATCTATAGAATTCATTGAAACTCTCCTCCACCACCGAGCCCTCACTGGAACTGAAAACTGGATAATCCATCCCCTGTAGAACCTTAAAAATGGAAAACAAGTCACTTCTCCGAAAATCAGGAATGTATTTAACATATTTAGGCTGAAATCCATCATTCAAGCAATAGCCAATATGCAGTGCAGGATGATGCCTATCCGTAGGAACAAGTGGATCTTGGGACTCACAAACAGTTAGATTCGGAATGGATGAGAAGACTAAATCCAGAAGTATCCCTCTTGAATTGAGCACTTCGTTCACCTGCTGCAGGTCATGTACAAGGGCCAAATCAGCTATACATCTGGAAGTGGCAGCACTGATCAAGTTCAAACTGGTCCAGTCCACATTTGGCAGATTGAAAACACCAACCAGTAATATGTAATCAGGACTACCAGCCTGTACAATAGCACATTCAATAGAATCACATAAATCATAATAGACATTAGCTGGTTGGTTAGGAGGAATATATGCACAAATAATCAAGAACTTACAAGCTAAATTAGAACATAGGATAAACAGGCACTCACTTTTACAAGACGTAACAGATAAAGGATAACTAGAAATACCATTATCCACAGCCACTAGGACTCCACCACCACTCAATTTATCACTAGTGCGCTCTGATCTATCACATCTATATACACTATAGGAATCAATACCAATAATTTCACTATCACTAATATCAGAGGTGAGATTGGTCTCAACCAAGGCAATTAAGTCATAACTATCAGCAATAGAGACGTTGAGGGATAATTCCGTTTTAAATATTTAAAATAAAGAAGCTCTATTTTCAGAAACTGAAACATTTTTGTAATGTACGTTTGTTTTCTAATGAGAAAATGAACCTCCATGCATTTGTTACACAGGAATAATTTGGGATCTTTTATATTATCTTATATCTCTTAATCAGTAGAATCTTGATGACCTGATGATCTTGATGACCTTGATATGTCATCACATTTACCCTGGAATATTGAGACAGAACTCTTCCAGTATTTAGCATAATATACCTGAGACTTTACAATCTGTTAGTTTGTTTTTGTTGGACGGGAGGTTTCTCACTATGTTTGATCTATGAGAAAATACGGACGTACCAACAATAATTACTTGACGGAACAATATGCAGTCAGCCTCTTTCGTAACGATACTGTCCCAATTCCCATGTCGACGAATGCGCTCTTAGCAATACTAGGTGAATTCAACAACTGTTGTACGTTAATTAGCAGAAATTAGCAAAGTGTACGTTCAGAAATGCTTAATAACTGTTATACATATAAAACTTGTCGATGAGGAACCACTTAATTCAGTGCAGTTTGTACAGTGATAGAGTGCTGTTAAAGTGTATTGGGACTCTCTCATAGCACATAAAAAGAAAGGACTCAACAAATTAAGTTTTTCTCAATGGTTAACTGAATTCAAATTATGGAGGTGATTTTTAGTTCAATTGTATTGATGAACATAAAACACATTAGTACTGTACTTGATAATCTTACAACCTTCAATAATTTATTATTATGAGTGAGTACTATTGAAATGAAGTCATCCGTTAATGAACTGTGTAAATGTTTGAAATCATTCAATCACTTGATGAGCGTTAGTCCTTCAAGAAGCGTTAGGCTAGCTACACACACATCAATTTTTGTTCGTATGATATTTTACCGTCCTTATAAATTCAATTGGATTAAACAGATGATTTCAAACAGATGCTGTCTGTAAAGTTCCTTTTAATGTGATACAATTCATAAGGACAGCAAAATATCGTATGAACAAAAATCGATGTGTGTGTGCAGGCTTTACTTTGTTACGTATAGAGCCAATATTCCTATAATAAATAAAGGACTCCTATAATAAAGGACTCTCACAGTATTAAAATATCTTCAAGAAGATTCTATTATACTATAATATCACCTTTCACAATAGCCTACTTCTGCGCAGAGGTAGTAATTTTCATCCTTTTCAGTATGAGTTTCATTGATGAATATACTTTTAAACTCGCGCTTCGCCCCCTGCACCCCTAGTAGGGTAGGTTAGCAGCCTCCGCGCTTCGCGCTCCGGCTGGGATGCGGGCTTCGCGCGCCTAATCTACTTTTAAGACTGCATACGGTTGGATAGCAGCCTCCGCGCTTCGCGCTCCGGCTGGGAGGCGGGCTTCGCCCGTCCAATCGCCTTTTATGACTGTATAGGGTTGGATAGCAGACTCCGCGCTTCGCGTTTAACTAAGTTCTTGAATAACTAACATTTCATAAGATTATTATCGTGTATTCAAAATATGTATTCCTACTCGTTAAAAACTCATGGTTTTATTGTTTAAAACTCTGACACGAAACTCACTATTTTGCAACCCTCATGCTCTCCTACTAAATCAACATACGCTACAGGATGCATAAAAACTCATTTTACTCGTATGCTCTCAGCCAGAAATTAATTTTTTGTTCGCATCAAGGTAAGAAATCAAAAAGGATTAGCAGATAGCCGACATTTATGTGACAACTTCCATTAATTATTCGACCTATTTTAGTTAAATACAGCCTTTATGCTTGCAAATTGCACACTGAACAAGGTCGGAACAACTTGAAAAAGGAAAGTAACTGAATGTGACCGGTATCTTCTTGGAATCTGTCAGTCCGAAACAAGAGGACGTCTCTCGCCCTGTTTGACTTGTCTTACCCCCACCCCCGCCCACAACTCCCTCTCATGGCGTAACTTCAAATGCCATCTTCATCTTCGGAAACCTCATTTTTCAGCCGATCAACCTTTAACGTGGTTCCGATGTTGTTACATCAGCTCAACGATCTGTTTCACTCACGAGTGGCGTAACGACGCTCTCAGCCCAAAGCAGCACTCAACATAATGGATTAATTCGTCATCGACAACCGTTTTCAGACTATTGCAAAGTACAACATGTTGTCTTGATGACTACATCATATGGAGGCCTAGAGATATTTTGGATACTTTTATCTACATTGATCCACATTTCATTAAAATTCTTTAATATGTTCCATGTTACTATTGTGGTGACGTTTCAAATACGATTACATTATATTTCCCATGTTCAAAGTATTTAGCCTTTCAGGGACCTATTCCATGTTGAAATACAAACTAATAATACCACAGTAGTCAGCTAGTTGTAAGAATAGGAAAAAATCTATCAACTTGTATTCTATCGTGCAACAGAGCCCAAACAATCAGTCCTAACAGAAGCGAAAAAAGAGTTCACTTTCTATTATAAGCTTTCAATGACACATTGTAATATTTGAATAACATATTAGAATCATATATCGGAATATTTGAATACATATTAGAATCATTTGCATAGCTTCACACGTTGAGTGTAAGGGTTTTCGAAGGTGAAAATCTATTGAAAGTAACTTTATAATTTATGATCTGTCATTATGTATCAGCTATAATGTGATTAGTAAATCTATCCAGTACTGCAACCTGATACCATAGAAACTGAAAGAAGCAACAGGGTCTCAGTCTTACGATACCCCTTTTACTATTATTTATCACTTAACATTTATCCACACTTGAAATTTAATTGGCTTGTCTAGTCAATTTTTATACAAATATTATAAATTTAGTATAGTACAGTACTAGTTTGAAGTAGATCGTCGAATATGAATGCTTATTTGAATTATTAACCTATACGACTGAGTGCGTTGATAAATTCTCATGAAATACTAGATTTATAGTCCTTCTTCTAGGGTTATACTCTGCCTTGAAAGGAAATCTATTGAAACAGGAAACATTACACGTTCATTTCAAGTTCAATACAATCCAATTCCACAATTTTAGGTATATCGAAGTGTATGGTACTGGATTTTCAAGAAAAATACTTCAATACACTCCATAGATGAATCTAGCCGTTTCTTTTATGTTCACGGTTCCAGGTTTCTATCATTTTCCTCACTCAAACTAGCTTGTGCGTCAAAACTGTGTTTACTTCAGTGTTCAGTTCTAGTGAAGAAGTTTGGATCGACATGTTGTGTCCGAAGGTTTTGTAGGCGTGAGAGATGTTTTAGCTTTGGTTTGATGGTATTGATTAGTTATTGTACATCACGTCCGAGATTGATCGACAGTAATAGAAGTCGCCGCCAATTCGATTACTGGTTAAACTCGGATACAATGACCAATAGGAACCAGGCAAAGAAATGAGCCATCAACCCTTCAGAAAGCAACTTTTGTATCGATGTCTGCCAATTAGTTTGGGGAGACCCGTGTCCAATCCGAACCAAGCCACTGGGAATTGATATCTCAAACCAACAACGAATATTGTAGTTGGAATCTTGGGAAGTGAAGTGATTGGAAGCTAGATTGATTTGAAACGAATGCTTAAATGGGCCAACACTTAATAGGGCTCTCTCAATATAAATAGCATTTTTGCTATATACTGTGCTATCATTGCGTATTCATTATTCCAAATCTAGTCATGACATTAACCCATTAATGTCATATTTGTGAGTACCGGTAGCCTATTACATAAGTAATAGAAAAAAATGCCACCATATCTGTGAATATAATGATCAGGGAATTGCCTCCATTTAAATATCTCAACACACCAGAATTTGAATTTTCTACAAAGAGGCTCAAATAATATTCAATGAGAAATCCAAAGCTTTGATATTCACAAAGAAATAGAATTCCATACAGATTAGGCCAGATCAATTTTCCCGAAACCTTTTCCCTGTGATAGGCGAAAATTAATTCATTTGAAAATTCAAATAATGAATTATGATGTTATTATGTTAATTAATGATGAAATCCAAGTCGAATTATAGTGCGATGGATCAAGATAACAGAAAGATTGATCAAGAATTGAAGTAGGAGAATAAAACAATTACCAAAATCACGAATCTGTTCATTGTCCAGAACCAGGCCAACAGTTAGACCATAGCGGTTATACACACTGTATTCTTGATTTTTCCTGAAAACTAAAAAACAATTCGACCTATACTTCACGTAATTAAAACTGATTAATTTCACGATCTTTAGAAAATGAACTTTTTCAATCTAGCAATAATTGTCATTCTATTTTGCAATATATTATTGTGTCTAGCGTTATTGCAAGATCTCAAATTAAACACTGATGCAGTATAATTATTACAAATTTTCACCAGTATTATACAATATTTACGTCACAAAGCAAACATTATTTTGACGTATAATTCTGCACTCTGTCTCTAGGATACCTTGTCTTTGTAACTGAATAATTGCACGCAAGCCTGTTTTGTTTCACCGCTTCTGAAAATTATTTTCACAAAACGTCTTGCATTGTTTCGTATCTTCCGAAAGACTTGTCTCACATTGAATGAATTCTCATGGACTTGAATCTCAGTTACAGCGCATTTCAGCAATTTGCCAATTTTCAAGTTTAAAGTGAAGACTCAACTAAATGGGAAATACCAATATGAAGAAGCGCGTTGCTTTGTAGATTGATCTCTTCAGACATGTTTACTTTTCATTTAGCAAAGAAATTGAATTGTAGTTGGATTGCTATAAGAAAAAAACACTCTCTAGCGGTAAGTTCAATTTTTTCACTTGTGATAAGTGCAGTACATTTTTCGTTTTGAATAAGTGCATGTTGTATCTTACGGTACTATGACCATAAATAAATGAACGGTTTGTCTATGCTATTATACTTACTTGTGCTGTTCTATTGTTTGGGTCATCCCTAGATGTTAGAATCATTAGACCTTTTACACAGGTAAACAACCTAATCCGGCTTAATGGGTGTTTCTTTCAATGATTCACTCAAAATTCATCTTCCAGTGGCAGTTGATTGTGCCATAATCTATTTGGAATCGGATGTTGTCAAATGTCCAAGTAGAGGTCATTTGTTGAGGATGAATCACTCATTTGTAATAGGAATATCTTTCCTGGTGCCATCCGCTTCTGGATTACACAATAGCGTTAATGTCTTTTGTAACTCAGAAGAACATTACTTGAAGCTATTTCCAACCTGTTATATTCATGTCCTAATTAATTTCATCAAGGCTCTAATACCACTCCGCACTCCTAAACATTTTTCAACAAATATATATTCTATTTCCATGTTTTCCTTCTACTATTATATAGTTATTGTAAATCAAGCAGATTTCTCCTTTCCAGAAGCGCAACTTCTTCAGGACTCCATTCCAAATCAAGTTTTGAAGTCGTCAATTCTTGGTAGATAATTCTAAGAATGATCCCTTCATTATGGAATGTTGTCACAACACTTCTAATCTAATCAATAAACACTAATATTGATTTGATGAGTATATTTTCGCTATTTGAGACTAGAATAAATTATATATTTAATAGAAGCTACCAACCCGTATTCCTTTGGTTTAATTATTGCAAGCAATTCAGATCATCCCAACCTCAACAGCTAACTTTCTACTTGGTTATTAACTGCACAGCTTCATTTTGAGTGTTACTTTAAGAGCTAACAGCACATGTCAGTGAGTCAGTTAACACAAGCTTCAGACCGCAATTACCGACTTGGCACTTGAGTTACTTTCGCATCTCAATGTGGTGAACAAATTATTAACGTCTGTGGTTCAAATCCTGAACTCAGGTAAGTATTTTTTTCTTTCATGTTATCCATCAATTGAAATGGAAAGCAGACTTCTTCAAACATTATCGGGAACAAAAATTTTCAAGACCAGATGAAATAAACGGGATGAATCCGAGTAAGGAACCCCTATTTAACTGAAGTCAAGTTTCTGAATACATTTTGACATCGACTGTACAATTCTATTTGAATATACTGTATTAAACAACTAGGGCATTCTATCTAGGAAACAAGCACCAAGGAAATGATGGATGAGAGAGTCTCAATTAGATTTGACACATTGTAAATTGTACTTTTATTCGAAGCTGCTTAAGAACCACACCTAATGGCCTCTAAAAGATCAGTCTCGATAATAATGAACAGTTACGGTACTTACTAACCTTGAATCAACTAGACATGTAACTACCATCATGCAAGAGCACGCACTCACAATCATTTATCCTGCATACAGTAATAATATTATTTGCAATAGACTAATTGCAGTCTATTTCTCAATTGACCTCAAAATTCAACTAATAGCTTCCTTACTCAAGTTCCAAATAAGTGTGGAGTTTGACTAGTACCTGTATATCTTAGTTTCCATTTTGAGCTGTAACAGTTTTGTGTAACCAGTTTCTGACGAATAGTATTCTCAAATAGTTTTGTCGCTAATAAGGCGAATTCGTACTTTGTAAGTTTTATTTCATCACGATCTAAGATTTGTCAAGTGATTGTATGTGAGTTGTTAGTTGCAATCAATCGCTTATCAATTTATGATGCAGTCCTAGTCAATACGAATTATACGAATATGTGAAATTCAACTTGGTAATACTCCATTCTTCTGTTAACACATTGTTAAACGGAAAGATTGCAATCGTTGATGTCTTAACTTGAAATGCAATGTCTTTTAGGAAGATGCGTCTCTATTCAATTTTGAGGATGGATAGAAAAGTTCAATGTCCTCGCTGGCCTGAATAATAAATTATAAGAAACATGAAAAAATTATCGAAGGTCTTCAATATCTGCGGGTTGCGCTAGTGCTGTTGATGTGAAAGAGTTTAGTTTGGAGAGAAGTTCTTTGGGTAGTAAAGTAAATACTACCCGACTTGATGCAATTACTCCTACTCTTACATAAGAAGAGTACGGTAGCGACTCTGCTGTTATGAACCAATTCATCTGTAATGAGATCAACTGTTCATAATAAATTTCAGTGATCGATCTACTTCCAATTAGCAAAGCTGGATCCTATCACCTACGTACCTGAGTGAATGTGGCTTGCTAAACAAGTTCTTTTCTGTAACAACTTTTATTTTCTAGATCAACTGATCGTTCAATAACTTGCTACAGCCAGATAATTGTTATTTACTTTGGTATTTGGTAAGTGAAATTTATGAGTCAATGGAGACTATGAATTTCAAAGTTTGTGTCAGTTGATAAAAACTACTTTCTTCACCACATAATAGTGGTATTTCATGTTTCTAGTATATGCTACATTATTTCGTATTCCCTTTATTACTCATTTTGGTGTTGTGACCTGATTCCTGTAAGATAATCAAGCATATGTGTACTTACAGTAACTTCACATAAAGATTTATAAGTCTCTCTGAAACAGTCGTTTTGAGTGAAAGGGGCTCATATTCATGCTGTATTCTGTTAAATAATTGAGATACTGCGCCCCATCATGTTTATCATGTTATGCTTCCATGAATGAGGTTTCCAGCGTTTTTTTGGTGGATGCCTATTGAAGAAGGCTGACTATTAATTAGGGATGGATGCCTATCACAAGTATATTTCAAGCTGGTTTCATTTTATTATATATTATCTTAAACTATGGGAATTGAAAAACGATAAAACTTCATTTCATCCATCAATGTTCCAAGTTATCGTCCAATCTTGGGAAAATAAAATATTTACAATCTTCAAATTTCATGATAAAAATAATCATAATTTTCCAATAACTGTAGTCATATGTTGAAGAGTATCACACGTTTTACTAGTATGTAACAAAAGAACATCGAATTGGAGGTACGGAAATACCCAATAATAATTAGCCAAATAACATTAAAACTAATGTAATAAGCTCAAGGAAAGTAGTCCGCCCTCAATGCGGAAACTATCAGCCGAAACTATGTTATAGTTCAAGGAAATTTAGTTGACTATTTCAAAAGAGAAAACAATCTATTCTTACTGGTTCTGACCTAATAGCCCTACACTATCAAAACCATCGAATAGTTCAATTTTATCAATAATATATTACACTCTAATCTTCTTAATTGAATCAATAATTAATATACAATTAATTTTGGTTTAGTTGTACGACTGGCTTCTTGATTGGAGTTTAGTGTTGCTAAAATTCAATAATATAAACACGTTTATATAAAATCATTAATAGAAGTCAATTTGAGTCAAATCGGTTCCTCTAATCAACGAATGCCAAATTCTTATTGATAATTGGGAAGCTAACAGAAAAATACGTCATTAAGTTTCACGTCATTTGAATTCAGATATTCTAGAGCTGTCTGAAACTTTTTTGTAAGAATAGGCTAATCTTTAACTAGAGCACTAGCTTGATTGGGTGTTAAATTTTTTCAACTTTCAGATACAAAATTCAGTTTAAAAAATCAAGAATAAAAAATAAGGATGTAGTCTATATATTGAATGGATTTACTACAACTTAAAAGACCAATAAGTATGAATTATAATAACCACAATGTAAAGTATCATTTAAATGAAGGTCAATCAGTAGAAATCAGACATAATCGATTGGAGAAAACGTTGAAACAATACTAGTGTATTGTTTTGTTGAGATACAGTATCATAATGGATGCAAATTGATCTGAATAATGATTTTGCGATGTCTTGATAACAATGGACTGAGATAGTCTAATAACACATTGCAGCATACTAATTTCTATTATTATTGATTTATGAATGTGACAAATAATGTTATCACACGTTCACCTCTCCGGCAACACACTAAGCTGAGCTACATATACTTTGTTGGAAATTACTGGGCCAATCTACTTGTAAAAACAATAATAATGATTTTGCTTACGTTGTCCTCAAGCTGCTTGGTTGAAGCGATCTCTGGATAATCTGCCTTGCAGAACAGTCTTGGACACATTATAAGAAAAGATCCATGAACAGGTAGGTGGTGCTATCTGCTATCAAACCTCACTCAAGTTGTGTAGGCTAGTATTTTCACAGAAGGCCTATTTTGTATTTAATATTCTGTAAAGGATTGATCAGTTAGTGGCATGGGTTTGACATAAAATGTTCATTGAATAATAGGCTACTCTATTTTATGAGATCAGAAAATTTTATACTAAAAATTATTGTCGAGGATAATTAGCATTGTTCCTGGTGAAGAACTACGAATAAAAAACTGTATTTCTATTTAATTATAGATTATATATTTCCAAAATATTAATTTCCAAATTCTGAAGAATAGAAATCTACCTTGATTGAATATTAAGGCATGGTATTATAGATAATTTAACATGGATATTTGTAGATAATTTGAATCCATCAATAGATAGATACCTTGAAGCCTTATAAAAGTGGAGGAATTATCCAGAAAATCACCTATAACCTAGGGTTAACTCATGGAGTATTCCAAGTAGCTAAAAGTATTATAAAAGAATTCCAATAAGTATGAAAGCAGCTACAAATAACATGTACCGACACATGAAAGTACATGATATGGCAAAGCTCCAAATTCTGAAGTCATTTTCTGAAGTAGTATCTAACTATTTGATGTCTTCATCTGGAGAGAGTAATTTGAATGCTCATTCAGGCTATCACTAGCCACGAAATATACGCCAATAAATAATAAATTAATTTGTTGATAGCTCTCTCCTCATCCAACCAATTTTAAAGGATGATCAAGTTGATCACCGCTGGGGATTTCACTTTCGAAAAAAGTTAACGTGCTTCATCAACACTGATAGCAGTCGATGCTACCAGATATTATCAAGGTCGCATCTGAATAATAGCTTCATTAGGAGGATAAGATTTATGACTTTGGAATTAAACGTACCGTGATTTTTTAGGAATTAGATATACTCTCTTCCAATTTATTAATTTTGAATCTCCTTATTCAATGGCTTTCATAATATGTTTAATATCTTTTAATGCATCTGCTTCGAATGTTAAAAATCCATTTCCACGACACATCTATAGTCTTCATCTCCTTTACAGTTCCAATACGGTACTCGAATTCCTTGTGTTTGTGTTTTTCGAAGTTTACGCAATTGATCGTGCTATACTTGTAACATACCTACATCAGTTTCACTGGTTTTACGTAATATCTTAATCTTTGTCGTGATTTTCAACATACGTAAAAACTCTCCAGACCTACATTTAACTCACTGGATTCAATACTGCTGAAGACCTGAATATATTATGTCTTCCCACATCAGAATTTTTATTGCTTGCTCCACCATAAAAACAAACCAGAACCTGATGTTCCATTCAAGAATCACCAACATTCTAGTTTCGTGAATAATAGGTTACTTATGATAATAGTACTGAGGGCGATTCCCACAGATGCTCTTAGGCTTGTGCGTGGATAGTGAGTGAGAGGAATGATGATGAGATTGATTGAGTACTTTATTTATGTAGATTACAATATTTACTGGCTTATACACTTATATTCAATAGCTTACAATATAGCAAAATTAAGGATGAATTTACAAAATATAAACTAAGAAAATAATTATTGAGCTGTATATGATATGAAAAAAAGCAATTTGTAATAACTATAGATAGAATAGATAATATTGTTATGCATCTACATAAATTGGCGGAGCTTTGGACATAAATCAATGTCCATTCTTCGGAAAGAATATTCGAAGTATCCTTCCCACTAACTCTCTACCAAAGATGAGATGAGAGATGACTACTTTCTAGGTAGATATTATGTATTGTTGTTTAATTTGTATTCATTTATGTTAAAATTTTACTGTTTTTTTTCTGCAAATTGGGAATATGCTGCTAATGTATGTGATAGTTTTTCGAAGTTTTTGTCTCCATCATTGAAAGTTCGATAATGTAATCCAGTTTCATAAGTTCTTCCAATCCCTTGTCTTCGTCATCAATGTATTGTCAAAATGTTTTCGAGGAACAAAGATGTTAGAGTATTTGTGAACTATTAAGAAGCTATTTTACTTACTGTAGATTTCTATGACCATTAACAGTAAAAACTCAAGATTACTCAACCCATTATCTAAAACTTCAAATTCCTTTTTATTGTAGTACTTTATCTACTACAATGCAGATTCGTGCAAATTGAAGTGGATTTGGAGATAGCATCGAATAGTAGCTCGTCAACTCTCAACATGAACTGTTAAGAGCATAAATATCTGGATGAGTTATCTCGATTTTCCCTTTAGCTTCCTTTCTCGATCATTCTAGCTTGGGATTAAAGTGTTTCTTGCACGAGAAGATTTCCTTTCACGTATAATCCAGTATAATGCTTGTATTTCTATTCCGTATGGTTTGCAAGTGCTCTGAAAGTGAAAGAATGCAGGGAATTGATGGCTACTTGCTAATACAGGAGAGTGCAGGAATCAGCGGTATCTGTTCGCAGAGTTGAGTGGCTTGTAAAACATGCCCGTATCAGATGCTCTCAACAATCGCCGGCTCTTCGCCACGTGACTCAGTCATTAGATCTGTCTCAACGAATCAATGGGCAATGGCGCACATAGTCTCCACTGTCTGCATTGTTCTTTCCCCACAACAATACTATTTACTGCAACTCTCTAGAATGAATCGTTCTGCTTTCATTCAGAATGGAGACCGCATAATCCTGATTTTTATCCTTTTGTTTCGAATATATAGCGTAGAAAAGAAATATAGCCATAATTGCATTATCAAACTGGACATTGATGACTTGCTCCACATGTATAATATTGAAGAATGAGGGAATGAAAGATCAGTCTGGTCTGCTTCCTCAAGGTTTCAGGCTTCCTATATAATATTAATTATAGCGTCACTGGTTTGACGTTACTCGTTAAAACTTAACAATAAGGATCGCTACTACAACAGTTAACACTACTTTGAAAACTGTATTCCCAATAGCTCATATCACCTCTGTACTGTGACACCTAAACTCAGGTTGAGACTTGTTAACTTTGTCAATGGCCCCAGTAATCAAGCGCCGGCGACGAGATTAGGAAAACTTTGTGAGCAATCTTCAGTGAAATTCTAAGGATCAGCGCGGCTCGGGTATGAATTACCGGAAGTGATTCCGTGTTATATTTGTTGTATGTGCTTTTCGTCCTCTAAAGATTGTAAGATGATTTACCGTACAGAGTATTACATTGTAGAAAAACTATTGAATTGAAGGGTAAATTCATAGGTAAAAATAAACAAGATAATAATTATTTAGGAATGAACAGTATTAATTTTGTGAATGGATGAGAATTCTTTTTGCCCTTCCATTGGATAATAGTTTTTCCAATATATAAATACGGTACTAGAAAAGTGTTATAGCCATTGTATTACAAGCTGATCATTTAATATATTTATATTTATATATATTGACATTTTCTCTGTTGGAGTTGGGCCAGCATTACATATTCATGAGTAATGATCGACTTTCTATTGGCGGAGGAGGAATGGATTGTCTCAGATCTCCATTATCAACGCCCGAATAAGCCCAGTTATCACATGCATTATTCCGGACTGAATTTATATTCATAGTCGAGCAATCTAAACTATTCATTATCATCGTCGGGCTTCTCACCGCTAATGTAATAACTGTATGGACGTGATTTGTATTTTACCGAACACAACAAAGATTGCATCGACCTCAGAAATGGAGCACGATTATATCATCGAGATTTATCCCCTCTTTCATCAGCACATGTGAGAAACTAGAGTTTAATGTCTATGTACCGCTAGATATTATGGATTGTTTCATATGTCCTAACTGGAAACTGGGTATGTTAATAGAGGTCTCTACCCGTTTAATTGGTTTCCATTCATTGTTTTCTGTCTTTTTCAGTGTTTGGCAATATATTTTCACCTTCTTATATTCGAGATATGCAAGAATAGACTACAACATAACAATTCATGTGCTTAATTTCACCAGCCTCATTAATTTCTCCCTCTTGATCCTATCAATGAGATTAATTAAAGCGCTATATGAATCCATATCTAATTTATAATAATTTCATTCCGCAGTCAATCTTGAATTCAAAATGTTGTTTACAACTTTAATCGATAGATAAGAAAAGATTCTATCATAACATACTGGATTTCGTTTTCGATATTCTAATAATATTTTTAATCAAATTTACATTCACAATCCAATTTTCAAGAAAAATTGTTCTTTGAAATATAATATTCTATATGGCAATAATTTTAAAAGAGTATAATGAAAAATGAATAAGGAAATGTATATTTGAATTTTCAGGGTGTTTCGCGTGGTATATGGAGTACTTCATTTCCATAATTCAATTTTCCATGCACAACTGCTATGTAAAAGAACAAGAAATTTCTTTTATAAGATAATTCTGAATTATAACTGAGACCTTCTTGACTGTTTAATGGGAGCAGTTGCTGTTGATAGAAACAATGTACTGAGTACTGACTATTATAGCTCTCACTATAAGGAAAATTATCAGAGTATAGAGGGGAATGAGGAAAGAAATGCTTTCCCCACATACCATGTACGAAAGCCCTGTATTGCATCCTTGTCCACTCCAAAAATAGACTTGAGGTACAGAGGAGGTTTTTGACATCGGTATTCGAGTGATTCTAAATATGACGGTGGCAGCGTTTAGTTTGGCCGGTTGGTGACGACAGGCATTCTATTAATTAATCGGATGATGCCGTGGTTGTCACAGAAACAACTTTTCGCCTAACAAGGCTGAAGGAATGTCGGAAGCGGGTTGGTGGAGAAACAGCCTGTTGTCAGTCACTTTCAATTGTCAGCAGTCGTTGAATGGAAAGTATTGATGTTTTGTAAAGGGAAGGCTGACAGTTTGAAGTGAATGTGAGTATGCCACCGCACCGCGCGCAAGGACGAGTGTTGTTTCCACACAGCAGCAGCAGCAGCAGCAGCAGCAGCAGCAGCAGCAGGGAGCAGCGGCGGGCCGTGCCCCGTGCCAAACAGAGCGCTTCGCGCGCCAATTGAAAGTGTTAATTGCGCGGCGCGGGAAGAAATCGTACAGCGCAAGATATAGGTCGATATGGGAAAAAAGGCTGATGGAGTCGACGCGACTCGACTGCTGATCATGGAGCGCCATCATTTCACTTCGTCGCAGCGTCGCAGCCTTGTACAAGGCTGTACTAACTTACTTCGCACTGCTTTTATTGTTACTATTCTGTGAAGTGACTGTAAAGTGTACATATCGATATATCAGTTATTCTGGTGATTAAAATGGATGAAAACAGTCGGCTGCTTCTTCAACTCAATCTTTGCTATGATTGTTCATTGATTCTTCACATTATATCTGTTCATTGTTGTCGAAATCATGCGCGCAACTTTCATGATAAACTTTGAATAATAGAAAGAATGGTGCAAAAAAATCAGGTATGTCAATTCCCAAAATATGTCGGAAAACTACAATAATTTTAGATCAAAGGATATACTGTTGCTAGTATTCAAGAACAATTAGTAAAAGTGACTCACTTCAAGCGCTGATGCTATTTTCTAGAGCATAATTTAAAATCAAGAGCATCATTTTACTGTAAGAGCTTACAGTTTAAAGTAAATCTTACTAAAATACTCAAGAAATTACTCGTCATAAACTGAAAATCTGTATTCTATTGCAAGAATGGGTTCGATATTGTACATGAATATCTTCGATAATTTCTCGTGTAACTACACTTTCGCATGGGCTTGGGTGCAGAACTATGGGTTTTTGGTTGAATACAATATCTAGGTGGCTTTAATCAATCATGTGAGTGTTGATTGCTCACTTGCTTATGCATTTTCAATTACTGTAATTATTCAGAGAGTTGTTCTAGACATTGAATCGCTATTCAAGTCTTGAGAATAAGATGAAAATCGTTTCGAAATATGAATTCAAGTGCAGATACAAAATTCACTAAGAGTGGCAGCTTTGGACGAGGGTTTCTTGATTTGACAAACATCAGAAAAGTGTATTCAATATTGGTGTAATTAATTGGCATGAGGAAATTCATTGCTGATAAACGAGAAAAAACTGTTGTTTGTTTAAAATTGAGGAAGACAGAAAAACCTGACAGCCAAGATTGCATAACAAAGTTCTGACCACTAAAGAAGTGAGCAAATGATGTCCACCACGAAGTGAAGTCCACGATTTAGTGGTAATAACAAATGGTTATTACAAAAGAGGTTTGGATCATGGTATCGAAGTAGGCCAAGGTTCACTCGGTGCTTCAGCACCAAACAAAGAATTGAGGAAAGTCTGTGATGCTGAGTGTTTGTGGGTTTTTCTTGGGTTCAATGAAGAAACTTGAATCTCTACTTCTTGTTGTAACTGTTGAATATAATTTCCAATATTATGTTAAAGTGATTTTGGAACTTCAATCATGTCACATCTCTTGTATCAAAATGGATAATAGAGCTAATTTCTAAAACCTGCAATGAATGTTTCACCTTGAGAAGAAAACTAGATAACTAGTCTTGGAAAGCATCTCACTGAAGGCTGCGAGCTTGACCGTGATTAGAGCTGCCAGAATGAGCTCTGCTCTGCTCATTTAGGAGCATGACACTTTATCAATTGAAAACCACGCCGCCGTCAGGTTAACTGCTATCTAGTTCATTGCGGTTAGCTGGATCTGGTTATAAAGAGAGCAAACAAATAATATACAGCCTCTGTTGGGAATCGTTATGAAATCTTAGATCACGAATTGGTTAATCTCTTCAATGATATTCAAGGTTTTAACTCAGAAAATACGGGGTCATAAATCAGTGTTTTGGAGAAGCAAAAATGGGACATTTTGTCAGCATACCTTCAGATAAAATCAATCCACATTATTGATGAGACTTGGATAATGTCAAAAAATCCACTTTATTTCAATTAAAATTATTATTTCACAGAAGCATGTTTTCGTGAAATATTTCAAGTCCCTTCAATTATGAAAAAGTTCTACATCATCAATATTCACTCTACAAACTTAATCAATCCACATTACTCTGAAAATTGTTCAACTCCAGATTGAAATGAGAATACATTCAAATTCAAACATGAATATATGTTCAATTTGACGAGTTTGACAAGATCATCTACATTTAATACTTATTAAAATCATTTTGAAGTTCAGAGATAACCACTAATCCACGCTATGAGCAATTGAAACTTGAGCTTTTGTTCATCAATCGAAATATTGTTAATTTTCTAAAAGTTTCTAATATTAGCTTTATCGCTAGCAGCTATACTACGAGTATTAGTTGGTATTGTAAACAGTGATTAATTACTAGTTACTTTTGGACTCAGTTTCATCAGAGCTTCTCAGAGTTATTTTAATAATTGATTGGAAGACAAATTTATTTACAAGCTTAAATCTATTACAATGTTCCAGCGTATCATGGAGGAAAAACTAGAACTGGAAGGGTCACGTTTATTTAGTTCTAACATTGAATGAAGAAAAACTAAGAAATTGTAAAAAAATCTTCAAAACCCGTAAAAATCATTTACATGTTTTTTTAAGAATAATCATTATTGGTAGCCTACTGGATGGAGAGTTCATTCTAATTTCTGTTTCTATATGCATGATTATTACCATCTTACTTTCTATACCTGGAATCCAAGAATCATAAAACTGATTATCTTATTTTCCACATTTTTTGTATAGTTGTAATGATCGACACAATATAATATAAATCATCAATCTCTGTCAGCATCATCATCACCTTTGGGAATGTACTTGATATTACTATTATAATGAAGTATTCTAAAATTTTTGACCAAATTCTGAAAATTTTCATATGCTTTTGTGAAATATTATAGTTGATGAAATTATTATTCTGGCCTATTGACCTGAAAACTTGTTTGGCCTGGTCTACCTCTTGGACCTATTTGACCTGGCCTATTGGCGAATATAGGATAGTCCTGGCATTCTTTTAAGTTGAACCATTTACAGACTGTCAACTAGAATATGATGTGATGCTTGCATTTAATTTTCATCTAAGAGTATTAGAAGGTAAAATTACGTCCTATACTGTTCCAGCATGCCACCTACCAGTTGATAGTACTATATGAAACAAAGCAACTTCCTGCAACTAAACTATGAATGGTTCAACTCAAACTGTGTCTGAACGTACATTTTACCAACCACTTGGATAGCATAAAGTAAGCTATGGTCATCATATAAACATCAAACAAAAGTCTAAATTCTGTGAAGGCCAAGTGCGCTTTCTCGTAGCCCCAGTTATATTAGTATGAGAGACAATACAGATGCGGTGGTGTAATAGGTATTCTAGTGCAAGTTTTCAAGCTTCAGTCACCTGCCATTCTACCACGCGAAGCTGAAGGACGTTGTGTAATGAGATAGGCCTACTTATAAAAGTAACCAATCAGTTCTTTAGAAGAAAAAATAACGCGTGGCTGTGGCTGACCTTGGCATTCAGTGTGAATGTAAAAGGAATTCTCACTCTTATATTTTTTCTTGTTGGGAAATTTCTTAATCGGTCAACCCTGTTTTATTTATTCTTGACAAGATAGTAACGGCCAAACCTTTCCTAGAAAATATATTGTCAGGTGTACTGAGTGTAATCATACAGAAAATGATTGCAGTTGCGTCACGTAATCAACCAGCATTGTAAATTGTAAGCTTTCTGTTAAATACCTCGTTACTGGAAGTGGAAAACCTACCAGATTGATGTAAATGCTATTATTGTGGTTGGAATTCGTGAAACAGTCATTACGTGAAACCACATGATGATTAAAGAATATTCACATGATGATTACGATTTATTAAACCCTCCAGATTCTACCCACATAGGAATGGTTACAAGATGGGTTGGTATTACCGTACCAAAAATAAAAAAGGAGGTCGAAAAGCAGGTATATATATATATATTTCTTCAACTCAATGTAGCCTAATGAGACAGGTGATGTATTTCAAGTATACATCCTTCATCCTTCTGACTTATAAGACCCTCTCCAATAAAGCAAGTGATTAAGTCAATCATCACCTCATTCATGTATTCTTGCTTCTTAACGTAGTATTAATTTGAACTGATTAAAACCCAAAATCCATTCGGTTGAATTCGTTTTATTCCTACATGAGTATTTCATTAGAGCTTGTGCTATCTCCACTTTCAGAAAACTATTGATGCTCAAAAATGAGTTGAACAATTTTCTGGGTAAATCGCCATAATTTTTCGAAGATGTTGAAAGGAAAATCAAAATATAAATGGAAAAATAACAGCAATAAATGTTAGTATAGAAACTATAAGAATCTCATCATAATCTTACGTGCAAGGATCAGGCTATTGCATGTTCCGACTTACAAACAGCTTATACAGTAGTTAGTGAGTTCAAAAATGCTATAAAAATTTACATTCATACCATAAAATTAGCCAGGCAATGAATGCTCAAAAAAGGGTATAGAGGGAAAAGTTGGGAAGACAAATGTTGACCCCCCAGTTCTGTTGAGGGTAGTGAGGAGGTAAACATTTCAAAAGTCCACACCCCTACCCCTTGTGCTAAGGGGGTTGGGGTGGTTTAAAGGTACCATTTTTTGGTTTCTCGCTTAAACCTCAAAAACTATGAATCCCAAGGACTTGACTGTCATATAACAAATTAAAGCTTACATAATTTTTTTTATATCTCCTCTAGTTTTCGAGATATCCGCTCTTGAAAGTGTGACATTTTGAAAAAACACTTTTGATATCAACTTTTTTCTGTTTTTGCTCTCGTAACTTTTTAAAAATCGATGGGAAAAATCCAAACTGATTATTATGAATTTATGAAGCATTGAATTCTCTTCAATTTGATGCATAATTTCACACTTTTTCGAATTTCCCTACACCATTTGCAGCAGCTTTAGTGTTGTGAAGAGAATTCAATGCTTCATAAGTTCATAATAATCAGCTTGGATTTTTCCCATCGATTTTAAAAAAGTTATAAGAGCAAAAACAGAAAAAAATGATTTTGAGTTTTATGCGATAAACCAAAAAATGGTACCTTTAAACCACCCTTCCCTTAGCACAAGAGTTAGGGGTGGGGACTTTTGATATGTTTATTTCCTTACTACCCTAAACAGAAGAACTGCGGGGTAAAAATTTGTCTTCCCAACTTTTCCCTCTTTTATCTTTCCTTGACTGGACTACATGTAATAAATAAAAATATAAATCTGAGTACCCTTTTTAAAATTATTTAGTAACAACATGTTTGGGCTATATAATGCCATATCATATATTATTTTATTAAAATAAAATATTTTATTTATTTTCCAATCACTTGATAAATGCCATTATATAGCCGAAACATGTCGTGACTAAATAATTTTAAGAAGGGTTCTCAGATTTATATTCAAAAGTAGCCCTAAAGATAAAATACTATAACATGTCATTTATTGCCATCTCTTACGTGGCCTTCCAATTGATCTTTTACCTTCTGGTCTATAATTTAATACTTGAAGGGGAAGCCTTTCTGCAGACATTCTTTTTATATGATCCTTCAATTGACT
Source organism: Nilaparvata lugens (assembly GCF_014356525.2). Taxonomy (NCBI): domain Eukaryota; kingdom Metazoa; phylum Arthropoda; class Insecta; order Hemiptera; family Delphacidae; genus Nilaparvata; species Nilaparvata lugens. Next base: position 60,820,842 of record NC_052504.1, on the reverse strand, counting down.
TCGGTATTCTATAACTTTTTCATTCAAATTAAATATTCCCAGCTCAGATCAGATATCTTCTAAAATGATCTCTCCGATCCCAGCCCTTGGTTGTGCGGAGGAATCGCATCTCTGCCGCCTGCACTCTACTCTCAAGTGGTTTCGTTGTATAAGAATCTTATTAGACTTTTCAAAATAGTCAAATAATTACAGAGTAAAATTTTGGTAATTATATCAGAGATTAAAGCAAAATGAATTTTTCAAATGACGCACTAAAGAGGGCGAAAGAGAAAATAATGTCCATCATAAACTATGTCACTCTCAGAAAAAGACAGAAGACGCTCATTTACATTTTAGGTTTTCTATTGATTAAATTGCTGGTTTATACCCTCATGAGAGCGAATATTTCTATGTAGTATTTTTATTACCAGTTAATAATGCAAACAAACTTGTTGAGTGTGACACATTCCAGCAGTGTCAATTTATTAAGCAAGCTTCTCGAATTATTTTTATTGATTTTCCTTGAAAACTAACGGTTGTCTAGCCAATAAAAACAACTTTTAAGATTTGAGCAACAAACCTTTAGTTTAACAGCCTTCAAACTGATATCTTTGTGACTCCTATGTGTGAAGTGACATCTATTTGGATAAATCATACCGCTAATTACCAATTGCAATTATGCCCTTTTCTTTTGGGCTGATAATGTCAGGTACAACAAGACAATCATGGGACATATATTTGTAGATGCTTCTTAACAATGATAAATGCCATTCTGGCTAGATGATAAAAATGATACTGAAGTGCTCTAATGAAATGAAAGATCAGGTGTATTCTAATCAAACATCTAAACCTCTGCTCCTGTTTCTTGATTACTCTTTCTTTATAGTGAAGCATTCAACTCCTGCGTTGAGATACGCGACTTTGGTAGGATACGCGAAAGCTCAAAAAAGAGATAAAAAGATTTGATACATGGGATTTATTCTTGAAAAATTATAGATAACTCGACATAACGTACATAATGTATAATGTATTTTGGAGTATTATCGATTAACTCCAGTATTATGTCGGACTAATACACGCTGAATAAACATTTTTCTGGTACCTAACAAAGAAGTCAGGTTTCAAGCTGCTAGTAAATTGAGCCCGTACAAAGGCTGCTAATATATTGAAAGTGGAGAGATTTGCAGGACTGTTTTGCAATTAGATATGTTGGCTGCATATTGAGATACACATGGGGCTACTAAGTGTATCTTCGAGGGTCAGCTGAATTCGAGACTCGAGGCGAGCTCTCGTGAGTTAATTTTCGCCGAAGCTAAAGTAATAGAGGATTCTCTTCATGAGTTGTTTATTGAACAGTGCTGGCGTCTCAGCCTGGCCTCAAAACAACTTTCGGCCCCTGCTTGATTATTCATCGGAACGAGTTTCATTTCGTGTAAATCCAATGCTGTTGGCAAACAAGGAGTATCAAAAGTGAATGTGATTTGAAAAGTGACAATGATTTCCCTTTCATTGCAGTAGACCGCTAATTGAGCTCGGCCGTCTAATTCGTATAACCTCATGTTGTTGTCTAGGTTAGAGCAAAGCAACGAGCATACACATTTGCGACCTACATAGCCAAAGCGAGACCAACTTACTCTAACCACTTGCCCAGATTAGCATAACCTTTGTTCCATGCGAAGGCCCTATTTCTAATGCTATAGGCCTTTATACTAGGCGCGCATCTGAAGAAAGACTAGACAGCTGGATGTAACTCCTGTCTGCGGCTACTTGCAAACGTAGTGCAATTTCTTCAATCTAAAACTCACTTGATTCAGTATTTTCAAATTCCAGGACAATAATATGTTGTGTTATTACTATTCAAAATGCATAGTATATAATTATAATAATATACAATTTTTTGAATTAGGAGTGTGAAACAATGCTGTGGATTGATTGTATATGAGATTCTCAACTATCGTAATACAGGAAAGGTTGAAAAATGCTACTGTATTTCGTTGATCTGATTTCAGAGATAATTATGTAGTTTTGAAAAAAAATTATCAAAACCGTGTAAATAACTATTCATAAAAACATTGGAAATTCCCATTAAACTACAGTAAATAATGTTATTCCATGTGAACATTTTTATTTTTTTATTAAAGTTATTCTTGCTAAATAGGTTCACCATAAGAATAGCTGCTGTCAGCTATGATTAGATTTATTCACTTATTCAGATAAGCAATCTCATGTGATGTATCTATTTGTGATGAATTAAGTAAAGCTTTTTTTGACACATACTTATTGCACATTGCAATTGAAAACTTATGAATATACATGAGTAGCGATAAGTAGGTCTACCTGATTCCATACTCCTGATAAGGTACGGTATATCAATTTTATATGAAATAAATATCTAGAACTCTTTTAGATTCTGGATTTTCTCTTATCTGATAAGTTGAATGAGCTCAAATAAGAGAAATGTTTTCAGTGAATGTCATTAAAACAAGTTTCAGAGACGAATATCACTCCCCAGTTTACTTCTTATAATACAACAATTGTAAAGCTACAGTTCATCCATTTGTGACTGATGTAAATCACAGAGCACGAGAGCAGTAAGTAAAAGTAACATAAAGTCAACTGGAATGAGATATTTTTCTCTCACCTTGAAGTTCTAGGATGACTCAGAAAGTGAAAGAAATATTGCAATACATTACTGCTAATCAAATCACTAGACATGTTTTCATTTAAATTCCAGTGGGATAAGAGAGAAAAATTACTCTATATCATTCTAGCTTCATATTTTGAAATACAAATAATTGGAGCATTTTCAATGGATGGTCTTCTTATCTAGCAAAACAAACATTATCTAGCAAACACATAATATCAGAGACAAATTATTACTACTTTTAATATTAAACGGTATCTTTACTCTATAATAATATGTATTTAATACTTGATATGTATTTGTTATAATTATGATGCATGATGAGACATGGTTCAATGTTTTGGTAGTTACTCTGCAGCTACAATAACAACACTAAGCAGTCTCGACTGTGTAGACTACAGTCTACAACAACATACTGTCTGCTTTCCAGGAGCGGATTCACATGATACAAGTCTCACATACTGAGAGAGATGTCAGCTATAAGCATTTTCCCACACGATCGACTTTACTAATATTCATTAAAGACTTTCTCAAGGATTTCTAAAGCTCGTCACTGGTTCATGCTGGGTTCTCTGTACAAGAGTTTGCCTGTTATAATTATTGAGAATTGTATATATCAACTTTTACTTTCGTAGCTCTGACGTTGTAGTTGCCATTGAACGTTAGCCCACACTTATTGCAATTATAATTCTGCCTGTTAATTAAATGCAATTTCTTATTTGCTTCCTATTGTCAATTTGAATTTATGAATGAATGATTAAATTGATCTCAATTTAGGAACGTATTATTAACTTAGCTCACTACCTCCGTAAACAAAGCCATAGTGCAAGACTGGTGGTTGATGGTAACGTCAGCACAGGTAGGGCTCCTACACCAATAAAAACACTAGCTGATACAGATACAATTCTTTTATTGTTGTAGGAGCCCTAACTGTGCTGACGTTACCAGAATTCACTAAGGCTTTGTTTACGGAGGTAGGGCTTAGCTTCCTTCACCAACTTAGCTATTAGCTTTTCATTTAAGAAAGTCAAGCTCAATAATAAATACTCGATTGCAAGTATCAATTTTTGTTAAGACTGTGTGAAACTTCATCTTGATTTGAACTTTTATTGTTAGATTAAAGAAATGCAATTATTTAACAGAAATTCAGTTATCATGAGATGTGGCCAACAACAATCACCATGGTATGAACTTTAATTGTTCGTCTTGCTTTTAAAATCGGTTACCAGTTTAAATAATCACTGAAATATAATGGGATGAAAAATGTTAGGAACATTCCTTATTAGATCTTATAATGTGAGGAGGGGAAGAGATAGAACGTTGTTCATATTGAACACTGTACATTTATATTATTGTTAGGTCTATGATTTTTCCAACTTCCAATTCTCATTGCTGCTCAACATTTCTTTCTTTTGCATTAGTCCTCCATAACACAACGTACCTATTATTAGGTAAACGGTAGTACTCGCAGTAGGCGTTTCAAAAAATATTACATAGCTCAGGCTTTTCCATTCAACGCTAATCCATTTGACGAACATATTATTTTCGGAATGAATGGAATAGTATTTTTGTGAACAAGTGATTTGTGAAAGTATTGCGAATGCAGTAAATGCAGTGAGATAGTCTACCATACTACTGCTACTGGTCCGTTTCGAACAACAGTATTTTTAGGCTTCATAACTCAAGGCTGACTGCGAACAGTTATTCTTCTGTAATGAGATGTTAGGAAAGTTTTACTTTCTTCATTCTTATCGACCATTCAAGTCTCCATTCCAAAAACTGAATGATGCAGCTACCGTTTGGGAGATATTGCATTTTGTTTCAGGAAAAGAAAGGACTTCGTATGAATTGAAAATTATTCAAACGTGTCCATTGAAACTCTGATTACAGTTTATGAAAATTTTGGATACTTTTCAAATAGTATACTGGTTTTCCTGCTTCAGAATAAAATTGAGATGTCCTTTAGCTCCTCATAGAAATTCCATACACTAAATAATTATCATGTTAAAGATTTATGATCAATACTTTTTTACTTGAAAATATACCCTCAGTGATATATAGGCTAAAGTTGCGACCTGTTGCTACATAATATTATATGTGTTCAAGTTACATATTTTTCAGCAAATTTTAAATCTTTCTCATTATATTTTCGTTATGTAAAACATAATTTAATGAGAAAGTAATTGGTATTTTCTTTAGTAACCTAAGTTCTGCTATTTTCATTATTATTCTACTTCAAGTATGTTATTATAGTTGTACTTTTGATTATCAGTTATTGATATAATATAGACTTAATTTATATAATGTTCATGGTATTCATCAAATATGTCAATCATTTTGTAGAGCAATAATATTTTCTAGTCTCTACCAGAGTTAAATAATAATTTTACAGGAATTGAGAATAAATAAGATCGATTGTTTAAGTTTACTTGGAGAAATTATGGGGGAATCCTTCCAAATTTTCCAGACAGCAAGAGGTAGATCCTAATATTGATATTGTAATTTATAATGTTTCCATATATTATGTAATTTTCTCCATCAAAATATCATCAATCCAATTTAACAAAAATCTTATCACATGTTTACATTAAATGAAGAAATTATCATCATTGAAGGCAATCCCCTCCACGTGACTACGAGAGGGTAGATTAATCCATTCATGATGCAACGTCTCATTTTATAAATCGATGAGATTGGAGTTTATGTTTGATAGTTTTCGTATTAATGTCATAAATCATTATTGTTCCGTTTGACACTTGATAAATCCCCAGATAATCATTGTTTCAGATGACACTAAATAAGTAATCAGTTTTATGCATATTTGAAGTACATGATGGTAATAAAGGGTGGAAAAAGAGTTTCAAGATGAATGTGAGCCTCTGGGTTGAGTGATTATTTATCTATTACAATAATGAACACTTGTTGACCTATGACTAGCATGCACTGATTTGGTGGTTGGTTGAGGATGTCACTATTCCTCTTCTTATCACTATTATCAAGTGAGTGTTGTGACCAACCTGTTAAGAGCAGTAGGCCCACAGTGCACACGATAAAAGATGAACAGAAGTTGGAAGCCATTGCGGTGGCGGCGAGATGAATCCGGAAAGTAATCACTAGATCACAGCGATGGTTCACGAGCTGGACTGATTGTTCACTACCATCGACCACGTCGAACGTTCACTACTAGCAACTACTCAACTGACACACTGAGCGACCGCACGGCTGTCGCACCGTCGACTGAACACTGAACTGAAACTCTATCCACTCCAGCCGCTGCTGCCGCCTCCGTTCATCAGCTTCCCCCCTCCCCTCACCCATCAAGGTGGACCCCCACTCCCCACCACCACGTATGGTGACAAATATGATACAATATGCCCACCACACAACAATACAATGTGCTCCTTCCTTGAAAATTGACAATGTCAATCCATAATATCAAAATTAATTCTTGATTTTTATTCAGGTTCTAATTGTTTATTACTTTCATATTCGTTAATTTCTTCAACCTTCTGTTCTTCTTTGTTCTTGATTCTTCTCCTTTATTGGCATCATCTCTAAGAACAGCTCCTCGTTCTCCTCTTTTCCTACAACTCCATCTCCTTCTTCTCCTTCTCATTATTATCTTCTTTTTTTGCCCACCCACTGATCTTCCTTCTCCTTCTCCTCTTTCGTCTCTATCTTTCCTTATCTTTCTACTCTCCTGCAACCCTTCCTCTTCTTCCTACTTCTCCACTCCTCCTCTTCCTAATACACACCCTCTTCCTCCTTTATCACCTACTCTTCTCGGCATGAATTTTTTTCACGTTCTAAAGTAGAATGTTTTCCTCCTAATATATTTCTCTTCATAATATATCATATATTTTCATATGATTTCATACATTTATTTTTAGTAAGTTTCTTTCTGATTCTAATGCAGTAATGCTGCTTTAGAAATAGTAGAATAATATTGTACTGAAGGGTTGAGTGGGAGTGGAGGAAGGTTTGGCTGCTCCCTTACTTTTCCCTTGGCCTTGGAGGATCAAATAAAGCCAACCAATCTAGCGGTTCTTTAAGTTACTCTCTTCTTCCTTCTTCTCTTATTCCTCCTCATCTTCTCCATCGTCCTACTCCTCTTCCTTTCTCCAAAAATCATATAATATTAAGCGAAAGATATATGTTTATATTTTTATATGTTTATATGTCTGTATATCACCCGATCTCGTAAACGGCTCTAACAATTCTCACGAAATTTGGAACAAAGTAGGTTTATTATATAAAAATTCTATTGCATTAGGTGTCATCTCATGTATAACTTGCTGAAGGACAAGTTTCATCCTTGGACATAATTCATCCTTGAAAAAACAGCTGAAAATTTCATCGTCCCTCGATAATGGAAGTGAGATAGCGAGTGCGTGTGTGAGTGAGACAAAATTATGCCTCGGCTTTTGAACTACTGCATTCAATCCGCTGATCTCACGATAAATATTATCCGGCAAGAAAATTATCGACGTGATCAATGTACCTAGAATAATGTGTTCTAGGTACCTTGGACATGATAAACATTAATGAACCTAATGGTTGATGGATTAGGATGGAATGGCTACATGTTCACTTCAAAAAGTCCAAAATAGTAATCAGATGCTATTAGTGTAGAATAGAACATAGTATATTATAGCAAATATTGTAGCTAACATAGTATATCATTCTAAATATAAACTATAAATATATTATAATTTCCTCCCTCGTTATAAATGTTGTATGCTTTTGTATTCCAGGGCGAAGCTCGGTCCCCCGATATGATTACGTTCAGTAGAATGTTTAGTACTATCTATTGTTTTAGGTGGGTCGCACACAAACGGGAAGTGATTGTAAAGCCATAAGCAATCAGTCGGTCACCCCTCCAAGGACAGTACCAAGTGCTCGTGACTGAGTCGACCACATAGGCCTACTTGGACACTTGATCAACCATTGCCAAAAATCAATTATCAATCATGATTGATGATAGTGAAGCAATAAACCAAGGTAAGACAATAAATTATAATTTCCAACTTCAAAGCCCAAGACATTGTAGTTTTTCTTTTGCATGAGTGAGGGAAGGAATGCGCGAGGAAGACCAAGACTGAAGTACCTAGAACAACTGAAGAAGGATCTGAGA